>NW_027641081.1:600000-944861 GCF_949752795.1 Hyperoodon ampullatus
TGTCAAAAGTCCTACAGCTAATCTCTCATTGGTTCCCCCTCTTCCCATTTATCCTCTGCACAAATTGCAAACTGTGTGAAACAGGAGGTTAAAGGTCCTGATTCTCCAAGTGGGGAGATTGTTAGTAATGTGGCTGGAATGGCTAACCCCAGCACCAGGAGATCAAAAATGAGGTGCATTTTAGACACCTTTCCTGAGCACACGGTGTACATTCATCTCGGTTTCCCAGGCATGTTTTCGCTGTCAGAAGATTCCCTTGAACCTGCAGATTTGGGACCCATGGAATGGGTACCAGGCAGTATTACTTTAAAAGGTCTGCATTTCCTCACCCAGCCTCTCTAACATCTCTTAGCGTGCATAGCTTCCAGCCTTATATAATCATCCTGCTGTGGGTCTACATGTGTTCAATCCATGTTACATCGTAGCCCTTCAACAAAAGTTGTAAGAATTTTTGTCTGTCTCACTGTTTTTATAAATAGTTTTAAATTTATTTTTATATTGGTTACAGCTGATTTTCAAAGCTCTGTTTTTTGCTGCTGTACATCCACTTGATTCATGTACTGTGAGACAACAATAACTTCTTTTTCAGATGCTTACCAGTCATATGTATTATTTTCCAGTGACTTGAGTGGGCTGAGTGCAGTTCTTTGAGGTACCGTGTAGGCCTTGTCAGTTATTCAATTTGGTACTTGGAATGGTATCTTTGCTAATTTCAACCTCCTGGATAATACCTCACCATTCCCCACCTTTCCCATTTAGCAGCCTTATGTCTATTTTCTACATATTTGACTATGTTTCTGTTTTGTAATTTATTTCCTGTGTAGCCATTTTTGATTCCACCTTTAAGTGACATCTTATGATATGTGTCTCTTTCTTTCTGACATATGTCACTTAGAATGATCGTATGTAACTCCTCCAGAGTTGTTACAACTGGCCTTATTTCATTGATTTCTGGATGAGTAATATTACACTCTACATAAGTACCCCATCTCTTTTATCCATTTTATCCTTCCAGGGACATTTAGGTTATATCCAAGTTGAGGCCCTTTTTAACAGAGAGGTGGTAAACGTTCGGGTGCCTGTTTTCTGTCGATTTTTGTTTTTCCCAAGGTACACGCCCATGAGTGCAAGTGCCCTATGCTCTGTAGCTCATTTTTTAGATGTTTTAGCAAACACAATACACTTCTCCAGAGTGGCCGTTGGCAAATTACATTTCCACTATCAGCCTCACAGGGCTCCCTTTTCTCCTCGCCCTGTCCTGCATTTCTGGTGTTTACACTTTATGTGGATGGCCCTTCTGACTGATGTGAAGTGATACATTTTGTGATATTGATTTCCAGTGCCCACCTGTTGGGTTGGATAAAAAGTGTGTATGGCCTTTACTTGAATATATTCAGAAAAAATGCATACACCCTTTTTGGCCAACTGCATCATTGGTGATGTTCAGCCCCTTTTCTTGTGCTTTAATGGGGAGTCCTTTCTACCTCTTCAAATCTGTTTCCTGCCACTCTCCCTTGCTTACAAGTCCTTTTCTGTGACTTACCTCAAGACATTTTTCGACAATAGATATTTTCAACTCTGCAGTTTCATGAATTTTAGTGCCCCTGAGTTCCATTTTTCAACTTGTGTTTTTGGAAACTGGACACAAAACAGCGGGATTTCCTCTAGCCCTATTCTGTTTCCGTGGGCAATTCTAGCCTTTGATGAATTTGTCTTCTGGATTGGAAATTAGAGTGGCATGTGCCTGTCCGAACACCTAAGACTTGTCTCTAAATTTTTCTCATCCTTCCGCTTCATCCTCTGGACAAATTCCAAACTGTGTGCAACAGGATGTTGACGGTGCTGATATCCCCAAGTGAGGAGATTGTTAGGAAAGATGCTGGAGGGTTGAACCCGAGCACCAGGCGATGAGGAGATGAGGTGCCTTTTCCAAACTCTTTCCGATCAAACGGTGTACCATCCTCTAGGTGTGACAGGCATGTTTTAGCTGTAGGAAGGGTCCCGTGCATGTAAGGAGAACACCAGGGATTTTTCCAAATCAGTGCCTCCCCGAGGCCCAAACTGGGGAATTTTTAAGCTACGGCTACACGTATGTCCTTTAAGGGCCTTGGGAAATAGGCAGAGCCCAAACTTTAGATGACTGAAATCTTCAGGGTCAGAAGCGCTCACCATCGGCCTTGCTTAGGTTACATTTTATCTGTCATTGATAGATGATGTCAATAAAAATATCTATTCTTTTTCAGATTATTTCCCCTTGTAGGTTATTGCAAAATATTCAGTGTAGTTCACTGTGCTATACAGTAGTTCCTTGCTGATGATCTATTTTATACATAGCAGTGTGTATGTGTTAATCCCAAACTGTTAATTTATCCCTTCTCCTACCTTTCCCCTTTGGTAATAATAAATTATAAGATTTTATACTTCTCAGAAATGGGGGAGCTGAAAGAGAGGTATCATTTTCAATGGAAAAGCATTCAAAACAAGATTGAAGCTTCAGCCAAGAGTATTCGATGTACATCCATGGAAATAAATCACTTCATTTCTCTAATGTTGACCTGACAAATAAGACAGACGTCTTCACTGAACTTGCTTATAGGAAAGTGAGGGAAATATCAAATGTAAGTCTTAGAAACATCTTATTTTACCCGAGCATTATACACTGCTCTATGTTAACTACAGTTTGGCTCACACATCTGTTCATTGAAGTTACAATGTTCTCAATTTCTGTTACTGATCCTCCAGAGTGGACCCCAACAGGAGTCCCCGTGCCCAGTGTCATTGGAGCCAACAGATCAAGACTGAGTTTGGTTCAGAAGCAAAGGAAACATTATTTTGAAAACAGAATGGAGAGGTGAGAGCGTGCACTCCCCCATGGGCTGTGGGCTGGGCTGCTGTGTAGGGTCCCCGGCAGCGTCAGTGGGAGGGAGGGGATGGAGCTCTCGAGGGCTGCGTTGGCTGCAGCTCAGGCTCTATGCCGCGGAGTCTGCATGGGACCCCGCTAGCTAAGGTGTTGACCCAGCCATTCTGCACTAGGAAATCGGGTCTGAAGTGCCGGGTGTGGGACCTCTGCATGCGGAACCCTAGGAGCACGTGAAATTAGACAAAGCACAAAGGAAAAACAGGTTAGACTTTATTTTATTGCCCAGATTCTCTTTTTATCTCCCAGGAATTTTTAATGAACGTTGCCGGAGACGAACACCTCCTCTGCTTTTTGTTCCGTTCCTTATTCTTGGGGTGTTGAGGGTGCAGACCCCGCTTTTGTAACTGCTTCATGCTGTGGTGGGAGCCCTGATACATCGGGGGAGGGGCAAAACGTCTCCCCTCCAGCCTCCTGGTGAGGTTGATTGTCCCAAGGCCTCCTGCCTCACTTCTCGTCCGCCTGAGCACCAGCATTGGAAGTGTTACAGATTCTAATGACCTTTAAGGGTCCAGGAAAGAGAGGCGCAGAGATGCTGCGGTGGCAGGTTTCACCCCACCCCACATATGTTCGGCGACCTTAGGCTGACGGTTTTTGCCAGACTAGATGCTCTCAACAGTAGTCTGTGCTTTCTTTAATTAGGTCCCTGAATTAATGTACAAACAGCACCATGTTTCAGAGCCCTGCCCGTGCAACTCCCAGACAGTCCAGGGTCAGTGGTGATCCAGGACCATGACGTCCACTGAGTCAACGGCCTTTAGAAGTAGCCAGCAGTCCAGCCGGTCATATTGGCCACCATCACCGCGGTGTCTGTAGGGTTTTCTATGGTGAAAGCATGATATACGTTTCCCCCGCCAGGCTTATTAGCTCCCCTCTGGGTGCATTAAGTCCTGCAAGCAGTAGTCTGCTCTTTCGGGGCACAGTCTTGTCGTTTTCTGAGAGAAACTCCAGGTCAAGTGATGGTCACACGAGTCATCTTGGGGGCCCGTTGCCCCCGTTTATCTCTCTGGAGGTTGGAGTTGGAGGGCCTCCTCACTCGAGGTCAGTGTGTCCACAGAGCGACCCCTGCAACTTCAGGGCATGATGGGTGGTTAGGATCACCACGTGGGGTCCTTTTCCCTTAGGAGGGAGCTGGCCTTCGGGCTGCTGATTTCCAACTTTTTAGATACCCCAGTATCCTGGCCTGATGAGTCGGTGGGCAAAGCCCTTGGTGACCATAGTTTATCATACCTGAAGGGCATTCTTGTGTTGCTCCATTTCAAGTGGTCCCAGTTTTTGCACTAAGGCTCCAAGGGGGATTAACCTTTGACCGGGTATGTAAAGGTCAAAGGGTTTAGCTAAATTAGGCAGTTCCTGGGCAAGGGTGTGTATTGACTGCTCTTTCCATTCTTGAAAGGCTGCTTCTGGATTCTATTCAAAAGGATCATCATCTTTTCGTGTCAGTTTTTCATGTAGAGTCCCAGCTATGACACTGTAGTTAGGGATCCAGATGCAGAAAACCTTGGCCTCCCCAGGAACCCCTAAGCTGTCTTCTAGTTTTAGAAGACGTAAGGCTGCAAATGGCTTCTTCCCTATCCTGGGATGCGTTTCTCCGAATATCTGTGAGAATGAAGCCCAGGCATGTCACCTTAGCCTGGGATATTTGAGCGTTTTTCTTGGACACCTTCTATCCTTTCTTGGCTAGGTAGTTCAGAGGCGTCTTTAGTAGGCCTGGCGATCAGAATGTCATCTGCATATTGAAGGAGTGTTCCATTTTAAAGAGGTTGAACTTTTAGGTCTTTAGAGGACATTTCCCCAATGATGGTGTGGGGGTTTTTGAACCATTGTGGCAGGACTGCCCAGCATTATTGCTTTTGTTGCATGTTGTGTCCTGCCACTCACAAGCCAAAAATTCTTGTGACTCTGAGATTAATGGAATACAGAAGAAGGCATCATTGAAGTCTAATACAGAATGCCATGGCCTGGTGGAAGGTAGAATGACCAGCAGGGAGTAGGAAATAGGAGCTACTGGATGTATATCCTCGGTGGCTTCACTGACTGTCCTGATATACTTTATCAGGTCTCCAGCAGCCCATGGGGCTCTCGTGGTCAGGCCAATCTCAGGATATGGAGCTCACCTGGGCTGCACCCCTACCCCACAGCCCACGGGGCTCTCGTGGTCAAGTCCCTCCCAGGGTATGGAGCTCACCTCTGCAGCTACCCAGCAGCCCATTGGGCTCTCCTACTCAGGCCCTTCCCAGGATACGGAGCTCCCCTGGGCAGGTACCCCAGCAGGGCTGGACACACAGGAACTGTGCACATAGCCCACCTTGCAGAGAACCCCCTGCTCACCTGTCGCTCACAGCTGACACAGAATACCTCAGAGCAGGACTTGAACTAACAAACAGCAGTTCTGACAGGTCTGTGACCATGGCTATCACTCTCTGCAGGCTCTTTCTGCCTGGTCTTCCAGACACTTCCACTGCAGCCAGGGCACCAGGCCTCTGTCTCCACCCACCATCACTCCTCTCCCTGACTCCTGGGTTCCTCTCATTAGGATAGTGTCTTCTTGAAGTTGTTTTCCACTCATGGACCAGATAAAATGATAAGAAAACAAGCCGCAGCTGCAGCCCCTTGTCTATCCTGACTCTCAAGAGCCCACACCTGTTCCTAGGGCCTGGCCCGTTTAGCAAGTTTCATTTTCTGCAACTGTGAGCCCCTGAGGGGTGAGGATTGGCTTATTTTGGTAGCCTGAAACTGCCTGCCAGCCCTCCACAGGTGTGCCTGGGTTGAGGGCAATATAAAGAGCTCTCCAGTGAGCGACAGCCCTTGTAGCTGTGACTGACGCCATATTCTCTGCCCCGTAGGCAGTGCCGGGGCTGTGCTGGTGGGAGGGAGTGAGGGGCCGTGGCTTTGTGGGTGGCCAGGTGTGAGTGGGGCTCTGCTGGACTTTCTGCAGGAGTTGTCAGGCTGCCACCTGCTAAAGAAGAGGATGTGTCACCTATACCTGCCGCTGGAATTTCTCCCCAGGCAAAGGAGAGGAAGTAAAAAAGCAGTGGGGGCCGTGGCAGGAGGGGTATCTCAGGCAGGGAAATGGAAAGCTTCCAGAAGAGCATCTGGGGCCAGGACCATCCTGATTGGCCTGCAGGCACCAAGTCGTCCTGTGTGCTGTCGCTGGTGTGGCTCCACAGCCCTTCCTCTAAGCTTGCAAGATCTTGTACATATTCAGGTGTTTTACCTGGGAAGGGTGGGAAAAGTTCAACAGCAGCTGGCCTGGGGCTCAGCTCACGGTTACTCACAGATGCCTTGGCATGGCCCCCCGTTTGCAATGAGGACGCTCCTTGCATAGGAGTGGGCTGCTGGCTCTATGGGAGATGATTCCCCACCTCTGACCAATTTCAGAATTGTTTACCGCTGGAGCAAGTGCCCTGATAGGGTTTTCCTCTGTCTAACTCGTGGGTTCAGGTTTTTTTTTTTCTTTTTTTGTTCAAGTTAGGTTTTATTCCTCTTTTATGTATTTATACATATAAGCATGGAAATAATTCATTCATATAAATACATCTGTGTGAAGGGAAGAACTTTTTTCTGTTTTATTTTTAAATTTTATTTTTAAAAATTTTGAAATTTAATTTTATTTATTTTTTTATACAGCAGGTTATTATTAGTTATGTGTTTTATGCATATACATGTATACAGGTCAATCCCAGTCTCCCAACTCATCCCAACACCACCTCCCCATGGCTTCCCACACTTGGTGTCCATACGTGTGTTCTCTACCTCTGTGTCTCTATTTCTTCCCTGCAAACCAGTTCATCTGTACCATTTTTCTAGGTTCCACATATATGCATTAATATACAATATTTGTTTTTCTATTTCTGACTTACTTCATTCTGTATGACAGTCTCTAGATCCATCGACGTCTCTACAAATGACCCAGTTTCATTCCTTCTTATGGCTGAGTAATATTCCATTTTATATATGTACCACATCTTTATCCATTCGTCTGTCTGTGGGTATTTAGGTTGCTTCCATTACCTGGCTATCGTAAATAGTGCTGAAATGAGCATTGTGGTGAATGTGCCTTTTTGATTTATGGTTTTCTCTGGGTATATGCCCAGAATTGGGATTGCTGGATCATATGGTAATTGTATTTCTAGTTTTTTTAAGGAAACTCCATACTGTTCTCCATCGTGACTGTATCAATTTACATTTCCACCACTAGTGGAAGAGGGATCCTTTTGCCCACACCCTCCCCAGAATTCATTGTTTGTAGATTTTCTGATGATGCCGATTCTAACAGGTGTGAGGTGATACCTCATTGTAGTTTTGATTTGCATTTCTCTAATAATTAGTGATGTTGAGCAGCTTTTCATGTGCGTCTTGGCCATCTCTGTGTCTTCTTTGAAGAAACGTCTCTTTAGATCTTCTGCCCATTTTTGTATTGGGTTGTTTGTTTTTTTTAATATTAAGCTGCATGAGCTCTTTATATATATTGGAGATTAAACCTTTGTCCATTGATTCGTTTGCAAATATTTTCGCCCATTCTGAGGGATGCTTTTTTCCATTCCCGTTTTTTTTTAACAAAAAAAGAAAGAAAGAAAAAGAAGCAGAACACTAATGTGTGTAAAATATGCCTTTTGAAACTGTCGTTTTGAAATATGGACATCCTTTGAATTTTTTGGTCGATATATGAACCCAGGATTTGTTTTCAGGGCAGGTGTCATTTACAGGCCTGCAATGATTTTGAATATCAACTGACCATTAGCGATGGGATTAAAGCTGCTGTTGTGTGAAACGGCCACAAGCTGGCAGCAGTTCTCCCTTACCAAATCTGGTTACTGGGGCAACAGAGCCTCAATGGAAGTCGTGTTCTAGATTGGAATTTAGAATGGAATGTGCCAGGAGAAAGCCCCTCAAGTTTGTCTCACTACTTCTTGTTCGTGTTTTTAATTTAATTTTTTATTTTTTATTACAGGTAATTTGATTACAGTGTTTGGCTTGTTGTAGGTGTGGAAGGTGTGGCTCTTTTACACATACACATATGTCTGTTATTCCTGAAATCCTTTTCCCATGTACCTTATGACAGAATGTTGAGTAGTCTTCTCTTGGTATTCTGTAGGTCTTTGGTCATTATATATGTCACCTGTGTTTGTATATGTCTGTTAACCCCAATATAATAATGAAACAAATCCTCACACCTTTCCATTGGTGAACCATAAGTTTGTTGAATGAATCTGTGATTGCCCTTCTCCGTGGAAATATCTGCCCTGGTATCCATTTTTTGGTCACACCTATAAGAAATATGATATGATATGTGTCTTTCACTTTCTGACTTACTACAAGTCACGTGATTACATCTAGACACACCTACATTGCTGCAAATGGCATTGTGTCCTTTTATTCCTTGGCTTCTATTCTGCCTTAGCGAGGTCCATTTTCAACAATGTGATTCCCTGAGGGCTGAGGATTAGCTGACCTGGGTAGCCTGACCCTGCCGGCCGGCCCTCCCCAGGTGTGCCTGGGTTGAGGTCAATATAAACAGCGCTGCAGGCAGCAATAGCCCCTGAAGCTGTGCCTGACTCCATATTCTCTGCCCCGTCAGCAGTCTCGGGGCTGTGCTGGTGGGAGGGAGTGAGGGGCCACGGCTTTGTGGGTGGCCCAGTGTGAGTGGGTCTCTGCTGGACTTTCTGCAGGAGTTGCCAGGCTTCCACCTGTAAAGAAGAGGATGTGTCACCTCTACCATCCACTGGAATTTCTCTCCGGACAGAGGTGAGGAAGGAAAAAAGCAGTGGGTGCTGGGAAAGGAGGGGTATCTCAGGCAGGGCAATGGAAAGTTTCCAGAAGAGTGCCCAGGGCCAGGACCATCCTGGCTGGCCTGCTGGCACCAAGTAGGCCTGTGTGCTGTCGCTGGTGTGGCTCCACGCCCCTTCCTCTAGGCTTTCAAGCCCTTGTACATATTCAGGTGTTTTACCTGGGAAGGGTGGGAAAAGTTCAAGAGCAGCTGGCCTGGGGCTCAGCTCACGATTACTCACAAATGTCTCAGCATTGTCCCCAGCTTTGCAATGAGGACGCCCCTTGCATAGGAGTGGGCTGCTGGCTCTATGGGAGATGATTCTCCACCTCTGACCAATTTCAGAATTGTTTATCACTGGAACAAGTGCCCTGATAGGGTTTTCCTATGTCTATCTGCTGGGTTCAGTTTTTTTTTTTCTTTTTTGGTTCAAGTTAGATTTTATTCCTCTTTTATGTATTTATAGATATAAGCATGGAAATAATTCATTCATATAAATTCATCTGTGTGAAGGGAAGAACTTTTTCCTCTTTTATTTTTAAATTTTATTTTTTAAAATTTTGAAATTTAATTTTATTTATTTTTTTATACAGCAGGTTATTATTAGTTATGTATTTTATGCATATACATGTATACAGGTCAATCCCAATCTCCCAACTCATCCAACCACCACCACCCCATGGCTTCCCACACTTGGTGTCCATACGTCTGTTCTCTACTTCTGTCTCTATTTCTTCCCTGCAAACCAGTTCATCTGTACCATTTTTCTAGGTTCCACATATATGCATTAATATACAATATTTGTTTTTCTCTTTCTGACTTACTTCATTCTGTATGACTGTCTCTAGATCCATCGACGTCTCTACAAATGACCCAGTTTCATTCCTTCTTATGGCTGAGTAATATTCCATTTTATATATGTACCACATCTTTATCCATTCGTCTGTCTGTGGCTATTTAGGTTGCTTCCATTACCTGGCTATCGCAAATAGTGCTGAAATGAGCATTGTGGTGAATGTGCCTTTTTGATTTATGGTTTTCTCTGGGTATATGCCCAGAAGTGGAATTGCTGGATCATATGGTAATTCTATTTCTAGTTTTTTTAAGGAAACTCCATACTGTTCTCCACCGTGACTGTATCAATTTACATTTCCACCAGTAGTGGAAGAGGGATCCTTTTGTCAACACCCTCCCCAGAATTCGTTGTTTGTAGATATTCTGATGATGCCAATTGTAACAGGTGTGAGGTGATATCTCAGTGGAGTTTTGATTTGCATTTCTCTAATAATTAGTGATGTTGAGCAGCTTTTCATGTGCGTCTTGGCCATCTCTGTGTCTTCTTTGAAGAAACGTCTCTTTAGATCTTCTGCCCATTTTTGTATTGGGTTGTTTGTTTTTTTAATATTAAGCTGCATGAGCTCTTTATATATATTGGAGATTAAACTTTTGTCCATTGATTCGTTTGCAAATATTTTCGCCCATTCTGAGGGATGCTTTTTGCCATTCCCCTTTTTTTTAACAAAAAAAGAAAGAAAGAAAAAGAAGCAGAACACTAATGTGTGTAAAATATGCCTTTTGAAACTGTCGTTTTGAAATATGGACGTCCTTTGAATTTTTTGGTCGATATATGAACCCAGGATTTGTTTTCAGGGCAGGTGTCATTTACAGTCCTACAATGATTTTGAATATCAACTGACCATTAGCGCTGGGATTAAAGCTGCTGTTGTGTGAAATGGCCACAAGGTGGCACCAGGTCTCCCTTACCAAATCTGGTTACTGGGGCAACAGAGCCTCAATGGAAGTCGTGTTCTAGATTGGAATTTAGAATGGAATGTGCCAGGAGAAAGCCCCTCAAGTTTGTCTCACTACTTCTTGTTCATGTTTTTAATTTATTTTTTTATTTTTTATTACAGCAAATTTGATTACAATGTTTGGCTTGTTGTAGTTGTGGAAGATGTGGTTCTTTTACACATATACATATGTCTGTTCTTCCTGGGATCCTTTTCCCATGTACCTTATGACAGAATGTTGAGTAGTCTTCTCTTGGTATTCTGTAGGTCTTTGGTGATTATATATGTCACCTGTGTTTGTATATGTCTGTTAACCCCAATATCATAATGAAACCAATCCTCACACCTTTCCATTGGTGAACCATAAGTTTGTTGAATGAATCTCTGATTGCCCTTCTCCGTGGAAATATCTGCCCTGGTATCCGTTTTTCGGTCACACCTATAAGAGATATGATATGATATGTGTCTTTCACTTTCTGACTTACTAAAAGTCACGTGATTACCTCTAGACACACCTACGGTGCTGCAAATGGCATTGTGTCCTTTTATTCCTTGGCTTCTATTCTGCCTTAGCGAGGTCCATTTTCAACAATGTGATTTCCTGAGGGCTGAGGATTAGCTGACCTGGGTAGCCTGACCCTGCCGGCCGGCCCTCCCCAGGTGTGCCTGGGTTGAAGTCAATATAAACAGAACTTCAGGCAGCAATAGCCCCTGAAGCTGTGCCTGACTCCATATTCTCTGCCCCGTTAGCAGTGTCGGGGCTGTGCTGTTGGGAGGGAGTGAGGGGCCACAGCTTTGTGGGTGGCCCGGTGTGAGTGGGTCTCTGCTGGACTTTCTGCAGGAGTTGCCAGGCTTCCACCTGTAATGAAGAGGATGTGTCACCCATACCTTCCGCTGGAATTTCTCTCCGGACAGAGGTGAGGAAGGAAAAAAGCAGTGGGTGCCGGGACAGTAGGGGTATCTCAGGCAGGGCAATGGAAAGCTTCCAGAAGAGCGCCCAGGGCTAGGACCATCCTGACTGGCCTGCAGGCACCAAGTTGGCCTGCGTGCTGTCGCTGGTGTGGCTCCACGGCCCTTCCTCTAGGCTTTCAAGCCCTTGTACATATTCAGGTGTTTTACCTGGGAAGGGTGGGAAAAGTTCAACAGCAGCTGGCCTGGGGCTCAGCTCACGGTTACTCACAGATGCCTCGGCATGGCCCCCCGCTTTGCAATGAGGACGCTCCTTGTGTAGGAGTGGGCTGCTGGCTCTATGGGAGATGATTCCCCACCTCTGACCAATTTCAGAATTGTTTACCGCTGGAGCAAGTGCCCTGATTGTGTTTTCCTCTGTCTAACTCGTGGGTTCAGGTTTTTTTTTTTTCTTTTTTGGTTCAAGTTAGATTTTATTCCTCTTTTATGTATTTATAGATATAAGCATGGAAATAATTCATTCATATAAATACATCTGTGTGAAGGGAAGAAGTTTTTTCTGTTTTATTTTTACATTTTATTTTTTTAAATTTTGAAATTTAATTTTATTTATTTTTTTATACAGCAAGTTTTTATTGGTTATGTATTTTATGCATATACATGTATACAGATCAATCCCAATCTCCCAACTCATCCCAACACCACCTCCCCATGGCTTCCCACACTTGGTGTCCATACGTGTGTTCTCTACCTCTGTGTCTCTATTTCTTCCCTGCAAACTAGTTCATCTGTACCATTTTTCTAGGTTCCACATATATGCATTAATATACAATATTTGTTTTTCTCTTTCTGACTTACTTCATTCTGTATGACAGTCTCTAGATCCATCGACGTCTCTACAAATGACCCAGTTTCATTCCTTCTTATGGCTGAGTAATATTCCATTTTATATATGTACCACATCTTTATCCATTCGTCTGTCTGTGGGTATTTAGGTTGCTTCCATTACCTGGCTATCGTAAATAGTGCTGAAATGAGCATTGTGGTGAATGTGCCTTTTTGATTTATGGTTTTCTCTGGGTATATGCCCAGAAGTGGGATTGCTGGATCATATGGTAATTGTATTTCTAGTTTTTTTAAGGAAACTCCATACTGTTCTCCATCGTGACTGTATCAATTTACATTTCCACCACTAGTGGAAGAGGGATCCTTTTGTCCACACCCTCCCCAGAATTCGTTGTTTGTAGATTTTCTGATGATGCCAGTTGTAACAGGTGTGAGGTGATACCTCATTGTAGTTTTGATTTGCATTTCTCTAATAATTAGTGATGTTGAGCAGCTATTCATGTGAGTCTTGGCCATCTCTGTGTCTTCTTTGAAGAAACGTCTCTTTAGATCTTCTGCCCATTTTTGTATTGGGTTGTTTGTTTTTTTAATATTAAGCTGCATGAGCTCTTTATATATATTGGAGATTAAACTTTTGTCCATTGATTCGTTTGCAAATATTTTCGCCGATTCTGAGGGATCTTTTTTGCCATACCCGTTTTATTAACAAAAAAAGAAAGAAAGAATAAGAAGCAGAACACTAATGTGTGTAAAATATGCCTTTTGAAACTGTCGTTTTGAAATATGGACGTCCTTTGAATTTTTTGGTCGATATATGAACCCAGGATTTGTTTTCAGGGCAGGTGTCATTTACAGGCCTGCAATGATTTTGAATATCAACTGACCATTAGCGCTGGGATTAAAGCTGCTGTTGTGTGAAACGGCCACAAGGTGGCAGCAGGTCTCCCTTACCAAATCTGGTTACTGGGGCAACAGAGCCTCAATGGAAGTCGTGTTCTAGATTGGAATTTAGAATGGAATGTGCCAGGAGAAAGCCCCTCAAGTTTGTCTCACTACTTCTTGTTCGTGTTTTTAATTTAATTTTTTATTTTTTATTACAGGCAATTTGATTACAGTGTTTGGCTTGTTCTAGGTGTGGAAGATGTGGCTCTTTTACACATACACATATGTCTGTTATTCCTGAAATCCTTTTCCCATGTACCTTATGAGAGAATGTTGAGTAGTCTTCTCTTGGTATTCTGTAGGTCTTTGGTCATTATATATGTCACCTGTGTTTGTATATGTCTGTTAACCCCAATATCATAATGAAACAAATCCTCACACCTTTCCATTGGTGAACCATAAGTTTGTTGAATGAATCTGTGATTGCCCTTCTCCGTGGAAATATCTGCCCTGATATCCATTTTTTGGTCACACCTATAAGAAATATGATATGATATGTGTCTTTCACTTTCTGACTTACTAAAAGTCACGTGATTACCTCTAGACACACCTACGGTGCTGCAAATGGCATTGTGTCCTTTTATTCCTTTGCTTCTATTCTGCCTTAGCGAGGTCCACTTTCAACAATGTGATTCCCTGAGGGCTGAGGATTAGCTGACCTGGGTAGCCTGACCCTGCCGGCCGGCCCTCCCCAGGTGTGCCTGGGTTGAGGTCAATATAAACAGCGCTGCAGGCAGCAATAGCCCCTGAAGCTGTGCCTGACTCCATATTCTCTGCCCCGTCAGCAGTCTCGGGGCTGTGCTGGTGGGAGGGAGTGAGGGGCCACGGCTTTGTGGGTGGCCCGGTGTGAGTGGGTCTCTTCTGGACTTTCTGCAAGAGTGGCCAGGCTGCCACCTGTAAAGAAGAGGATGTGTCACCTCTACCATCCACTGGAATTTCTCTCCGGACAGAGGTGAGGAAGGAAAAAAGCAGTGGGTGCCGGGACAGGAGGGGTATCTCAGGCAGGGCAATGGAAAGTTTCCAGAAGAGCGCCCAGGGCCAGGACCATCCTGGCTGGCCTGCAGGCACCAAGTTGGCCTGAGTGCTGTCGCTGGTGTGGCTCCACGCCCCTTCCTCTAGGCTTTCAAGCCCTTGTACATATTCAGGTGTTTTACCTGGGAAGGGTGGGAAAAGTTCAAGAGCAGCTGGCCTCGGGCTCAGCTCACGGTTACTCACAGATGTCTCGGCATTGCCCCCAGCTTTGCAATGAGGACGCCTCTTGATTAGGAGTGGGCTGCTTGCTCTATGGGAGATGATTCCCCACCTCTGACCTATTTCAGAATTGTTTACGGCTGGAACAAGTGCCCTGATAGGGTTTTCCTCTGTCTATCTGGTGGGTTCAGTTTTTTTTTTTTCTTTTTTGGTTCAAGTTAGATTTTATTCCTCTTTTATGTATTTATAGATATAAGCATGGAAATAATTCATTCATATAAATACATCTGTGTGAAGGGAAGAACTTTTTCCTCTTTTATTTTTAAATTTTATTTTTTTAAATTTTGAAATTTAATTTTATTTAATTTTTTATACAGCAGGTTATTATTAGTTATGTATTTTATGCATATACATGTATACAGGTCAATCCCAATCTCCCAGCTCATCCCACCACCACCTCCCCATGGCTTCCCACACTTGGTGTCCATACGTCTGTTCTCTACCTCTGTCTCTATTTCTTCCCTGCAATCCAGTTCATCTGTACCATTTTTCTAGGTTCCACATATATGCATTAATATACAATATTTGTTTTTCTCTTTCTGACTTACTTCATTCTGTATGACTGTCTCTAGATCCATCGACGTCTCTACAAATGACCCAGTTTCATTCCTTCTTATGGCTGAGTAATATTCCATTTTATATATGTACCACATCTTTATCCATTCATCTGTCTGTGGGTATTTAGGTTGCTTCCATTACCTGGCTATCGTAAATAGTGCTGAAATGAGCACTGTGGTGAATGTGCCTTTTTGATTTATGGTTTTATCAGGGTATATGCCAAGAAGTGGGATTGCTGGATCATATGGTAATTCTATTTCTAGTTTTTTTAAGGAAACTCCATACTGTTCTCCACCAGGACTGTATCAATTTACATTTCCACCACTAGTGGAAGAGGGATCCTTTTGTCCACACCCTCCCCAGAATTCGTTGTTTGTAGATTTTCTGATGATGCCGATTCTAACAGGTGTGAGGTGATACCTCATTGTAGTTTTGATTTGCATTTCTCTAATAATTAGTGATGTTGAGCAGCTTTTCATGTGCGTCTTGGCCATCTCTGTGTCTTCTTTGAAGAAACGTCTCTTTAGATCTTCTGCCCATTT
This sequence comes from Hyperoodon ampullatus, assembly GCF_949752795.1. Lineage (NCBI taxonomy): Eukaryota > Metazoa > Chordata > Mammalia > Artiodactyla > Ziphiidae > Hyperoodon > Hyperoodon ampullatus. The sequence continues at coordinate 615,526 of NW_027641081.1, forward strand.
TTGTATTGGGTTGTTTGTTGTTTTAATATTAAGCTGCATGAGCTCTTTATATATATTGGAGATTAAAACTTTGTCCATTGATTCGTTTGCAAATATTTTCGCCCATTCTGAGGGATGCTTTTTGCCATTCCCGTTTTTTTAACAAAAAAAGAAAGAAAGAAAAAGAAGCAGAACACTAATGTGTGTAAAATATGCCTTTTGAAACTGTCGTTTTGAAATATGGACGTCCTTTGAATTTTTTGGTCGATATATGAACCCAGGATTTGTTTTCAGGGCAGGTGTCATTTACAGGCCTGCAATGATTTTGAATATCAACTGACCATTAGCGCTGGTATTAAAGCTGCTGTTGTGTGAAACGGCCACAAGGTGGCAGCAGGTCTCCCTTACTAAATCTGGTTACTGGGGCAACAGAGCCTCAATGGAAGTCGTGTTCTAGATTGGAATTTAGAATGGAATGTGCCAGGAGAAAGCCCCTCAAGTTTGTCTCACTACTTCTTGTTCGTGTTTTTAATTTAATTTTTTTATTTTTTATTACAGCAAATTTGATTACAATGTTTGGCTTGTTGTAGGTGTGGAAGATGTGGTTCTTTTACACATACACATATGTCTGTTCTTCCTGGGATCCTTTTCCCATATACCTTATGACAGAATGTTGAGTAATCTTCTCTTGGTATTCTGTAGGTCTTTGGTGATTATATATGTCACCTGTGTTTGTATATGTCTGTTAACCCCAATATCATAATGAAACCAATCCTCACACCTTTCCATTGGTGAACCATAAGTTTGTTGAATGAATCTGTGATTGCCCTTCTCCGTGGAAATATCTGCCCTGGTATCCATTTTTCGGTCACACCTATAAGAGATATGATATGATATGTGTCTTTCACTTTCTGACTTACAACAACTCACGTGATTACCTCTAGACACACCTACGGTGCTACAAATGGCATTGTGTCCTTTTATTCCTTGGCTTCTATTCTGCCTTAGCGAGGTCCATTTTCAACAATGTGATTCCCTGAGGGCTGAGGATTAGCTGACCTGGGTAGCCTGACCCTGCCGGCCGGCCCTCTCAAGGTGTGCCTGGGTTGAGGTCAATATAAACAGCACTGCAGGCAGCAATAGCCACTGAAGCTGTGCCTGACTCCATATTCTCTGCCCCGTCAGCAGTCTCGGGGCTGTACTGGTGGGAGGGAGTGAAGGGCCACGGCTTTGTGGGTGGCCCGGTGTGAGTGGGTCTCTGCTGGACTTTCTGCAGGAGTTGCCAGGCTTCCACCTGTAATGAAGAGGATGTGTCACCCATACCTTCCACTGGAATTTCTCTCCGGACAGAGGTGAGGAAGGAAAAAAGCAGTGGGGGCCAGGACAGGAGGGGTATCTCAGGCAGGGCAATGGAAAGCTTCCAGAAGAGCGCCCAGGGCCAGGAGCAACCTGACTGGCCTGCAGGCACCAAGTTGGCCTGCGTGCTGTCGCTGGTGTGGCTCCACGGCCCTTCCTCTAGGCTTTCAAGCCCTTGTACATATTCAGGTGTTTTACCTGGGAAGGGTGGGAAAAGTTCAACAGCAGCTGGCCTGGGGCTCAGCTCACGGTTACTCACAGATGCCTCGGCATTGCCCCCCGCTTTGCAATGAGGACGCTCCTTGCGTAGGAGTGGGCTGCTGGCTCTATGGGAGATGATTCCCCACCTCTGACCAAATTCAGAATTGTTTACCAATGGAGCAAGTGCCCTGATTGTGTTTTCCTCTGTCTAACTCGTGGGTTCAGGTTTTTTTTTTCTTTTTTGGTTCAAGTTAGATTTTATTCCTCTTTAATGTATTTATAGATATAAGCATGGAAATAATTCATTCATATAAATACATCTGTGTGAAGGGAAGAACTTTTTTCTGTTTTATTTTTAAATTTTATTTTTTAAAATTTTGAAATTTAATTTTATTTATTTTTTTATACAGCAGGTTATTATTAGTTATGTATTTTATGCATATACATGTATACAGGTCAATCCCAATCTCCCAACTCACCCCAACAGCACCTCCCCATGGCTTCCCACACTTGGTGTCCATACGTGTGTTCTCTACCTCTGTGACTCTATTTCTTCCCTGCAAACCAGTTCATCTGTACCATTTTTCTAGGTTCCACATATATGCATTAATATACAATATTTGTTTGTCTCTTTCTGACTTACTTCATTCTGTATGACAGTCTCTAGATCCATCGACATCTCTACAAATGACCCAGTTTCATTCCTTCTTATGGCTGAGTAATATTCCATTTTATATATGTACCACATCTTTATCCATTCGTCTGTCTGTGGGTATTTAGGTTGCTTCCATTACCTGGCTATCTTAAATAGTGCTGAAATGAGCATTGTGGTGAATGTGCCTTTTTGATTTATGGTTTTCTCTGGGTATATGCCCAGAAGTGGGATTGCTGGATCATATGGTAATTCTATTTCTGTTTTTTTTAAGGAAACTCCATACTGTTCTCCATCGTGACTGTATCAATTTACATTTCCACCACTAGTGGAAGAGGGATCCTTTTGTCCACACCCTCCCCAGAATTCGTTGTTTGTAGATTTTCTGATGATGCCAATTGTAACAGGTGTGAGGTGATACCTCATTGTAGTTTTGATTTGCATTTCTCTAATAATTAGTGATGTTGAGCAGCTTTTCATGTGCGTCTTGGCCATCTCTGTGTCTTCTTTGAAGAAACGTCTCTTTAGATCTTCTGCCCATTTTTGTATTGGGTTGTTTGTTTTTTTAATATTAAGCTGCATGAGCTCATTATATATATTGGAGATTAAACATTTGTCCATTGATTCGTTTGCAAGTATTTTCGCCCATTCTGAGGGATGCTTTTTGCCATTCCCGTTTTTTTAACAAAAAAAGAAAGAAAGAAAAAGAAGCAGAACACTAATGTGTGTAAAATATGCCTTTTGAAACTGTCGTTTTGAAATATGGACGTCCTTTGAATTTTTTGGTCGATATATGAACCCAGGATTTGTTTTCAGGGCAGGTGACATTTACAGGCCTGCAATGATTTTGAATATCAACTGACCATTAGCGCTGGGATTAAAGCTGCTGTTGTTTGAAACGGCCACAAGGTGGCAGCAGGTCTCCCTTACCAAATCTGGTTACTGGGGCAACAGAGCCTCAATGGAAGTCGTGTTCTAGATTGGAATTTAGAATGGAATGTGCCAGGAGAATGCCCCTCAAGTTTGTCTCACTACTTCTTGTTCGTGTTTTTAATTTAATTTTTTATTTTATTTATTTTTTTTTTTGTGGTACGCGGGCCTCTCACTGTTGTGGCCTCTCCCGTTGCGGAGCACAGGCTCCGGACGCGCAGGCTCAGCAGCCATGGCTCACGGGCCTGGCCGCTCCGCGGCATATGGGATCCTCCCAGACCGGGGCACGAACCCGTATCCCCTGCATCGGCAGGCGGACTCTCAACCACTGCGCCAACAGGGAGGCCCAATTTTTTATTTTTTATTACAGCAAATTTGATTACAATGTTTGGCTTGTTGTAGGTGTGGAAGATGTGTTTCTTTTACACATACACATATGTCTGTTCTTCCTGGGATCCTTTTCCTATGTACCTTATGACAGAATGTTGAGTAGTCTTCTCTTTGTATTCTGTAGGTCTTTGGTGATTCTATATGTCACCTGTGTTTGTATATGTCTGTTAACCCCAATATCATAATGAAACCAATCCTCACACCTTTCCATTGGTGAACCATAAGTTTGTTGAATGAATCTCTGATTGCCCTTCTCCGTGGAAATATCTGCCCTGTTATCCATTTTTCGGTCACACCTATAAGAGATATGATATGATATGTGTCTTTCACTTTCTGACTTACAACAACTCATGTGCTTACCTCTAGACACACCTACGGTGCTGCAAATGGCATTGTGTCCTTTTATTCCTTGGCTTCTATTCTGCCTTAGCGAGGTCCATTTTCAACAATGTGATTCCCTGAGGGCTGAGGATTATCTGACCTGGGTAGCCTGACACTGCTGGCCGGCCCTCCCCAGGTGTGCCTGGGTTGAGGTCAATATAAACAGCGCTGCAGGCAGCAATAGCCCCTGAAGCTGTGCCTGACTCCATATTCTCTGCCCCGTCAGCAGTCTCGGGGCTGTGCTGGTGGGAGGGAGTGAGGGGCCATGGCTTTGTTGGTGGCCCGGTGTGAGTGGGTCTCTGCTGGACTTTCTGCAGGAGTTGCCAGGCTTCCACCTGTAAAGAAGAGGATTTGGCACACATACCTTCCACTGGAATTTCTCTCCGGACAGAGGTGAGGAAGGAAAAAAGCAGTGGGTGCCGGGACAGGAGGGGTATCTCAGGCAAGGCAATGGAAAGCTTCCAGAAGAGCGACCAGGTCCAGGACCATACTGGCTGGCCTGCAGGCACCAAGTTGGCCTGTGTGCTGTCGCTGGTGTGGCTCCACGCCCCTTCCTCTAGGCTTTCAAGCCCTTGTACATATTCAGGTGTTTTACCTGGGAAGGGTGGGAAAACTTCAACAGCAGCTGGCCTGGGGCTCAGCTCACGGTTACTCACAGATGCCTCGGGTCCCTTTTACTGACGAAGGTGTAGGTCTTGTCTATTCCATAGTTTGTGTTTGGAACGGTACCTGTGCTTATATCAAACTCTGGTTTTATGAATCACCCCACCTCTCATTCCCCCTTAAGCAGGCATCAGATTGTTTTCAAAGGTGAGACTCTGTTCTCTTTCTTAACTGAGTTCCAGTGTAGCCATGTTTACAGGATCTTCATAAGTAATATCTTAATATAAGTTTCTTTTTCTTTGTGACTTATTTCACTTAGAAGCATCATACCTCAATCCTCTCATTTTGCTGCTACTGGTCTTATGCCATTGATTGCATGGCTGAGGGATATTCCATCGTACGGAAGTACCACAAATTTTTGAACCATTTTTATATTTCCTGGGATATTTAAGGTGTACCCAAGTTGAGGTTCTTGTAAGCAGTGCACCCCTAAATTTTGGGGTGGCTCTGTCTTATTGATTTTCAGGTTTCCCAAGGTATATTCCCTAGACTGGAAGTGCCCTTGGCTCTGTAGCTCTGTTCTTTACTTGTTTTAGGGAACACAATGCACTCCTCCAGAGATGCAGTTGGCAGTTTACAACCCGCCCATCAGCAAAACAAGCCTCCCTGTTCTCCAGGGCCGGTCTTGCCTTTCTGGATTTTACACATTTTGTGGATGTCCCTTTTGAACAGTCGGAAGTGATACTTCTTTGTAGTGCAGATTTGCATTTCCCGCTTGATTGCTTGGCCAAAAAGGGCGTATACGTTTTCTCCTGAATATATTCAGGAGAAAACGCATATGCCCTTTTTGCTCAAGTGCAACATTGTTGAAGTTGTGCCCCTCATCCTGTGCTTTAAATTCAATTCCAACGTACCACTTGAAATCTGTTTCCTGCTATTCTGCCTAGCTTTGAAGTCCACCTCGTTGCCTTCCCTCACCAGATTTTTGATGATATTTGTCCTTTATTACTCTGCCAGTTTGTGAATTGCTGTGCCCCTGAGCTCCATTATTCTACTCGTTTTTTGTGAGCTGACCGCAAGTCCAAAATTTTCGTTCAGGACCTATGCTGGATTCCGATGGGGGCCTGAGACTTTGGTTAATTCTTCTTCCTGCTGGGAAATTAGATAGACATGTGCCCGTCCAAATGCCTAACAGCTACTGTCTCATTGGTTCTCCCTCTTCACTTTCATCCTCAGCCAAACTGGCATCCTGTGCGAACCAGTAGGTTAAACGGGCTGTCTCTCCAAGTTGGGAGATTGATAGTAAAGCAGTTGGAAAGTCAAACGGAAGCACCAGGAGCAGGACTATTCGTTGAGTTTTAGAAACCTTTCGTATTCACAGTGTGTCCTTTCTCTAGGTTTCCCGTACATATTATAGCTGTAGTAATATTCCCATCAACCTGGAGAATTGGGACCCATGGAATGGGTGCCATGCATTATTGCTTTAAAGGGTCTGCATTTGCTCACCCAATCTCACCAATCTTCTCATTCCCAAGTGTCCAGCCTTATGCCACATCCAGCTGTCACTGTAGATAGGGTCATTCCAGGTTTCATCAGAGATCTTGAAGGAATTGTGAAGAATTTCCTTTTTTGTTTTGTTTTGTTTTTGTAATTCCTTTTCATAGTGGGTTTGAGCTGATTCTCGCTGCCATGTTTATGCCAGTCTAGACACACTTGATTCCCTTACGGAGAGATATCAATACATAGGTTTTAAGATTCTTACTAGTCAGATATATTCCTCTGTGGGAAATATTGTGTTTTGAATCCCTTTCTCTGAGGAAGGTATAGGTCTTGTCTATTCCTTAGTTGGTTTTTGGAATGGTACCTGTGCTTATATCAAACTCTGGTTTTATGCATCACCCCACCTCTCCTTCCCCCTTAAGCAGGCATAAGAGTGTTTACCGAATGTGAGACTCTGTTCTCTTTCCTAACTCAGTTCAAGTGTAGCCATGTTTACAGGATCTTCATAAGTGATATCTTATGATAAGTTTCTTTTTCTGTGTGACGTATTACACTTAGAATCATCGTACCTGAATCCTCTCATTTTGCTGCTACTGTTCTTGTGACATTGATTGTATGGGTGAGAGATATTCCATTGTATGTAAGTACCACAATGTTTTGAACCATTTTTATCTTTCCTGGGATATTTATGGTGTACCCAAGTTGAGGTTCTCGTAAGCAGTGCAGCCCTAAATATTGGGGTGGCTCTGTCTTATTGATTTTCAGTTTTCCCAATGTATATTCCCTAGACTGGAAGTGCCCTTGGCTCTGTAGCTCTGTTGTTTACTTGTTTTAGGGAACACAATGAACTCCTCCAGAGAGGCAGATGGCAATTTACATCACTCGCATCAGCACAAGAAGGCTCTCTGTTCTCCAGGGCATGTCTGGCCTTTCTGAATTTTACACATTTTGTGGATGTCCCTTTTGAATGGTCGGAAGTGATACTTCTTTGTAGTTAAGATTTGCATTGCCCGCTTGCTTGCTTGGTCAAAAAGGGCGTATGCGTTTTCTCCTGAATATATTCAGGAGAAAACGCATACGCCCTTTTTGGCCAAGTGGACCATTGTTGAAGTTGTGCCCATCTTCCTGTGCTTTAAAGGCGATTCCAACGTACCTCTCGAAATCTGTTTCCTGCTATTTTGCCTGGCTTTCAAGTCCGCCTCGTTGCCTTCCCTCAACAGATTTTTGGATGATAGTTGTCTTTTATTACTCTGCCAGTTTGTGAGTTGCTGTGCCCCAGAGCTCTATTATTAAACTCGTTTTTTGTGAGCTGACCGCAAGTCCAAAAGTTTTGTTCAGGACCTGTACTGGTTCCAGGTTGGTGGCTGAGTCTTTGGTTAATTCTTCTTCCTGCCGGGAAATTAGAGTGATATGTGCCCGTCCAAATGCCTAAGAGCTACTCTCTCATTGGTTCTCCCTCTTCCCTTTCATCCTCTGCCAAATTGGCAACCTGTGCGAACCAGGAGGTTAAAGGGGCTGTCTCTCCAAGTTGAGAGATTGACACTAAAGCAGTGGAAAATCAAACCAGAGCACCATGAGAGGGACTATTTGTTGAGTTTTAGAAATCTTTCATATTCACAGTGTGTCCATTCTCTAGGTTTCCCATACATGTTATAGCTATACTAATATTCCCTTCAACCTGGAGAGTTGAGACCCAGGGAATGGGTGCCATGCATTATTGCTTTAAAGGGTCTGCATTTGCTCACGCCATCTCACCAATCTTCTCAGTCCCAACTGTCCAGCCTTATGCCACATCCAGCTGTCATTGTAGATAGGGTCATTTCAGGTTTCATCAGAGACCCTGAAGGAATTGTAAAGAATTTTCCTGTTTTTTTGTTTTGTTTTTGAAATTCCTTTTATAGTGGGTTTGAGCTGATTCTCGGTGACATGTTTATGCCAGTCTAGACACACTAGATTCCCTTATGGAGACATATCAATACATAGGTTTTAAGATTCTTACTAGTCAGATATATTCCTCTGGGGGAAATATGTGGTTTTCAGTATCTTTCACTGATGAAGGTGTAGGTCTTGTCTATTCCATAGTTGGTTTTTGGAACGGTACCTCTCCTTATATCAAACTCAGGTTTTATGCATCACCCCACCTCTGCTTCCCCCTTAAACAGGCATAAGAGTGTTTTCTAAATGTGAGACTCTGTTCTCTTTCCTAACTCAGTTCAAGTGTAGACATGTTTACAGGATCTTCATGTGTGATATCTTATGATAAGTTTCTTTTTCTGTGTGACTAATTTCACTTAGAATCATCGTACCTGAATCCACTCATTTTGCTACTACTGGTCTTATGACATTGATTAAATGGCTGAGGGATATTCCATGTTACGTAAGTACCACAATTTTTTGAAGCGTTTTTATATTTCCTGGGATATTTATGTTGTACCCAAGTGGAGGTTTCTCTAAGCAGTGCAGCCTTAAATTTTGGGGTGGCTCTGTCTTTTTGAGTTTCAGTTTTCCCAAGGTATATTCCCTAGACTGGAAGTGCCCATGGCTCTGTAGCTCCGTTGTTTATTTGTTTTAGGGAACACAATGCACTCCTCCAGAGAGGCAGTTGTCAAGTTACATCCCGCCCATCAGCATAACAAGGCTCCCTGTTCTCCAGGTCCTGTCTTGCCTTTCTGGTTTTTACACATTTTGTGGATGTCCCTTTTGACCGGTGGGAAGTGATACTTCTTTGTAGTGCAGATTTTCATTGCTCGCTTCCTTGCTTGGCCAAAAAGGGCGTATGCGTTTTCTCTTGAATATATTCAGGAGAAAACGCATACGCCCTTTTTGGCCAAGTGCATCATGGTCGAAGTTGTGCCCCTCTTCCTGTGCTTTAAAGGCGATTCCAACGTACCTCTTGAAATCTGTTTCCTGCTATTCTGCCTCGCTTTCAAGTCCGCCTTGTTGCCTTCCCTCAACAGATTTTTGGAGGATAGTTGTCCTTTATTACTCGGGCAGTTTGTGAATTGTTGTGCCCTTGAGCTCCATTTTGCAACTCGTTTTTTGTGAGCTGACTGCAAGTCCAAAATTTTGGTTCAGGACCCATCCTGTTTCCCGGTTGGGGGATGAGACTTTGGTTAATTCTTCTTCCTGCTGGGAAGTTAGAGTGATATGTGCCCTTCCAAATGCCTAACAGCTACTCTCCCATTGGTTCTCCCTCTTTCCTTTCATCCTCTGCCAAATTGGCAACCTGTGCGAACCAGGAGGTTAAAGGGGCTGTCTCTCCAAGTTGGGAGGTTGATAGTAAAGCAGATGGAAAGTCAAACCGGAGCACCAGGAGAGGGACTATTACTTGAGTTTTAGAAACATTTCGTATTCACAGTGTGTCCGTTCTCTAGGATTCCCGTACATGTTATAGCTGTAGTAATATTCCCTTTAACCTGGAGAGTTGGGACCCATGGAATGGGTGCCAGGCATTTTGCTTTAAAGGGTCTGCATTTGCTCAGGCAATCTCAACAATCCTCTCAGTCAAGTGTCCAGCCTTATGCCTCATCCAGCTGTCGTTGTACATAGGGTCATTCCAGGTTTCATCAGTGACCCTGAAGGAATTGTAAAGAATTTCCCAGTTTTTTTGTTTTGTTTTTTAAATTCCTTTTTATAGTGGGTTTGAGCTGATTCTCGCTGCCATGTTTATGCGAGTCTAGACACACTTGATTCCCTTACGGAGACATATTAATACATAGGTTTTAAGATTCTTACTAGTCAGATATATTCCTCTGCGGGAAATATGGGGATTTGAGTCCCTTTCATTGAGGAAGGTGGAGGTCTTGTCTATTCCATAGTTGGTTTTTGGAATGGTACCTGTGCTTATATCAAACTCTGGTTTTATGCACCACCCCACCTCTCCTTACCCCGTAAGCAGGCATAAGAGTGTTTTCTAAATGTGAGACACTGCAATCTTTCCTAACTCAGTACAAATGTAGCCATGTTTACAGGATCTTCATAAGTGATATCTTATGATAACAATCTTTTTCTGTGTGACATATTTCACTTAGAATCATCGTACCTGAATCCACCCATTTTGCTGCTACTGGTCTTATGACATTGATTTCATGGCTGAGGGATATTCCATCGTACGTAAGTACCACAATTTTTTGAAGCATTTTTATATTTCCTGGGATATTTAAGGTGTACCCAAGTTGAGGTCCTTGTAAGCAGTTCAGCCTTAAATTTTGGGGTGGCTCTGTCTTACCGATTTTCAGTATTCCCAAGGTATATTCCCTAGACTGGAAGTGCCCATGGCTCTGTAGCTCCGTTGTTTATTTGTTTTAGGGAACACAATGCACTCCTCCAGAGAGGCAGTTGTCAAGTTACATCCCGCCCATCAGCATAACAAGGCTGCCTGTTCTCCAGGTCCTGTCTTGCCTTTCTGGTTTTTACACATTTTGTGGATGTCCCTTTTGACCGGTGGGAAGTGATACTTCTTTGTAGTGCAGATTTTCATTGCTCGCTTCCTTGCTTGTCCAAAAAGGGCGTATGCGTTTTCTCTTGAATATATTCAGGAGAAAACGCATACGCCCTTTTTGGCCAAGTGCATCATGGTCGAAGTTGTGCCCCTCTTCCTGTGCTTTAAAGGCGATTCCAACGTACCTCTAGAAATCTGTTTCCTGCTATTCTGCCTCGCTTTCAAGTCCGCCTCGTTGCCTTCCCTCAACAGATTTTTGGAGGATAGTTGTCCTTTATTACTCGGCCAGTTTGTGAATTGCTGTGCCCCTGAGCTCCATTTTTCAACTCGTTTTTCGTGAGCTGACCGCATGTCCAAAATTTTGGTTCAGGACCTATGCTGGTTCCCGGTGGGTGGCTGAGACTTTGGTTAATTCTTCTTCCTGCCGGGAAATTACAGTGATATGTGCCCGTCCAAATGCCTAACAGCTACTCTCTCATTGGTTCTCCCTCTTCCCTTTCATCCTCTGCCAAATTGGAAACCTGTGTGAACCAGTAGGTTAAAGGGGCTGTCTCTCCAAGTTGGGAGGTTGATAGTAAAGCAGATGGAAAGTCAAAGAGGAGCACCAGGAGAGGGACTAATCGTTGAGTTTTAGAAAACTTTCGTATTCACAGTGTGTCCGTTTTCTAGGTTTCCCGTACATGTTATAGCTGTAGTAATATTCCCTTCAACCTGGAGAGTTGGGACCCATGGAATGGGTGCCAGGCATTTGTGCTTTAAAGGGTCTGCATTTGCTCACCCAATCTCACCAATCCTCTCAGTCCCAAGTGTCCAGCCTTATGCCTCATCCAGCTGTCATTGTACATAGGGTCATTCCAGGTTTCATCAGTGACCCTGAAGTAATTGTAAAGAATTTCCCAGTTTTTTTGTTTTGTTTTTGAAATTCCTTTTTATAGTGGGTTTGAGCTGATTCTCGCTGCCATGTTTATGCCAGTCTAGACACACTTGATTCCCTTACGGAGACATATCAATACATAGGTTTTAAGATTCTTACTAGTCAGATATATTCCTCTGCGGTCAATATGGGGTTTTGAGTCCCTTTCACTGAGGAAGTTGTAGGTCTTGTCTATTCCATAGTTGGTTTTTGGAACGGTACCTGTGCTTATATCAAACTCTGGTTTTATGCATCACCCCACCTCTCCTTCCCCCTTAAGCAGGCATAAGAGTATTTTCTAAATGTGAGACACTTTTCTCTTTCCTAACTCAGTTCAAGTGTAGCCATGTTTACAGGATCTTCATAAGTGATATCTTATGATAAGTTTCTTTTTCTGTGTGACTTATTTCACTTAGAATCATCGTACCTGAATCCACCCATTTTGCTGCTACTGGTCTTATGACATTGATTTCATGGCTGAGGGATATTCCATCGTACGTAAGAACCACAATTTTTTGAACCATTTTTATATTTCCTGGGATATTTAAGGTGTACCCAAGTTGAGGTCCTTGTAAGCAGTGCAGCCCTAAATATTGGGGTGGCTGTGTCTTTTTGATTTTCAGTTTTCCAAAGGTATATTCCCTAGACTGGATGTGCCCTTGGCTCTGTAGCTCTGTTGTTTACTTGTTTTAGGGAACACAATGCACTCCTCCAGAGAGGCAGTTGGCAATTTACATCCCGCCCATCAGCATAACAAGGCTCCCTGTTCTCCAGGGCCTGTCTTGCCTTTCTGGTTTTTACACATTTTGTGGATGTCCCTTTTGACCGGTGGGAAGTGATACTTCTTTGTAGTGCAGATTTGCATTGCCTGCTTGAATGCTTGGCCAAAAAGGGCGTATGCGTTTTCTCCTGAATATATTCAGGAGAAAACGCATACGCCCTTTTTGGCCAAGTGCATCATTGTCGAAGTTGTGCCCCTCTTCCTGTGCTTTAAAGGCGATTCCAACGTACCTCTTGAAATCTGTTTCCTGCTATTCTGCCTCGATTTCAAGTCCGCCTCGTTGCCTTCCCTCAACAGATTTTTGGACGATAGTTGTCCTTTATTACTCGGCCAGTTTGTAAACTGCTGTACCCCTGAGCTCCATTTTTCAACTCGTTTTTGGTGAGCTGACCGCAAGTCCAAAATTTTGGTTCAGGACCTATGCTGGTTCCGGGTGGGGGTCTGAGACTTTGGTTAATTCTTCTTCCTGCCGGGAAATTACAGTGATATGTGCCAGTCCAAATGCCTAACAGCTACTCTCTCATTGGTTCTCCCTCTTCCCTTTCATCCTCTGCCAAATTGGCAACCTGTGTGAACCAGGAGGTTAAAGGGGCTGTCTCTCCAAGTTGGGAGGTTGATAGTAAAGCAGATGGAAAGTCAAACCAGAGCACCAGGAGAAGGACTATTCGTTGAGTTTTAGAAACATTTCGTATTCACTGTGTGTCCGTTCTCTAGGTTTCCCGTACATGTTATAGCTGTAGTAATATTCCCTTCAACCTGGATAGTTGGGACCCATGGAATGTGTGCCATGCATTATTGCTTTAAAGGGTCTGCATTTGCTCACCCATTCTCACCAATCCTCTCAGTCCCAAGTGTCCAGCCTTATGCCACATCCAGCTGTCATTGTAGATAGGGTCATTCCAGCTTTCATCAGAGACCCTGAAGGAATTGTAAAGAATTTCCCAGTTGTTTTGTTTTATTTTTGAAATTCCTTTTTATAGTGGGTTTGAGCTGATTCTCGCTGCCATGTTTATGCCAGTCTAGACACACTTGATTCCCTTACGGAGACATATCAATACATAGGTTTTAAGATTCTTACTAGTCAGATATATTCCTCTGTGGGAAATATGGGGTTTTGAGTCCCTTTCACTGAGGAAGGTGTAGGTCTTGTCTATTCCATAGTTGATTTTTGGAACGGTACCTGTGCTTATATCAAACTCTGGTTTTATGCATCACCCCACCTCTCCTTCCCCCTTAAGCAGGCATAAGAGTGTTTTCTAAATGTGAGACACTGTTCTCTTTCCTAACTCAGTTCAAGTGTAGCCATGTTTACAGGATCTTCATAAGTGATATCTTATGATAAGTTTCTTTTTCTCTGTGACTTATTTCACTTAGAATCATCGTACCTGAATCCACCCATTTTGCTTCTACTGGTCTTATGACATTGATTTCATGGCTGAGGGATATTCCATCGTACGTAAGTACCACAATGTTTTGAACCATTTTTATATTTCCTGGGATATTTAAGGTGTACCCAAGTTGAGGTCCTTGTAAGCAGTGCAGCCCTAAATTTTGGGGTGGCTGTGTCTTTTTGATTTTCAGTTTTCCCAAGGTATATTCCCTAGACTGGAAGTGCCCTTGGCTCTGTAGCTCTGTTGTTTACTTGTTATAGGGAACACAATGCACTCCTCCAGAGAGGCAGTTGGCAATTTACATCCCGCCCATCAGCATAACAAGGCTCCCTGTTCTCCAGGGCCTGTCTTGCCTTTCTGGATTTTACAAATTTTGTGGATGTCCCTTTTGACCGGTGGGAAGTGATACTTCTTTGTAGTGCAGATTTGCATTGCCCGCTTGCTTGCTTGGCCAAAAAGGGCGTATGCGTTTTCTCCTGAATATATTCAGGAGAAAACACATACGCCCTTTTTGGCCAAGTGCATCATTGTCGAAGTTGTGCCCCTCTTCCTGTGCTTTAAAGGCGATTCCAACGTACCTCTTGAAATCTGTTTCCTGCTATTCTGCCTCGCTTTCAAGTCCGCCTCGTTGCCTTCCCTCAACAGATTTTTGGACGATAGTTGTCCTTTATTACTCGGCCAGTTTGTGAATTGCTGTGCCTCTGAGCTCCATTTTTCAACTCGTTTTTGGTGAGCTGACCGCAAGTCCAAAATTTTGGTTCAGGAACTATACTGGTTCCCAGTGGGGGGCTGAGACTTTGCTTAATTCTTCTTGCTGCCGGGAAATTACAGTGATATGTGCCCGTCGAAATGCCTATCAGCTACTCTCTCATTGGTTCTGCCTCTTCCCTTTCATCCTCTGCCAAATTGGCAACCTGTGCGAACCAGGAGGTTAAAGGGGCTGTCTCTCCAAGTTGGGAGGTTGATAGTAAAGCAGATGGAAAGTCAAACCGGAACACCAGGAGAGGGACTATTCGTTGAGTTTTAGAAACCTTTCGTATTCACAGTGTGTCCGTTCTCTAGGATTACCGTACATGTTATAACTGTAGTAATATTCCCTTCAACCTGGAGAGTTGGGACCCATGGAATGTGTGCCATGCATTATTGCTTTAAAGGGCCTGCATTTGCTCACCCAATCTCACCAATCCTCTCAGTCCCAAGTGTCCAGCCTTATGCCACATCAGGCTGTCATTGTAGATAGGGTCATTCCAGGTTTCATCAGAGACCCTGAAGGAATTGTAAAGAATTTCCCAGTTTTTTTGTTTTATTTTTGAAATTCCTTTTTATAGTGGGTTTGAGCTGATTCTCGCTGCCATATTTATGCCAGTCTAGACACACTTGATTCCCTTATATAGACATATCAATAAATAGGTTTTAAGATTCTTACTAGTCAGATATATTCCTCTGCGGGAAATATGGGGTTTTGAGTCCCTTTCACTGAGGAAGGTGTAGGTCTTGTCTATTCCATAGTTGGTTTTTGGAACGGTACCTGTGCTTATATCAAGCTCTGGTTTTATGCATCACCCCACCTCTCCTTCCCCCTTAAGCAGGCATAAGAGTGTTTTCTAAATGTGAGACACTGTTCTCTTTCCTAACTCAGTTCAAGTGTAGCCATGTTTACAGGATCTTCATAAGTGATATCTTATGATAAGTTTCTTTTTCTGTGTGACTTATTTCACTTAGAATCATCGTACCAGAATCCACCCATTTTGCTGCTACTGGTCTTATGACATTGATTTCATGGCTGAGGGATATTCCATCGTACATAAGTACCACAATTTTTCGAACCATTTTTATATTTCCTGGGATATTTAAGGTGTACCCAAGTTGAGGTCCTTGTAAGCAGTGCAGCCCTAAATTTTGGGGTGGCTCTGTTTTATTGATTTTCAGTTTTCCCAAAGTATATTCCCTACACTGGAAGTGCCCTTGGCTCTGTAGCTCTGTTCTTTACTTGTTTTAGGGAACACAATATACTCCTCCAGAGAGGCAGTGGCAATTTACATCCCGCCCATCAGCATAACAAGGCTCCCTGTTCTCCAGGGCCTGTCTTGCCTTTCTGGTTTTTACACATTTTGTGGATGTCCCTTTTGACCGGTGGGAAGTGATACTTCTTTGTAGTTCAGATTTGCATTGCCCGCTTGCTTGCTTGGCCAAAAAGGGCGTATGCGTTTTCTCCTTAATATATTCAGGAGAAAACGCATACGCCCTTTTTGGCCAAGTGCATCATTTTCGTAGTTGTGCCCCACTTCCTGTGCTGTAAAGGCGATTCCAACGTACCTCTTGAAATCTGTTTCCTGCTATTCTGCCTCGCTTTCAAGTCTGCCTCGTTGCCTTCCCTCAACAGATTTTTGGACGATAGTTGTCCTTTATTACTCGGCCAGTTTGTGCATTGCTGTGCCGCTGAGATCCAATTTTCAACTCGTTTTTGGTGAGCTGACCGGAAGTCCAAAATTTTGGTTCAGGACCTATGCTGGTTCCCGTTGGGTGGCTGAGACTTTGGTTAATTCTTCTTCCTGCCGGGAAATTACAGTGATATGTGCCCGTCCAAATGCCTAACAGCTTCTCTCTCATTGGTTCTCCCTCTTCCCTTTCATCCTCTGCCAAATTGTCTACGTGTGCGAACCAGGATGTTAAAGGGGCTGTCTCTCCAAGTTGGGAGGTTGATAATAAAGCAGATGGAAAGTCAAACCGGAGCACCAGGAGAGGGACTATTCGTTGAGTTTTAGAAACCTTTCGTATTCACAGTGTGTCCGTTCTCTAGGTTTCCCGTACATGTTATATCTGTAGTAATATTCCCTTCAACCTGGAGAGTTGGGACCCATGGAATGTATGCCATGCATTATTGCTTTAAAGGGTCTGCATTTGATCACCCAATCTCACCAATCCTCTCAGTCCCAAGTGTCCAGCCTTATGCCACATACAGCTGTCATTGCAGATAGGGTCATTTCAGGTTTCATCAGAGACCCTGAAGGAATTGTAAAGAATTTCCCAGTTTTTTTGTTTTATTTTTGAAATTCCTTTTTATAGTGGGTTTGAGCTGATTCTAGCAGCCATATTTATCCCAGTCTAGACACACTTGATTCCCTTACGGAGACATATCAATACATAGGTTTTAAGATTCTTACTAGTCAGATATATTCCTCTGCGGGAAATATGGGGTTTTGAGTCCCTTTCACTGAGGAAGGTGTAGGTCTTGTCTATTCCATAGTTGGTTTTTGGAACGGTACCTGTGCTTATATCAAACTCTGGTTTTATGAATCACCCCACCTCTCCTTCCCCCTTAAGCAGGCATAAGAGTGTTTTCTAAATGTGAGACACTGTTCTCTTTCCTAACTCAGTTCAAGTGTAGCCATGTTTACAGGATCTTCATAAGTGATATCTTATGATAAGTTTCTTTTTCTCTGTGACTTATTTCACTTAGAATCATCGTACCTGAATCCACCCATTTTGCTTCTACTGGTCTTATGACATTGATTTCATGGCTGAGGGATATTCCATCGTACGTAAGTACCACAATGTTTTGAACCATTTTTATATTTCCTGGGATATTTAAGGTGTACCCAAGTTGAGGTCCTTGTAAGCAGTGCAGCCCTAAATTTTGGGGTGGCTGTGTCTTTTTGATTTTCAGTTTTCCCAAGGTATATTCCCTAGACTGGAAGTGCCCTTGGCTCTGTAGCTCTGTTGTTTACTTGTTATAGGGAACACAATGCACTCCTCCAGAGAGGCAGTTGGCAATTTACATCCCGCCCATCAGCATAACAAGGCTCCCTGTTCTCCAGGGCCTGTCTTGCCTTTCTGGATTTTACACATTTTGTGGATGTCCCTTTTGACCGGTGGGAAGTGATACTTCTTTGTAGTGCAGATTTGCATTGCCCGCTTGCTTGCTTGGCCAAAAAGGGCGTATGCGTTTTCTCCTGAATATATTCAGGAGAAAACACATACGCCCTTTTTGGCCAAGTGCATCATTGTCGAAGTTGTGCCCCTCTTCCTGTGCTTTAAAGGCGATTCCAACGTACCTCTTGAAATCTGTTTCCTGCTATTCTGCCTCGCTTTCAAGTCCGCCTCGTTGCCTTCCCTCAACAGATTTTTGGACGATAGTTGTCCTTTATTACTCGGCCAGTTTGTGAATTGCTGTGCCTCTGAGCTCCATTTTTCAACTCGTTTTTGGTGAGCTGACCGCAAGTCCAAAATTTTGGTTCAGGAACTATACTGGTTCCCAGTGGGGGGCTGAGACTTTGCTTAATTCTTCTTGCTGCCGGGAAATTACAGTGATATGTGCCCGTCGAAATGCCTATCAGCTACTCTCTAATTGGTTCTGCCTCTTCCCTTTCATCCTCTGCCAAATTGGCAACCTGTGCGAACCAGGAGGTTAAAGGGGCTGTCTCTCCAAGTTGGGAGGTTGATAGTAAAGCAGATGGAAAGTCAAACCGGAACACCAGGAGAGGGACTATTCGTTGAGTTTTAGAAACCTTTCGTATTCACAGTGTGTCCGTTCTCTAGGATTACCGTACATGTTATAACTGTAGTAATATTCCCTTCAACCTGGAGAGTTGGGACCCATGGAATGTGTGCCATGCATTATTGCTTTAAAGGGCCTGCATTTGCTCACCCAATCTCACCAATCCTCTCAGTCCCAAGTGTCCAGCCTTATGCCACATCAGGCTGTCATTGTAGATAGGGTCATTCCAGGTTTCATCAGAGACCCTGAAGGAATTGTAAAGAATTTCCCAGTTTTTTTGTTTTATTTTTGAAATTCCTTTTTATAGTGGGTTTGAGCTGATTCTCGCTGCCATATTTATGCCAGTCTAGACACACTTGATTCCCTTATATAGACATATCAATAAATAGGTTTTAAGATTCTTACTAGTCAGATATATTCCTCTGCGGGAAATATGGGGTTTTGAGTCCCTTTCACTGAGGAAGGTGTAGGTCTTGTCTATTCCATAGTTGGTTTTTGGAACGGTACCTGTGCTTATATCAAGCTCTGGTTTTATGCATCACCCCACCTCTCCTTCCCCCTTAAGCAGGCATAAGAGTGTTTTCTAAATGTGAGACACTGTTCTCTTTCCTAACTCAGTTCAAGTGTAGCCATGTTTACAGGATCTTCATAAGTGATATCTTATGATAAGTTTCTTTTTCTGTGTGACTTATTTCACTTAGAATCATCGTACCAGAATCCACCCATTTTGCTGCTACTGGTCTTATGACATTGATTTCATGGCTGAGGGATATTCCATCGTACATAAGTACCACAATTTTTCGAACCATTTTTATATTTCCTGGGATATTTAAGGTGTACCCAAGTTGAGGTCCTTGTAAGCAGTGCAGCCCTAAATTTTGGGGTGGCTCTGTTTTATTGATTTTCAGTTTTCCCAAAGTATATTCCCTACACTGGAAGTGCCCTTGGCTCTGTAGCTCTGTTCTTTACTTGTTTTAGGGAACACAATATACTCCTCCAGAGAGGCAGTGGCAATTTACATCCCGCCCATCAGCATAACAAGGCTCCCTGTTCTCCAGGGCCTGTCTTGCCTTTCTGGTTTTTACACATTTTGTGGATGTCCCTTTTGACCTGTGGGAAGTGATACTTCTTTGTAGTTCAGATTTGCATTGCCCGCTTGCTTGCTTGGCCAAAAAGGGCGTATGCGTTTTCTCCTTAATATATTCAGGAGAAAACGCATACGCCCTTTTTGGCCAAGTGCATCATTTTCGTAGTTGTGCCCCACTTCCTGTGCTGTAAAGGCGATTCCAACGTACCTCTTGAAATCTGTTTCCTGCTATTCTGCCTCGCTTTCAAGTCCGCCTCGTTGCCTTCCCTCAACAGATTTTTGGACGATAGTTGTCCTTTATTACTCGGCCAGTTTGTGCATTGCTGTGCCGCTGAGATCCAATTTTCAACTCGTTTTTGGTGAGCTGACCGGAAGTCCAAAATTTTGGTTCAGGACCTATGCTGGTTCCCGTTGGGTGGCTGAGACTTTGGTTAATTCTTCTTCCTGCCGGGAAATTACAGTGATATGTGCCCGTCCAAATGCCTAACAGCTTCTCTCTCATTGGTTCTCCCTCTTCCCTTTCATCCTCTGCCAAATTGTCTACGTGTGCGAACCAGGATGTTAAAGGGGCTGTCTCTCCAAGTTGGGAGGTTGATAATAAAGCAGATGGAAAGTCAAACCGGAGCACCAGGAGAGGGACTATTCGTTGAGTTTTAGAAACCTTTCGTATTCACAGTGTGTCCGTTCTCTTGGTTTCCCGTACATGTTATATCTGTAGTAATATTCCCTTCAACCTGGAGAGTTGGGACCCATGGAATGTATGCCATGCATTATTGCTTTAAAGGGTCTGCATTTGATCACCCAATCTCACCAATCCTCTCAGTCCCAAGTGTCCAGCCTTATGCCACATACAGCTGTCATTGCAGATAGGGTCATTTCAGGTTTCATCAGAGACCCTGAAGGAATTGTAAAGAATTTCCCAGTTTTTTTGTTTTATTTTTGAAATTCCTTTTTATAGTGGGTTTGAGCTGATTCTAGCAGCCATATTTATCCCAGTCTAGACACACTTGATTCCCTTACGGAGACATATCAATACATAGGTTTTAAGATTCTTACTAGTCAGATATATTCCTCTGCGGGAAATATGGGGTTTTGAGTCCCTTTCACTGAGGAAGGTGTAGGTCTTGTCTATTCCATAGTTGGTTTTTGGAACGGTACCTGTGCTTATATCAAACTCTGGTTTTATGAATCACCCCACCTCTCCTTCCCCCTTAAGCAGGCATAAGAGTGTTTTCTAAATGTGAGACACTGTTCTCTTTCCTAACTCAGTTCAAGTGTAGCCATGTTTACAGGATCTTCATAAGTGATATCTTATGATAAGTTTCTTTTTCTGTGTGACTTATTTCACTTAGAATCATCGTACCTGAATCCACCCATTTTGCTGCTACTGTTCATATGACATTGATTTCATGGCTGAGGGATATTCCATTGAATGTAAGTACCACAATTTTTTGAACCATTTTTATATTTCCTGGGATATTTAAGGTGTACCCAAGTTGAGGTCCTTGTAAGCAGTGCAGCCCTAAATTTTGGGATGGCTCTGTCTTATTGATTTTCAGTTTTCCCAAGGTATATTCCCTATACTGGAAGTGCCCTTGGCTCTGTAGCTCTGTTCTTTACTTGTTTTAGGGAACACAATGTACTCCTCCAGAGAGGCAGTTGGCAATTTACATCCCGCCCATCAGCATAACAAGGCTCCCTCTTCTCCAGGGACTGTCTTGCCTTTCTGGTTTTTACACATTTTGTGGATGTCCCTTTTGACCGGTGGGAAGTGATACTTCTTTATAGTGCAGATTTGCATTGCCCGCTTGCTTGCTTGGCCAAAAAGGGCGTATGCGTTTTCTCCTGAATATATTCAGGAGAAAACGCATACGCCCTTTTTGGCCAAGTGCATCATTGTCGAAGTTGTGCCCCTCTTCCTGTGCTTTAAAGGCGATTCCAACGTACCTCTTGAAATCTGTTTCCTGCTATTCTGCCTCGCTTTCAAGTCCGCCTCGTTGCCTTCCCTCAACAGATTTTTGGACGATAGTTGTCCTTTATTACTCGGCCAGTTTGTAAATTGCTGTGCCCCTGAGCTCCATTTTTCAACTCGTTTTTGGTGAGCTGACCGCAGGTCCAAAATTTTGGTTCAGGACCTATAATGGTTCCCGGTGGGTGGCTGAGACTTTGGTTAATTCTTCTTCCTGCCGGGAAATTACAGTGATATGTGCCCGTCCAAATGCCTAACAGCTACTCTCTCATTGGTTCTCCCTCTTCCCTTTCATCCTCTGCCAAATTGGTAACCTGTGTGCACCAGGAGGTTAAAGGGGCTGTCTCTGAAAGTTGGGAGGTTGATAGTAAAGCAGATGGAAAGTCAAACCGGAGCACCAGGAGAGGGACTATTTGTTGAGTTTTAGAAACCTTTCGTATTCACAGTGTGTCCGTTCTCTAGGTTTCCCGTACATGTTATAGCTGTAGTAATATTCCCTTCAACCTGGAGAGTTGGTACCCATGGAATGTGTGCCATGCATTATTGCTTTAAAGGGTCTGCATTTGCTCACCCAATCTCAACAATCCTCTCAGTCCCAAGTGTCCAGCCTTATGCCACATCCAGCTGTCGTTGTAGATAGGGTCATTCCAGGTTTCATCAGAGACCCTGAAGGAATTGTAAAGAATATCCCAGTTCTTTTGTTTTGTTTTTGAAATTCCTTTTTATAGTGGGTTTGAGCTGATTCTCGCTGCCATGTTTATGCCAGTCTAGACACACTTGTTTCCCTTACGGTGACATATCAATACATAGGTTTTAAGATTCTTACTAGTCAGATATATTCCTCTGCGGGAAATATGGGGTTTTGAGTCCCTTTCACTGAGGAAGGTGTAGGTCTTGTCTATTCCATAGTTGGTTTTTGGAACGGTACCTGTGCTTATATCAAACTCTGGTTTTATGCATCACCCCACCTCTCCTTCCCCCTTAAGCAGGCATAAGAGTGTTTTCTAAATGTGAGACACTGTTCTCTTTCCTAACTCAGTTCAAGTGTAGCCATGTTTACAGGATCTTCATAAGTGATATCTTATGATAAGTTTCTTTTTCTCTGTGACTTATTTCACTTAGAATCATCGTACCTGAATCCACCCATTTTGCTGCTACTGGACTTATGTCATTGATTTCATGGCTGAGGGTTATTCCATCGTACGTAAGTACCACAATTTTTTGAACCATTTTTATATTTCCTGGGATATTTAAGGTGTACCCAAGTTGAGGTCCTTGTAAGCAGTGCAGCCCTAAATTTTGGGGTGGCTCTGTCTTATTGATTTTCAGTTTTCCCAAGGTATATTCCCTAGATTGGAAGTGCCCTTGGCTCTGTAGCTCTGTTCTTTACTTGTTTTAGGGAACACAATGCACTCCTCCAGAGAGGCAGTTGGCAATTTACATCCCGCCCATCAGCATAACAAGGCTCCCTCTTATCCAGGGACTGTCTTGCCTTTCTGGTTTTTACACATTTTGTGGATGTCCCTTTTGACCGGTGGGAAGTGATACTTCTTTATAGTGCAGATTTGCATTGCCCGCTTGCTTGCTTGGCCAAAAAGGGCGTATGCGTTTTCTCCTGAATATATTCAGGAGAAAACGCATACGCCCTTTTTGGCCAAGTGCATCATTGTCGAAGTTGTGCCCCTCTTCCTGTGCTTTAAAGGCGATTCCAACGTACCTCTTGAAATCTGTTTCCTGCTATTCTGCCTCGCTTTCAAGTCCGCCTCGTTGCCTTCCCTCAACAGATTATTGGACGATAGTTGTCCTTTATTACTCGGCCAGTTTGTAAATTGCTGTGCCCCTGAGCTCCATTTTTCAACTCGTTTTTGGTGAGCTGACCGCAGGTCCAAAATTTTGGTTCAGGACCTATAATGGTTCCCGGTGGGTGGCTGAGACTTTGGTTAATTCTTCTTCCTGCCGGGAAATTACTGTGATATGTGCCAGTCCAAATGCCTAACAGCTACTCTCTCATTGGTTCTCCCTCTTCCCTTTCATCCTCTGCCAAATTGGTAACCTGTGTGCACCAGGAGGTTAAAGGGGCTGTCTCTCCAAGTTGGGAGGTTGATAGTAAAGCAGATGGAAAGTCAAACCGAAGCACCAGGAGAGGGACTATTCGTTGAGTTTTAGAAACCTTTCGTATTCACAGTGTGTCCGTTCTCTAGGTTTCCCGTACATGTTATAACTGTAGTAATATTCCCTTAAACCTCGAGAGTTGGGACCCATGGAATGGGTGCCATGTATTATTGCTTTAAAGGGTCGGCATTTGTTCACCCAATCTCACCAATCCTCTCAGTCCCAAGTGTCCAGCCTTAGGCCACATCCAGCTGTCATTGTAGATAGGGTCATTCCAGGTTTCATCAGAGACCCTGAAGAAATTACAAAGAATTTTCCAGTTTTTTTGTTTTGTTTTTGAAATTCCTTTTTATAGTGGGTTTGAGCTGATTCTCGCTGCCATGTTTATGTCAGTCTAGACACACTTGATTCCCTTACGGAGACATATCAATACATAGGTTTTAAGATTCTTACTAGTCAGATATATTCCTCTGCGGGAAATATGGGGTTTTGAGTCCCTTTCACTGAGGAAGGTGTAGGTCTTGTCTATTCCATAGTTCGTTTTTGGAATGGTACCTGTGCTTATATCAAACTCTGGTTTTATGCATCACCCCACCTCTCCTTCCCCCTTAAGCAGGCATAAGAGTGTTTTCTAAATGTGAGACACTGTTCTCTTTCCTAACTCAGTTCAAGTGTAGCCATGTTTACTGGATCTTCATAAGTGATATCTTATGATAAGTTTCTTTTTCTCTGTGACTTATTTCACTTAGAATCATCGTACCTGAATCCACCCATTTTGCTGCTACTGGTCTTATGACATTGATTTCATGGCTGAGGGATATTCCATCGTACGTAAGTACCACAATTTTTTGAACCATTTTTGTATTTCCTGGGATATTTAAGGCGTACCCAAGTTGAGGTCCTTGTAAGCAGTGCAGCCCTAAATTTTGGGGTGGCTGTGTCTTATTGATTTTCAGTTTTCCCAAGGTATATTCCCTAGACTGGAAGTGCCCTTGGCTCTGTAGCTCTGTTCTTTACTTGTTTTAGGGAACACAATGTACTCCTCCAGAGAGTCAGTTGGCAATTTACATCCCGCCCATAAGCATAACAAGACTCACTGTTCTCCAGGGCCTGTCTTGCCTTTCTGGTTTTTACACATTTTGTGGATGTCCTTTTGACCGGTGGGAAGTGATACTTCTTTGTAGTGCAGATTTGCATTGCCCGCTTGCTTGCTTGGCCAAAAAGGGCGTATGCGTTTTCTCCTGAATATATTCAGGAGAAAACGCATACGCCCTTTATGGCCAAGTGCATCATTGTCGAAGTTGTGCCCCTCTTCCTGTGCTTTAAAGGCGATTCCAACGTACCTCTTGATATCTGTTTCCTGCTATTCTGCCTCGCTTTGAAGTCCGCCTCGTTGCCTTCCCTCAACAGATTTTTGGACGATAGTTGTCCTTTATTACTCGGCCAGGTTGTGAATTGCTGTGCCCCTGAGCTCCATTTTTCAACTCGTTTTTGGTGAGCTGACCGCAAGTCCAAAATTTTGGTTCAGGATCTATACTGGTTCCCGGTGGGCGGCTGAGACTTTCGTTAATTATTTTTCCTGCCGGGAAATTACAGTGATATGTGCCCGTCCAAATGCCTAACAGCTACTCTCTCATTGGTTCTCCCTCTTCCCTTTCATCCTCTGCCAAATTGGCAACCTGTGCGAACCAGGAGGTTAAAGGGGCTGTCTCTCCAAGTTGGGAGGTTGAGAGTAAAGTAGATGGAAAGTCAAACCGGAGCACCAGGAGAGGGACTATTCGTTGAGTTTTAGAAACCTTTCGTATTCACAGTGTGTCCGTTCTCTAGGTTTCCCGTACATGATATAGCTGTAGTAATATTCCCTTCAACCTGGAGAGTTGGGACCCATGGAATGTGTGCCATGCATTATTGCTTTAAAGGGTCTGCATTTGCTCACCCAATCTCACCAATCCTCTCAGTCCGAAGTGTCCAGCCTTATGCCACATCCAGCTGTCGTTGTAGATAGGGTCATTCCAGGTTTCATCAGAGACCCTGAAGGAATTGTAAAGAATTTCCCAGTTCTTTTCTTTTGTTTTTGAAATTCCTTTTTATAGTGGGTTTGAGCTGATTCTCACTGCCATGTTTATGCCAGTCTAGACACACTTGATTCCCTTACGGAGACATATCAATACATAGGTTTTAAGATTCTTAGTAGTCAGATATATTCCTCTGCGGGAAATATGGGGTTTTGAGTCCCTTTCACTGAGGAAGGTGTAGGTGTTGTCTATTCCATAGTTGGTTTTTGGAATGGTACCTGTGCTTATATCAAACTCTGGTTTTATGCATCACCCCACCTCTCCTTCCCCCTTAAGCAGGCATAAGATTGTTTTCTAAATGTGAGACACTGTTTTCTTTCCTAACTCAGTTCAAGTGTAGCCATGTTTACAGGAACTTCATAAGTGATATCTTATGATAAGTTTCTTTTTCTCTGTGACTTATTTCACTTAGAATCATCGTACCTGAATCCACCCATTTTGCTGCTACTGGTCTTATGACATTGATTTCATGACTGAGGGATATTCCATCGTACGTAAGTACCACAATTTTTTGAACCATTTTTATATTTCCTGGGATATTTAAGGTGTACCCAAGTTGAAGTCCTTGTAAGCAGTGCAGCCCTAAATTTTGGGGTGGCTCTGTCTTATTGATCTTCAGTTTTCCCAAGGTATATTCCCTAGACTGGAAGTGCCCTTGGCTCTGTAGCTCTGTTGTTTACTTGTTTTAGGGAACACAATGCACTCCTCCAGAGAGGCAGTTGGCAATTTACATCCCGCCCATCAGCATAACAAGGCTCCCTGTTCTCCAGGGCCTGTCTTGCCTTTCTGGTTTTTACACATTTTGTGGATGTCCCTTTTGACCGGTGGGAAGTGATACTTCTTTGTAGTGCAGATTTGCATTGCCCGCTTGCTTGCTTGGCCAAAAAGGGCGTATGCGTTTTCTCCTGAATATATTCAAGAGAAAACGCATACGCCCTTTTTGGCCAAGTGCATCATTGTCGAAGTGCCCCTCTTCCTGTGCTTTAAAGGCGATTCCAACGTACCTCTTGAAATCTGTTTCCTGCTATTCTGCCTCGCTTTCAAGTCCGCCTAGTTGCCTTCCCTCAACAGATTTTTGGACGATAGTTGTCCTTTATTACTCGGCCAGTTTGTGAATTGCTGTACCCCTGAGCTCCATTTTTCAACTCGTTTTGGTGAGCTGACCGCAAGTCCAAAATTTTGGTAAAGGACCTATGCTGGTTCCCGGTGGGGGGCTGAGACTTTGGTTAATTCTTCTTCCTGCCGGGAAATTACAGTGATATGTGCCCGTCCAAATGCCTAACAGCTACTCTCTCATTGGTTCTGCCTCTTCCCTTTCATCCTCTGCCAAATTGGCAACCTGTGCGAACCAGGAGGTTAAAGGGGCTGTCTCTCGAAGTTGGGAGGTTGATAGCAAAGCAGGTGGAAAGTCAAATCGGAGCACCAGGAGAGGGACTATTCGTGGAGTTTTAGAAACCTTTCGTATTCACAGTGTGTCCGTTCTCTAGGTTTCCCGTACATGTTATAACTGTAGTAATATTCCCTTCAACCGGGAGAGTTGGGACCCATGGAATGGGTGCCATGCATTATTTCTTTAAAGGGTCTACATTTGCTCACCCAATCTCACCAATCCTCTCAGTGCCAAGTGTCCAGCCTTATGCAACATCCAGCTGTCATTGTAGATAGGGTCATTCCAGGTTTCATCAGAGAACCTGAAGGAATTGTAAAGAGTTTCCCAGTTGTTTTTTTTTATTTTTGAAATTCCTTTTTATAGTGGGTTTCAGCTGATTCTCGCTGCCATGTTTATGCCAGTCTAGACACACTTGATTCCCTTATGGAGACATATCAATACATTGGTTTTAAGATTCTTAGTAGTCAGATATATTCCTCTGCGGGAAATATGGGGTTTTGAGTCCCTTTCACTGAGGAAGGTGTAGGTCTTGTCTATTCCATAGTTGGTTTTTGGAACGGTACCTGTGCTTATATCAAACTCTGGTTTTATGCATCACCCCACCTCTCCTTCCCCCTTAAGCAGGCATAAGAGTGTTTTCTAAATGTGAGACACGGTTCTCTTTCCTAACTCAGTTCAAGTGTAGCCATGTTTACAGGATCTTCATAAGTGATATCTTATGATAAGTTTCTTTTTCTCTGTGACTTATTTCACTTAGAATCATCGTACCTGAATCCACCCATTTTGCTGCTACTGGTCTTATGACATTGATTTCATGGCTGAGGGATATTCCATCGTACGAAAGTACCATTATTTTTTAAACCATTTTTATATTTCCTGGGATATTTAAGGTGTACCCAAGTTGAGGTCCTTGTAAGCAGTGCAGCCCTAAATTTTGGGGTGGCTCTGTCTTATTGATCTTCAGTTTTCCCAAGGTATATTCCCTAGACGGGAAGTGCCCTTGGCTCTGTAGCTCTGTTGTTTACTTGTTTTAGGGAACACAATGCACTCCTCCAGAGAGGCAGTTCGCAATTTAAATCCCGCCCATCAGCATAACAAGGCTCCCTGTTCTCCAGGGCCTGTCTTGCCTTTCTGGTTTTTACACATTTTGTGGATGTCCCTTTTGACCGGTGGGAAGTGATACTTTTTTGTCGTGCAGATTTCCATTGCCTGCTTGCTTGCTTGGCCAAAAAGGGCGTATGCGTTTTCTCCTGAATATATTCAGGAGAAAACGCATACGCCCTTTTTGGCCAAGTGCATCATTGTCGAAGTTGTGCCCCTCTTCCTGTGCTTTAAAGGCGATTCCAACGTACCTCTTGAAATCTGTTTCCTGCTATTCTGCCTCGCTTTCAAGTCCGCCTCGTTGCCTTCCCTCAACAGATTTTTGGACGATAGTTGTCCTTTATTACTCAGCCAGTTTGTGAATTGCTGTGCCCCTGAGCTCCATTTTTCAACTCGTTTTTGGTGAGCTGACCGCAATTCCAAAATTTTGGTTCAGGACCTATACTGGTTCCCGGTGGGTGGCTGAGACTTTGGTTAATTCTTCTTCCTGCCGGGAAATTACAGTGATATGTGCCCGTCCAAATGCCTAACAGCTACTCTCTCATTGGTTCTCCCTCTTCCCTTTCATCCTCTGCCAAATTGGCAACCTGTGCGAACCAGGAGGTTAAAGGGGCTGTCTCTCCAAGTTGGGAGGTTGATAGTAAAGCAGATGGAAAGTCAAACCGGAGCACCAGGACAGGGACTATTCGTTGAGTTTTAGAAACCTTTCGTATTCACAGTGTGTCCGTTCTCTTGGTTTCCCGTACATGATATAACTGTAGTAATATTCCCTTCAACCTGGAGAGTTGGGACCCATGGAATGGGTGCCATGCATTATTGCTTTAAAGGGTCTGCATTTGCTCACCCAATCTCACCAATCCCCTCAGTCCCAAGTTTCCAGCCTTATGCCACATCCAGCTGTCGTTGTAGATATGGTCATTCCAGGTTTCATCATTGAACCTGAAGGAATTGTAAAGAATTTCCCAGTTTTTTGTTTTGGTTTTGAAATTCCTTTTTATAGTGGGTTTGAGCTGATTCTCGCTGCCATGTTTATGCCAGTCTAGACACACTTGATTCCCTTATGGAGACATATCAATACATAGGTTTTAAGATTTTTACTAGTCAGATATATTCCTCTGCGGGAAATATGGTGTTTTGTGTCCCTTTCACTGAGGAAGGTGTAGGTCTTGTCTATTCCATAGTTGGTTTTTGGAACGGTACCTGTGCTTATATCAAACTCTTGTTTTATACATCACCCCACCTCTCCTTCCCCCTTAAGCAGGCATAAGAGTGTTTTCTAAATGTGAGACACTGTTCTCTTTCCTAACTCAGTTCAAGTGTAGCCATGTTTACAGGATCTTCATAAGTGATATCTTATGATAAGTTTCTTTTTCTGTGTGACTTATTTCACATAGAATCATCGTACCTGAATGCACCCATTTTGCTGCTACTGGTCTTATGACATTGATTTCATGGCTGAGGGATATTCCGTCATACGTAAGCACCACAATTTTTTGAACCATTTTTATATTTCCTGGGATATTTAAGGTGTACCCAAGTTGAGGTCCTTGTAAGCAGTGCAGCCCTAAATTTTGGGGTGGCTCTGTCTTATTGATTTTCAGTTTTCCCAAGGTATATTCCCTAGACTGGAAGTGCCCTTGGCTCTGTAGCTCTGTTCTTTACTTGTTTTAGGGAACACAATATACTCCTCCAGAGAGGCAGTTGGCAATTTACATCCCGCCCATCAGCATAACAAGGCTCCCTGTTCTCCAGGGCCTGTCTTGCCTTTCTGGTTTTTACACATTTTGTGGATGTCCCTTTTCACCGGTGGGAAGTGATACTTCTTTGTAGTGCAGATTTGCATTGCCCGCTTGCTTGCTTGGCCAAAAAGGGCGTATGCGTTTTCTCCTGAATATATTCAGGAGAAAACGCATACGCCCTTTTTGGCCAAGTGCATCATTGTCGAAGTTGTGCCCCTCTTCCTGTGCTTTAAAGGCGATTCCAACGTACCTCTTGAAATCTGTTTCCTGCTATTCTGCCTCGCTTTCAAGTCCGCCTAGTTGCCTTCCCTCAACAGATTTTTGGATGATAGTTGTCCTTTATTACTCGGCCAGTTTGTGAATTGCTGTACCCCTGAGCTCCATTTTTCAACTCGTTTTGGTGAGCTGACCGCAAGTCCAAAATTTTGGTTGAGGACCTATGCTGGTTCCCGGTGGGGGGCTGAGACTTTGGTTAATTCTTCTTCCTGCCGGGAAATTACAGTGATATATGCCCGTCCAAATGCCTAACAGCTACTCTCTCATTGGTTCTGCCTCTTCCCTTTCATCCTCTGCCAAATTGGCAACCTGTGCGAACCATGAGGTTAAAGGGGCTGTCTCTCCAAGTTGGGAGGTTGATAGTAAAGCCGGTGGAAAGTCAAACCGGAGCACCAGAAGAGGGACTATTCGTGGAGTTTTAGAAACCTTTCGTATTCACAGTGTGTCCGTTCTCTAGGTTTCCCGTACATGTTATTACTGTAGTAATATTCCCTTCAACCGGGAGAGTTGGGACCCATGGAATGGGTGCCATGCATTATTGCTTTAAAGGGTCTGCATTTGCTCACCCAATCTCACCAATCCTCTCAGTGCCAAGTGTCCAGCCTTATGCAACATCCAGCTGTCGTTGTAAATAGGGTCATTCCAGGTTTCATCAGAGAACCTGAAGGAATTGTAAAGAGTTTCCCAGTTGTTTTGTTTTATTTTTGAAATTCCTTTTTATAGTGGGTTTCAGCTGATTCTCGCTGCCATGTTTATGCCAGTCTAGACACACTTGATTCCCTTATGGAGACATATCAATACATAGGTTTTAAGATTCTTAGTAGTCAGATATATTCCTCTGCGGGAAATATGGGGTTTTGAGTCCCTTTCACTGAGGAAGGTGTAGGTCTTGTCTATTCCATAGTTGGTTTTTGGAACGGTACCTGTGCTTATATCAAACTCTGGTTTTATGCATCACCCCACCTCTCCTTCCCCCTTAAGCAGGCATAAGAGTGTTTTCTAAACGTGAGACACTGTTCTCTTTCCTAACTCAGTTCAAGTGTAGCCATGTTTACAGGATCTTCATAAGTGATATCTTATGATAAGTTTCTTTTTCTCTGTGACTTATTTCACTTAGAATCATCGTACCTGAATCCACCCATTTTGCTGCTACTGGTCTTATGACATTGATTTCATGGCTGAGGGATATTCCATCGTACGTAAGTACCATAATTTTTTGAACCATTTTTATATTTCCTGGGATATTTAAGGTGTACCCAAGTTGAGGTCCTTGTAAGCAGTGCAGCCCTAAATTTTGGGGTGGCTCTGTCTTATTGACCTTCAGTTTTCCCAAGGTATATTCCCTAGACTGGAAGTGCCCTTGGCTCTGTAGCTCTGTTGTTTACTTGTTTTAGGGAACACAGTGCACTCCTCCAGAGAGGCAGTTGGCAATTTAAATCCCGCCCATCAGCACAACATGGCTCCCTGTTCTCCAGGGCCTGTCTTGCCTTTCTGGTTTTTACACATTTTGTGGATGTCCCTTTTGACCGGTGGGAAGTGATAGTTTTTTGTCGTGCAGGTTTGCATTGCCTGCTTGCTTGCTTGGCCAAAAAGGGCATATGCGTTTTCTCCTGAATATATTCAGGAGAAAACGCATACACACTTTTTGGCCAAGTGCATCATTGTCGAAGTTGTGCCCCTCTTCCTGTGCTTTAAAGGCGATTCCAACGTACGTCTTGAAATCTGTTTCCTGCTATTCTGCCTCGCTTTCCAATCCGCCTCGTTGCCTTCTCTCAACAGATTTTTGGACGATAGTTGTCCTTTATTACTCAGCCAGTTTGTGAATTGCTGTACCCCTGAGCTCCATTTTTCAACTCGTTTTTGGTGAGCTAACCGCAAGTCCAAAATTTTGGTTCAGGACCTATACTGGTTCCCGGTGGGTGGCTGAGACTTTGGTTAATTCTTCTTCCTGCCGGGAAATTACAGTGATATGTGCCCGTCCAAATGCCTAACAGCTACTCTCTCATTGGTTCTCCCTCTTCCCTTTCATCCTCTGCCAAATTGGCAACCTGTGCGAACCAGGAGGTTAAAGGGGCTGTCTCTCCAAGTTGGGACGTTGATAGTAAAGCAGATGGAAAATCAAACCGGAGCACCAGGAGAGGGACTATTCGTTGAGATTTAGAAACCTTTCGTATTCACAGTGTGTCCGTTCTCTTGGTTTCCCGTACATGTTATAACTGTAGTAATATTCCCTTCAACCTGGAGAGTTGGGACCCATGGAATGGGTGCCATGCATTATTGCTTTAAAGGGTCTGCATTTGCTCACCCAATCTCACCAATCCCCTCAGTCCCAAGTTTCCAGCCTTATGCCACATCCAGCTGTCGTTGTAGATAGGGTCATTCCAGGTTTCATCAGAGACCCTGAAGGAATTGTAAAGAATTTCCCAGTTTTTTGTTTTGGTTTTGAAATTCCTTTTTATAGTGGGTTTGAGCTGATTCTCGCTGCCATGTTTATGCCAGTCTAGACACACTTGATTCCCTTACGGAGACATATCAATACATAGGTTTTAAGATTCTTACTAGTCAGATATATTCCTCTGCGGGAAATATGGGGTTTTGAGTCCCTTTCACTGAGGAAGATGTAGGTCTTGTCTATTCCATAGTTGGTTTTTGGAACGGTACCTGTGCTTATATCAAACTCTTGTTTTATACATCACCCCACCTCTCCTTCCCCCTTAAGCAGGCATAAGAGTGTTTTCTAAATGTGAGACACTGTTCTCTTTCCTAACTCAGTTCAAGTGTAGCCATGTTTACAGGATCTTCATAAGTGATATCTTATGATAAGTTTCTTTTTCTGTGTGACTTATTTCACATAGAATCATCGTACCTGAATCCACCCATTTTGCTGCTACTGGTCTTATGACATTGATTTCATGGCTGAGGGATATTCCGTCGTACGTAAGTACCACAATTATTTGAACCATTTTTATATTTCCTGGGATATTTAAGGTGTACCCAAGTTGAGGTCCTTGTAAGCAGTGCAGCCCTAAATTTTGGGGTGGCTCTGTCTTATTGATTTTCAGTTTTCCCAAGGTATATTCCCTAGACTGGAAGTGCCCTTGGCTCTGTAGCTCTGTTCTTTACTTGTTTTAGGGAACACAATGCACTCCTCCAGAGAGGCAGTTGGCAATTTAAATCCCGTCCATCAGCATAACAAGGCTCCCTGTTCTCCAGGGCCTGCCTTGCCTTTCTGGTTTTTACATATTTTGTGGATGTCCCTTTTGACCGGTGCGAAGTGATACTTCTTTGTAGTGCAGATTTGCATTGCCCTCTTGCTTGCTTGGCCAAAAAGGGCGTATGCGTTTTCTCCTGAATATATTCAGGAGAAAACGCATACGCCCTTTTTGGCCAAGTGCATCATTGTCGAAGTTGTGCCCCTCTTCCTGTGCTTTAAAGGCTATTCCAAGGTACCTCTTGAAATCTGTTTCCTGCTATTCTGCCTCGCTTTCAAGTCCGCCTCGTTGCCTTCCCTCAACAGATTTTTGGACGATAGTTGTCCTTTATTACTCGGCCAGTTTGTGAATTGCTGTGCCCCTGAGCTCCATTTTTCAACTCGTTTTTGGTGAGCTGACCGCAAGTCCAAAATTTTGGTTCAGGACCTATACTGGTTCCCGGTGGGTGGCTGAGACTTTGGTTAATTCTTCTTCCTGCCGGGAAATTACAGTGATATGTTGCCGTCCAAATGCCTTACAGCTACTCTCTCATTGGTTCTCCCTCTTCCCTTTCATCCTCTGCCAAATTGGCAACCTGTGCGAACCAGGAGGTTAAAGTGGCTGTCTCTCCAAGTTGGGAGGTTGATAGTAAAGCAGATGGAAAGTCAAACCGGGGCACCAGGAGAGGGACTATTCGTTGAGTTTTAGAAACCTTTCGTATTCACAGAGTGTCCGTTCTCTAGGTTTCCCGTACATGTCATAGCTGGAGTAATATTCCCTTCAACCTGGGGAGTTGGGACCCATGGAATGGGTGCCAGGCATTTGTGCTTTAAAGGGTCTGCATTTGCTCACCCAATCTCACCAATCGTCTCAGTCCCAAGTGTCCCTCCTTATGCCACATCCAGCTGTCATTGTAGATTGGGTCATTCCAGGTTTCAGCAGAGACCCTGAAGGAATTGTAAAGAATTTCCCCGTTTTTTTGATTTGCTTTTGAAATTCCTTTTTATACTGGGTTTGAGCTGATTCTCGCTGCCATGTTTATGCCAGTCTAGACACACTTGATTCCCTTACGGAGACATATCTATACATAGGTTTTAAGATTCTTACTAGTCAGATATATTCCTCTGCGGGAAATATGGGGTTTTGAGTCCCTTTCACTGAGGAAGGTGTAGGTCTTGTCTATTCCATAGTTGGTTTTTGGAACGGTACCTGTGCTTATATCAAACTCTGGTTTTATGCATCACCCCACCTCTCCTTCCCCCTTAAGCAGGCATAAGAGTGTTTTCTAAACGTGAGACACTGTTCTCTTTCCTAACTCAGTTCAAGTGTAGCCATGTTTACCGGATCTTCATAAGTGATATCTTATGATAAGTTTCTTTTTCTCTGTGACTTATTTCACTTAGAATCATCGTACCTGAATCCACCCATTTTGCTGCTACTGGTCTTATGACATTGATTTCATGGCTGAGGGATATTCTATCATACGTAAGTACCACAATTTTTTGAACCATTTTCATATTTCCTGGGATATTTAAGGTGTACCCAAGTTGAGGTCCTTGTAAGCAGTGCAGCCCTAAATTTTGGGGTGGCTCTGTCTTATTGATCTTCAGTTTTCCCAAGGTATATTCCCTAGACTGGAAGTGCCCTTGGCTCTGTATCTCTGTTGTTTACTTGTTTTAGGGAACACAATGCACTCCTCCAGAGAGGCAGTTGGCAATTTACATCCCGCCCATCAGCATAACAAGGCTCCCTGTTCTTCAGGGCCTGTCTTGCCTTTCTGGTTTTTACACATTTTGTGGATGTCCCTTTTGACCGGTGGGAAGTGATACTTCTTTGTAGTGCAGATTTGCATTGCCCGCTTGCTTGCTTGGCCAAAAAGGGCGTATGTGTTTTCTCCTGAATATATTCAGGAGAAAACGCATACGCCCTTTTTGGCCAAGTGCATCATTGTCGAAGTTGTGCCCCTCTTCCTGTGCTTTAAAGACGATTCCAACGTACCTCTTGAAATCTGTTTCCTGCTATTCTGCCTTGCTTTCAATTCCGCCTCGTTGCTTTCCCTCAACAGATTTTTGGACGATAGTTGTCCTTTATTACTCGGCCAGTTTGTGAATTGCTGTACTCCTGAGCTCCTTTTTTCAACTCGTTTTTGGTGAGCTGACCGCAAGTCCAAAATTTTGGTTCAGGACCTATGCTGGTTCCCGGTGGCGGGCTGAGACTTTGGTTAATTCTTCATCCTGCTGGGAAATTACAGTGATATGTGCCCGTCCAAATGCCTAACAGCTACTCTCTCATTGGTTCTCCCTCTTCCCTTTCATCCTCTGCCAAATTGGTAACCTGTGCGAACCAGGTGGTTAAAGGAGCTGTCTCTCCAAGTTCGGAGGTTGATAGTAAAGCAGGTGGAAAGTCAAACCGGAGCACCAGGAGAGGGACTATACATTGAGTTTTAGAAACCTTTCGTATTCACAGTGTGTCCGTTCTCTAGGTTTCCCTTACATGTTATAACTGTAGTAATATTCCCTTCAACCTGGAGAGTTGGGACCCATGAAATGGGTGCCATACATTATTGCTTTAAAGGGTCTGCATTTGCTCACCCAATCTCACCAATCGTCTCAGTCCCAAGTGTCCAGCCTTATGCCACATCCAGCTGACGTTGTAGATAGGGTCATTCCAGGTTTCATCAGAGACCCTGAAGGAATTGTAAAGAATTTCCCAGTTTTTTTGTTTTGTTTTTGAAATTCCTTTTTATAGTGGGTTTGAGCTGATTCTCGCTGCCATGTTTATGCCAGTCTAGACACACTTGATTCCCTTACGGAGACATATCAATACATAGGTTTTAAGATTCTTACCAGTGAGATATATTCCTCTGCGGGAAATATGGGGTTTTGAGTCCCTTTCACTGAGGAAGGTGTAGGTCTTGTCTATTCCATAGTTGGTTTTTGGAACGGTACCTGTGCTTATATCAAACTCTGGTTTTATGCATCACCCCACCTCTCATTCCCCCTTAAGCAGGCATAAGAGTGTTTTCTAAATGTGAGACACTGTTCTCTTTCCTAACTCAGTTCAAGTGTAGCCATGTGTACAGGATCTTCATAAGTGATATCTTATGATAAGTTTCTTTTTCTCTGTGACTTATTTCACTTAGAATCATCGTACCTGAATCCACCCATTTTGCTGCTACTGGTCTTTTGACATTGAGTTCATGGCTGAGGGATAATCCATCGTACGTAAGTACCACAATTTTTTGAACAATTTTTATATTTCCTGGGATATTTAAGGTGTACCCAAGTTGAGGTCCTTGTAAGCAGTGCAGCCCTAAATTTTGGAGTGGCTCTGTCTTATTGATTTTCAGTTTTCCCAAGGTATATTCCCTAGACTGGAAGTGCCCTTGGCTCTGTAGCTCTGTTCTTTACTTGTTTTAGGGAACACAATGCACTCCTCCAGAGAGGCAGTTGGCAATTTACATCCCGCCCATCAGCATAACAAGGCTCCCTTTTCTCCAGGGCCTGCCTTGCCTTTCTGGTTTTTACATATTTTGTGGATGTCCCTTTTGACCGGTGGGAAGTGATACTTCTTTGTAGTGCAGATTTGCATTGCCCTCTTGCTTGCTTGGCCAAAAAGGGCGTATGCGTTTTCTCCTGAATATATTCAGGAGAAAACGCATACGCCCTTTTTGGCCAAGTGCATCATTGTCGAAGTTGTGCCCCTCTTCCTGTGCTTTAAAGGCTATTCCAAGGTACCTCTTGAAATCTGTTTCCTGCTATTCTGCCTCGCTTTCAAGTCCGCCTCGTTGCCTTCCCTCAACAGATTTTTGGACGATAGTTGTCCTTTATTACTCGGCCAGTTTGTGAATTGCTGTGCCCCTGAGTTCCATTTTTCAACTCGTTTTTGGTGAGCTGACCGCAAGTCCAAAATTTTGGTTCAGGACCTATACTGGTTCCCGGTGGGTGGCTGAGACTTTGGTTAATTCTTCTTCCTGCCGGGAAATTACAGTGATATATTGCCGTCCAAATGCCTTACAGCTACTCTCTCATTGGTTCTCCCTCTTCCCTGTCATCCTCTGCCAAATTGGCAACCTCTGCGAACCAGGAGGTTAAAGTGGCTGTCTCTCCAAGTTGGGAGGCTGATAGTAAAGCAGATGGAAAGTCAAACCGGAGCACCAGGAGAGGGACTATTCGTTGAGTTTTAGAAACCTTTCGTATTCACAGTGTGTCCGTTGTCTAGGTTTCCCGTACATTTTATAGCTGTAGGAATATTCCCTTTAACCTGCAGAGTTGCGACCCATGGAATGGGTGCCAGGGGTTTGTGATTTAAAGGGTCTGCATTTGCTCACCCAATCTCACCAATCCTCTCAGTCCCAAGTGTCCAGCCTTATGCCAAATCCAGCTGTCGTTGTACATAGGGTCATTCCAGGTTTCATCAGAGACCCTGAAGGAATTTTAAAGAATTTCCCAGTTTTTTTGTTTTGTTTTTGAAATTCCTTTTTATACTGGGTTTGAGCTGATTCTCGCTGCCATGTTTATGCCAGTCTAGACACACTTGATTCCCTTACGGAGACATATCAATACATAGGTTTTAAGATTCTTACTAGTCAGATATATTCCTCTGCGGGAAATATGGGGTTTTGAGTCGCTTTCACTGAGGAAGGTGTAGGTCTTGTCTATTCCTTAGTTGGTTTTTGGAACGGTACCTGTGCTTATATCAAACTCTGGTTTTATGCATCACCCCACCTCTCCTTCCCCCTTAAGCAGGCATAAGAGTGTTTTCTAAATGTGAGACACTGTTCTCTTTCCTAACTCAGTTCAAGTGTAGCCATGTTTACAGGATCTTCATAAGTGGTATCTTATGATAAGTTTCTTTTTCTGTGTGACTTATTTCACTTAGAATCATCGTACCTGAATCCACCCATTTTGCTGCTACTGGTCTTATGACATTGATTTTATGGCTGAGGGATATTCCATCGTACGTAAGTACGACAATTTTTTGAACCATTTTTATATTTCCTGGGATATTTAAGGTGTACCCAAGTTGAGGTCCTTGTAAGCAGTGCAGCCCTAAATTTTGGGGTGGCTCTGTCTTATTCATTTTCAGTTTTCCCAAGGTATATTCCCTAGACTGGAAGTGCTCTTGGCTCTGTAGCTCTGTTCTTTACTTGTTTTAGGGAACACAATGCACTCCTCCAGAGAGGCAGTTGGTAATTTACATGCCGCCCATAAGCATGATATGGCTCCCTGTTCTCCAGGACCTGTCTTGCCTTTCTGGTTTTTACACATTTTGTGGATGTCCCTTTTGACCGGTGGGAAGTGATACTTCTTTGTAGTGCAGATTTGCATTGCCCGCTTGCTTGCTTGGCCAAAAAGGGCATATGCGTTTTCTCCTGAATATATTCAGGAGAAAACGCATACGCCCTTTTTGGCCAAGTGCATCATTGTCGAAGTTGTGCCCCTCTTCCTGTGCTATAAAGGCGATTCCAACATACCTCTTGAAATCTGTTTCCTGCTATTCTGCCTCGCTTTCAAGTCCGCCTCATTGCCTTCCCTCAACAGATTTTTGGACGATTGTTGTCCTTTATTACTCGGCCAGTTTGCGAATTGCTGTGCCCCTGAGCTCCATTTTTCAACTCGTTTTTGGTGAGCTGACCGCAAGACCAAAATTTTGGTTCAGGACCTATACTGGTTCCCGGTGGGTGGCTGAGACTTTGGTTAATTCTTCTTCCTGCCGGGAAATTACAGTGATATGTTGCCGTCCAAATGCCTTACAGTTACTCTCTCATTGGTTCTCCCTCTTCCCTTTCGTCCTCTGCCAAATTGGCAACCTGTACGAACCAGGAGGTTAAAGGGGCTGTCTCTCCAAGTTGGGAGGTTGATAGTAAAGCAGATTGAAAGACAAACCGGAGCACCAGGAGAGGGACTATTCGTTGAGTTTTAGAAACCTTTCGTATTCACAGTGTGTCTGTTCTCTAGGTTTCCCGTACATGTTATAACTGTAGTAATATTCCCTTCAACCTGGAGAGTTGGGACCCATGTAATGGGTGCCATGCATTATTGCTTTAAAGGGTCTGCATTTGCTCACCCAATCTCACCAATCCTCTCAGTCCCAAGTGTCCAGCCTTATGCCACATACAGCTGTCGTTGTAGATAGGGTCATTCCAGGTTTCATCAGAGACCCTGAAGGAATTGTAAAGAATTTCCCAGTTTTTTTGTTTTGTTTTTGAAATTCATTTTTATAGTGGGTTTGAGCTGATTCTCGCTGCCATGTTTATGCCTGTCTAGACACACTTGATTCCCTTACGGAGACATATCAATACATAGGTTTTAAGATTCTTACTAGTCAGATATATTCCTCTGCGGGAAATATGGGGTTTTGAGTCCCTTTCACTGAGGAAGGTGTAGGTCTTGTCTATTCCATAGTTGGTTTTTGGAACGGTACCTGTGCTTATATCAAACTCTGGTTTTATGCATCACACCACCTCTCCTTCCCCCTTAAGCAGGCATAAGAGTGTTTTCTAAATGTGAGACACTGTTCTCTTTCCTAACTCAGTTCAAGTGTAGCCATGTTTACAGGATCTTCATAAGTGATATCTTATGATAAGTTTCTTTTTCTGTGTGACTTATTTCACTTAGAATCATCGTACCTGAATCCACCCATTTTGCTGCTACTGGTCTTATGACATTGACTTCATGGCTGAGGGATATTCCATCGTACGTAAGTACCACAATTTTTTGAACCATTTTTATATTTCCTGGGATATTTAAGGTGTACCCAAGTTGAGGTCCTTGTAAGCAGTGCAGCCCTAAATTTTGGGGTTGCTCTGTCTTATTGATTTCAGTTTTCCCAAGGTATATTCCCTAGACTGGAAGTGCCCTTGGCTCTGTAGCTCTGTTCTTTACTTGTTTTAGGGAACACAGTGCACTCCTCCAGAGAGGCAGTTGGCAATTTACATCCCGCCCATCAGCATAACAAGGCGCCCTGTTCTCCAGGGCCCATCTTGCCTTTCTGGTTTTTACACATTTTGTGGATGTCCCTTTTGACCGGTGGGAAGTGATACTTCTTTGTAGTGCAGATTTGCATTGCCCGCTTGCTTGCTTGGCCAAAAAGGGCGTATGCGTTTTCTCCTGAATATATTCAGGAGAAAACGCATACAGCCTTTTTGGCCAAGTGCATCATTGTCGAAGTTGTGCCCCTCTTCCTGTGCTTTAAAGGCGATTCCAATGTACCTCTTGAAATCTGTTTCCTGCTATTCTGCCTCGCTTTCAAGTCCGCCTCGTTGCCTTCCATCAACAGATTTTTGGACGATAGTTGTACTTTATTACTCGGCCAGTTTGTGAATTGCTGTGCCCCTGAGCTCCATTTTTCAACTCGTTTTTGGTGAGCTGACCGCAAGTCCAAAATTTTGGTTCAGGACCTATACTGGTTCCCGGTGGGTGGCTGAGACTTTGGTTAATTCTTCTTCCTGCCGGGAAATTACAGTGATATGTGCCCGTCCAAATGCCTAACAGCTACTCTCTCATTGGTTCTCCCACTTCCCTTTCATCCTCTGCCAAATTGGCAACCTGTGCGAACCAGGAGGTTAAAAGGGCTGTCTCTCCAAGTTGGGAGGTTGATAGTAAAGCAGATGGAAAGTCAAACCGGAGCACCAGGAGAGGGACTATTCGTTGAGTTTTAGAAACCTTTCGTATTCACAGTGTGTCCGTTCTCTAGGTTTCGCGTACATGTTATAACTGTAGTAATATTCCCTTCAACCTGGAGAGTTGGGACCCATGGAATGGGTGCCATGCATTATTGCTTTAAAGGGTCTGCATTTGCTCACCCAATCTCACCAATCCTCTCAGTCCCAAGTGTCCAGCCTTATGCCACATCCAGCTGTCGTTGTAGATAGGGTCATTCCAGGATTCATCAGAGACCCTGAAGGAATTGTAAAGAATTTCCTAGTTTTTTTGTTTTGTTTTTGAAATTCCTTTTTATACTGGGTTTGAGCTGATTCTCGCTGCCATGTTTATGCCAGTCTAGACACACTTGATTCCCTTACGGAGACATATCAATACATAGGTTTTAAGATTCTTACTAGTCAGATATATTCCTCTGCGGGAAATATGGGGTTTTGAGTCCCTTTCACTGAGGAAGGTGTAGGTCTTGTCTATTCCATAGTTGGTTTTTGGAACGGTACCTGTGCTTATATCAAACTCTGGTTTTATGCATCACCCCACCTCTCCTTCCCCCTTAAGCAGGCATAAGAGTGTTTTCTAAATGTGAGACACTGTTCTCTTTCCTAACTCAGTTCAAGTGTAGCCATGTTTACAGGATCTTCATAAGTGATATCTTATGATAAGTTTCTTTTTCTGTGTGACTTATTTCACTTAGAATCATCGTACCTGAATCCACCCATTTTGCTGCTACTGGTCTTATGACATTGATTTCATGGCTGAGGGATATTCCATCATACGTAAGTACCACAATTTTTTGAACCATTTTTATATTTCCTGGGATATTTAAGGTGTACCCAAGTTGAGGTCCTTGTAAGCAGTGCAGCCCTGAATTTTGGGGTGGCTCTGTCTTATTGATTTTCAGTTTTCCCAAGGTATATTCCCTAGACTGGAAGTGCCCTTGGCTCTGTAGCTCTGTTCTTTACTTGTTTTAGGGAACACAATGCACTCCTCCAGAGAGGCAGTTGGCAGTTTACATCCCGCCCATCAGCATAACAAGGCTCCCTCTTCTCCAGGGCCTGTCTTGCCTTTCTGGTTTTTACATATTTTGTGGATGTCCCTTTTGTCCGGTGGGAAGTGATACTTCTTTGTAGTGCAGATTTGCGTTGCCCTCTTGCTTGCTTGGCCAAAAAGGGCGTATGCGTTTTCTCCTGAATATATTCAGGAGAAAACGCATACGCCCTTTTTGGCCAAGTGCATCATTGTCGAAGTTGTGCCCCTCTTCCTGTGCTTTAAAGGTGATTCCAACGTATATCTTGAAATCTGTTTCCTGCTATTCTGCCTCGCTTTCAAGTCCGCCTCGTTGCCTTCCCTCAACAGATTTTTGGACGATAGTTGTCCTTTATTACTCGGCCAGTTTGTGAATTGCTGTGCCCCTGAGCTCCATTTTTCAACTCGTTTTTGGTGAGCTGACCGCAAGTCCAAAATTTTGGTTCAGGACCTATACTGGTTCCCAGTGGGTGGCTGAGACTTTGGTTAATTCTTCTTCCTGCCGGGAAATTACAGTGATATGTGCCCGTCCAAATGCCTAACAGCTACTCTCTCATTGGTTCTCCCTCTTCCTTTTCATCCTCTGCCAAATTGGCAACCTGTGCGAACCAGGAGGTTAAAGGGGCTGTCTCTCCAAGTTGGGAGGTTGATAGTAAAGCAGATGGAAAGTCAAACCGGAGCACCAGGAGAGGGACTATTCGTTGAGTTTTAGAAACCTTTCTTATTCACAGTGTGTCCGTTCTCTAGGTTTCGCGTACATGTTATAACTGTAGTAATATTCCCTTCAACCTGGAGAGTTGGGACCCATGGAATGGGTGCCATGCGTTATTGCTTTAAAGG
The DNA here is from genome assembly GCF_949752795.1 of Hyperoodon ampullatus. Taxonomy (NCBI): domain Eukaryota; kingdom Metazoa; phylum Chordata; class Mammalia; order Artiodactyla; family Ziphiidae; genus Hyperoodon; species Hyperoodon ampullatus. The sequence goes on from NW_027641081.1 coordinate 658,012, forward strand.
GTCTGCATTTGCTCACCCAATCTCACCAATCCTCTCAGTCCCAAGTGTCCAGCCTTATGCCACATCCAGCTGTCATTGTAGATAGGGTCATTCCAGGATTCATCAGAGACCCTGAAGGAATTGTAAAGAATTTCCTAGCTTTTTGTTTTGTTTTTGAAATTCCTTTTTATACTGGGTTTGAGCTGATTCTCGCTGCCATGTTTATGCCAGTCTAGACACACTTGATTCCCTTACGGAGACATATCAATACATAGGTTTTAAGTTTCTTACTAGTCAGATATATTCCTCTGCGGGAAATATGGGGTTTTGAGTCCCTTTCACTGAGGAAGGTGTAGGTCTTGTCTATTCCATAGTTGGTTTTTGGAACGGTACCTGTGCTTATATCAAACTCTGGTTTTATGCATCACCCCACCTCTCCTTCCCCCTTAAGCAGGCATAAGAGTGTTTTCTAAATGTGAGACACTGTTCTCTTTCCTAACTCAGTTCAAGTGTAGCCATGTTTACAGGATCTTCATAAGTGATATCTTATGATAAGTTTCTTTTTCTGTGTGACTTATTTCACTTAGAATCATCGTACCTGAATCCACCCATTTTGCTGCTACTGGTCTTATGACATTGATTTCATGGCTGAGGGATATTCCATCATACGTAAGTACCACAATTTTTTGACCATTTTTATATTTCCTGGGATATTTAAGGTGTACCCAAGTTGAGGTCCTTGTAAGCAGTGCAGCCCTGAATTTTGGGGTGGCTCTGTCTTATTGATTTTCAGTTTTCCCAAGGTATATTCCCTAGACTGGAAGTGCTCTTGGCTCTGTAGCTCTGTTCTTTACTTGTTTTAGGGAACACAATGCACTCCTCCAGATAGGCAGTTGGCAATTTACATGCCGCCCATAAGCATGACATGGCTCCCTGTTCTCCAGGACCTGTCTTGCCTTTCTGGTTTTTACACATTTTGTGGATGTCCCTTTTGACCGGTGGGAAGTGATACTTCTTTGTAGTGCAGATTTGCATTGCCCGCTTGCTTGCTTGGCCCAAAAGGGCGTATGCGTTTTCTTCTGAATATATTCAGGAGAAAACGCATACGCACTTTTTGGCCAAGTGCATCATTGTCGAAGTTGGGCCCCTCTTCCTGTGCTTTAAAGGCGATTCCAACGTACCTCTTGAAATCTGTTTCCTGCTATTCTGCCTCGCTTTCAAGTCTGCCTCATTGCCTTCCCTCAACAGATTTTTGGACGATTGTTGTCCTTTGTTACTCGGCCAGTTTGCGAATTGCTGTGCCCCTGAGCTCCATTTTTCAACTCGTTTTTGGTGAGCTGACCGCAAGACCAAAATTTTGGTTCAGAACCTATACTGGTTCCCGGTGGGTGGCTGAGACTTTGGTTAATTCTTCTTCCTGCCGGGAAATTACAGTGATATGTTGCCGTCCAAATGCCTTACAGCTACTCTCTCATTGGTTCTCCCCCTTCGCTTTCATCCTCTGCCAAATTGGAAACCTGTGCGAACCAGGAGGTTAAAGGGGCTGTCTCTCCAAGTTGGGAGGTTGATAGTAAAGCAGATTGAAAGACAAACCGGAGCACCAGGAGAGGGACTATTCGTTGAGTTTTAGAAACCTTTCATATTCACAGTGTGTCTGTTCTCTAGGTTTCCCGTACATGTTATAACTGTAGTAATATTCCCTTCAACCTGGAGAGTTGGGACCCATGGAATGGGTGCCATGCATAATTGCTTTAAAGGGTCTGCATTTGCTCACCCAATCTCACCAATCCTCTCAGTCCCAAGTGTCCAGCCTTATGCCACATACAGCTGTCGTTGTAGATAGGGTCATTCCAGGTTTCATCAGAGACCCTGAAGGAATTGTAAAGAATTTCCCAGTTTTTTTGTTTTGTTTTTCAAATTCATTTTTATAGTGGGTTTGAGCTGATTCTCGCTGCCATGTTTATGCCAGTCTAGACACACTTGATTCCCTTACGGAGACATATCAATACATAGGTTTTAAGATTCTTACTAGTCAGATATATTCCTCTGCGGGAAATATGGTGTTTTGAGTCCCTTTCACTGAGGAAGGTGTAGGTCTTGTCTATTCCATAGTTGGTTTTTGGAACGGTACCTGTGCTTATATCAGACTCTGGTTTTATGCATCACACCACCTCTCCTTCCCCCTTAAGCAGGCATAAGAGTGTTTTCTAAATGTGAGACACTGTTCTCTTTCCTAACTCAGTTCAAGTGTAGCCATGTTTACAGGATCTTCATAAGTGATATCTTATGATAAGTTTCTTTTTCTGTGTGACTTATTTCACTTAGAATCATCGTACCTGAATCCACCCATTTTGCTGCTACTGGTCTTATGACATTGACTTCATGGCTGAGGGATATTCCATCGTACGTAAGTACCACAATTTTTTGAACCATTTTTATATTTCCTGGGATATTTAATGTGTACCCAAGTTGAGGTCCTTGTAAGCAGTGCAGCCCTAAATTTTGGGGTTTCTCTGTCTTATTGATTTCAGTTTTCCCAAGGTATATTCCCTAGACTGGAAGTGCCCTTGGCTCTGTAGCTCTGTTCTTTACTTGTTTTAGGGAACACAGTGCACTCCTCCAGAGAGGCAGTTGGCAATTTACATCCCGCCCATCAGCATAACAAGGCTCCCTGTTCTCCAGGGCCTGTCTTGCCTTTCTGGTTTTTACACATTTTGTGGATGTCCCTTTTGACCGGTGGGAAGTGATACTTCTTTGTAGTGCAGATTTGCATTGCCCGCTTGCTTGCTTGGCCAAAAAGGGCGTATGCGTTTTCTCCTGAATATATTCAGGAGAAAACGCATACAGCCTTTTTGGCCAAGTGCATCATTGTCGAAGTTGTGCCCCTCTTCCTGTGCTTTAAAGGCGATTCCAATGTACCTCTTGAAATCTGTTTCCTGCTAATCTGCCTCGCTTTCAAGTCCGCCTCGTTGCCTTCCATCAACAGATTTTTGGACGATAGTTGTCCTTTATTACTCGGCCAGTTTGTGAATTGCTGTGCCCCTGAGCTCCATTTTTCAACTCGTTTTTGGTGAGCTGACCGCAAGTCCAAAATTTTGGTTCAGGACCTATACTGGTTCCCAGTGGGTGGCTGAGACTTTGGTTAATTCTTCTTCCTGCCGGGAAATTACAGTGATATGTGCCCGTCCAAATGCCTAACAGCTACTCTCTCATTGGTTCTCCCTCTTCCTTTTCATCCTCTGCCAAATTGGCAACCTGTGCGAACCAGGAGGTTAAAGGGGCTGTCTCTCCAAGTTGGGAGGTTGATAGTAAAGCAGATGGAAAGTCAAACCGGAGCACCAGGAGAGGGACTATTCGTTGAGTTTTAGAAACCTTTCTTATTCACAGTGTGTCCGTTCTCTAGGTTTCGCGTACATGTTATAACTGTAGTAATATTCCCTTCAACCTGGAGAGTTGGGACCCATGGAATGGGTGCCATGCGTTATTGCTTTAAAGGGTCTGCATTTGCTCACCCAATCTCACCAATCCTCTCAGTCCCAAGTGTCCAGCCTTATGCCACATCCAGCTGTCATTGTAGATAGGGTCATTCCAGGATTCATCAGAGACCCTGAAGGAATTGTAAAGAATTTCCTAGCTTTTTGTTTTGTTTTTGAAATTCCTTTTTATACTGGGTTTGAGCTGATTCTCGCTCCCATGTTTATGCCAGTCTAGACACACTTGATTCCCTTACGGAGACATATCAATACATAGGTTTTAAGATTCTTACTAGTCAGATATATTCCTCTGCGGGAAATATGGGGTTTTGAGTCCCTTTCACTGAGGAAGGTGTAGGTCTTGTCTATTCCATAGTTGGTTTTTGGAACGGTACCTGTGCTTATATCAAACTCTGGTTTTATGCATCACCCCACCTCTCCTTCCCCCTTAAGCAGGCATAAGAGTGTTTTCTAAATGTGAGACACTGTTCTCTTTCCTAACTCAGTTCAAGTGTAGCCATGTTTACAGGATCTTCATAAGTGATATCTTATGATAAGTTTCTTTTTCTGTGTGACTTATTTCACTTAGAATCATCGTACCTGAATCCACCCATTTTGCTGCTACTGGTCTTATGACATTGATTTCATGGCTGAGGGATATTCCATCATACGTAAGTACCACAATTTTTTGACCATTTTTATATTTCCTGGGATATTTAAGGTGTACCCAAGTTGAGGTCCTTGTAAGCAGTGCAGCCCTGAATTTTGGGGTGGCTCTGTCTTATTGATTTTCAGTTTTCCCAAGGTATATTCCCTAGACTGGAAGTGCTCTTGGCTCTGTAGCTCTGTTCTTTACTTGTTTTAGGGAACACAATGCACTCCTCCAGATAGGCAGTTGGCAATTTACATGCCGCCCATAAGCATGACATGGCTCCCTGTTCTCCAGGACCTGTCTTGCCTTTCTGGTTTTTACACATTTTGTGGATGTCCCTTTTGACCGGTGGGAAGTGATACTTCTTTGTAGTGCAGATTTGCATTGCCCGCTTGCTTGCTTGGCCCAAAAGGGCGTATGCGTTTTCTTCTGAATATATTCAGGAGAAAACGCATACGCACTTTTTGGCCAAGTGCATCATTGTCGAAGTTGGGCCCCTCTTCCTGTGCTTTAAAGGCGATTCCAACGTACCTCTTGAAATCTGTTTCCTGCTATTCTGCCTCGCTTTCAAGTCTGCCTCATTGCCTTCCCTCAACAGATTTTTGGACGATTGTTGTCCTTTGTTACTCGGCCAGTTTGCGAATTGCTGTGCCCCTGAGCTCCATTTTTCAACTCGTTTTTGGTGAGCTGACCGCAAGACCAAAATTTTGGTTCAGAACCTATACTGGTTCCCGGTGGGTGGCTGAGACTTTGGTTAATTCTTCTTCCTGCCGGGAAATTACAGTGATATGTTGCCGTCCAAATGCCTTACAGCTACTCTCTCATTGGTTCTCCCCCTTCGCTTTCATCCTCTGCCAAATTGGAAACCTGTGCGAACCAGGAGGTTAAAGGGGCTGTCTCTCCAAGTTGGGAGGTTGATAGTAAAGCAGATTGAAAGACAAACCGGAGCACCAGGAGAGGGACTATTCGTTGAGTTTTAGAAACCTTTCATATTCACAGTGTGTCTGTTCTCTAGGTTTCCCGTACATGTTATAACTGTAGTAATATTCCCTTCAACCTGGAGAGTTGGGACCCATGGAATGGGTGCCATGCATAATTGCTTTAAAGGGTCTGCATTTGCTCACCCAATCTCACCAATCCTCTCAGTCCCAAGTGTCCAGCCTTATGCCACATACAGCTGTCGTTGTAGATAGGGTCATTCCAGGTTTCATCAGAGACCCTGAAGGAATTGTAAAGAATTTCCCAGTTTTTTTGTTTTGTTTTTCAAATTCATTTTTATAGTGGGTTTGAGCTGATTCTCGCTGCCATGTTTATGCCTGTCTAGACACACTTGATTCCCTTACGGTGACATATCAATACATAGGTTTTAAGATTCTTACTAGTCAGATATATTCCTCTGCGGGAAATATGGTGTTTTGAGTCCCTTTCACTGAGGAAGGTGTAGGTCTTGTCTATTCCATAGTTGGTTTTTGGAACGGTACCTGTGCTTATATCAGACTCTGGTTTTATGCATCACACCACCTCTCCTTCCCCCTTAAGCAGGCATAAGAGTGTTTTCTAAATGTGAGACACTGTTCTCTTTCCTAACTAAGTTCAAGTGTAGGCATGTTTACAGGATCTTCATAAGTGATATCTTATGATAAGTTTCTTTTTCTGTGTGACTTATTTCACTTAGAATCATCGTACCTGAATCCACCCATTTTGCTGCTACTGGTCTTATGACATTGACTTCATGGCTGAGGGATATTCCATCGTACGTAAGTACCACAATTTTTTGAACCATTTTTATATTTCCTGGGATATTTAATGTGTACCCAAGTTGAGGTCCTTGTAAGCAGTGCAGCCCTAAATTTTGGGGTTTCTCTGTCTTATTGATTTCAGTTTTCCCAAGGTATATTCCCTAGACTGGAAGTGCCCTTGGCTCTGTAGCTCTGTTCTTTACTTGTTTTAGGGAACACAGTGCACTCCTCCAGAGAGGCAGTTGGCAATTTACATCCCGCCCATCAGCATAACAGGGCTCCCTGTTCTCCAGGGCCTGTCTTGCCTTTCTGGTTTTTACACATTTTGTGGATGTCCCTTTTGACCGGTGGGAAGTGATACTTCTTTGTAGTGCAGATTTGCATTGCCCGCTTGCTTGCTTGGCCAAAAAGGGCGTATGCGTTTTCTCCTGAATATATTCAGGAGAAAACGCATACAGCCTTTTTGGCCAAGTGCATCATTGTCGAAGTTGTGCCCCTCTTCCTGTGCTTTAAAGGCGATTCCAATGTACCTCTTGAAATCTGTTTCCTGCTAATCTGCCTCGCTTTCAAGTCCGCCTCGTTGCCTTCCATCAACAGATTTTTGGACGATAGTTGTCCTTTATTACTCGGCCAGTTTGTGAATTGCTGTGCCCCTGAGCTCCATTTTTCAACTCGTTTTTGGTGAGCTGACCGCAAGTCCAAAATTTTGGTTCAGGACCTATACTGGTTCCCAGTGGGTGGCTGAGACTTTGGTTAATTCTTCTTCCTGCCGGGAAATTACAGTGATATGTGCCCGTCCAAATGCCTAACAGCTACTCTCTCATTGGTTCTCCCTCTTCCTTTTCATCCTCTGCCAAATTGGCAACCTGTGCGAACCAGGAGGTTAAAGGGGCTGTCTCTCCAAGTTGGGAGGTTGATAGTAAAGCAGATGGAAAGTCAAACCGGAGCACCAGGAGAGGGACTATTCGTTGAGTTTTAGAAACCTTTCTTATTCACAGTGTGTCCGTTCTCTAGGTTTCGCGTACATGTTATAACTGTAGTAATATTCCCTTCAACCTGGAGAGTTGGGACCCATGGAATGGGTGCCATGCGTTATTGCTTTAAAGGGTCTGCATTTGCTCACCCAATCTCACCAATCCTCTCAGTCCCAAGTGTCCAGCCTTATGCCACATCCAGCTGTCATTGTAGATAGGGTCATTCCAGGATTCATCAGAGACCCTGAAGGAATTGTAAAGAATTTCCTAGCTTTTTGTTTTGTTTTTGAAATTCCTTTTTATACTGGGTTTGAGCTGATTCTCGCTGCCATGTTTATGCCAGTCTAGACACACTTGATTCCCTTACGGAGACATATCAATACATAGGTTTTAAGATTCTTACTAGTCAGATATATTCCTCTGCGGGAAATATGGGGTTTTGAGTCCCTTTCACTGAGGAAGGTGTAGGTCTTGTCTATTCCATAGTTGGTTTTTGGAACGGTACCTGTGCTTATATCAAACTCTGGTTTTATGCATCACCCCACCTCTCCTTCCCCCTTAAGCAGGCATAAGAGTGTTTTCTAAATGTGAGACACTGTTCTCTTTCCTAACTCAGTTCAAGTGTAGCCATGTTTACAGGATCTTCATAAGTGATATCTTATGATAAGTTTCTTTTTCTGTGTGACTTATTTCACTTAGAATCATCGTACCTGAATCCACCCATTTTGCTGCTACTGGTCTTATGACATTGATTTCATGGCTGAGGGATATTCCATCATACGTAAGTACCACAATTTTTTGACCATTTTTATATTTCCTGGGATATTTAAGGTGTACCCAAGTTGAGGTCCTTGTAAGCAGTGCAGCCCTGAATTTTGGGGTGGCTCTGTCTTATTGATTTTCAGTTTTCCCAAGGTATATTCCCTAGACTGGAAGTGCTCTTGGCTCTGTAGCTCTGTTCTTTACTTGTTTTAGGGAACACAATGCACTCCTCCAGATAGGCAGTTGGCAATTTACATGCCGCCCATAAGCATGACATGGCTCCCTGTTCTCCAGGACCTGTCTTGCCTTTCTGGTTTTTACACATTTTGTGGATGTCCCTTTTGACCGGTGGGAAGTGATACTTCTTTGTAGTGCAGATTTGCATTGCCCGCTTGCTTGCTTGGCCCAAAAGGGCGTATGCGTTTTCTTCTGAATATATTCAGGAGAAAACGCATACGCACTTTTTGGCCAAGTGCATCATTGTCGAAGTTGGGCCCCTCTTCCTGTGCTTTAAAGGCGATTCCAACGTACCTCTTGAAATCTGTTTCCTGCTATTCTGCCTCGCTTTCAAGTCTGCCTCATTGCCTTCCCTCAACAGATTTTTGGACGATTGTTGTCCTTTGTTACTCGGCCAGTTTGCGAATTGCTGTGCCCCTGAGCTCCATTTTTCAACTCGTTTTTGGTGAGCTGACCGCAAGACCAAAATTTTGGTTCAGAAACTATACTGGTTCCCGGTGGGTGGCTGAGACTTTGGTTAATTCTTCTTCCTGCCGGGAAATTACAGTGATATGTTGCCGTCCAAATGCCTTACAGCTACTCTCTCATTGGTTCTCCCCCTTCGCTTTCATCCTCTGCCAAATTGGAAACCTGTGCGAACCAGGAGGTTAAAGGGGCTGTCTCTCCAAGTTGGGAGGTTGATAGTAAAGCAGATTGAAAGACAAACCGGAGCACCAGGAGAGGGACTATTCGTTGAGTTTTAGAAACCTTTCATATTCACAGTGTGTCTGTTCTCTAGGTTTCCCGTACATGTTATAACTGTAGTAATATTCCCTTCAACCTGGAGAGTTGGGACCCATGGAATGGGTGCCATGCATAATTGCTTTAAAGGGTCTGCATTTGCTCACCCAATCTCACCAATCCTCTCAGTCCCAAGTGTCCAGCCTTATGCCACATACAGCTGTCGTTGTAGATAGGGTCATTCCAGGTTTCATCAGAGACCCTGAAGGAATTGTAAAGAATTTCCCAGTTTTTTTGTTTTGTTTTTCAAATTCATTTTTATAGTGGGTTTGAGCTGATTCTCGCTGCCATGTTTATGCCAGTCTAGACACACTTGATTCCCTTACGGAGACATATCAATACATAGGTTTTAAGATTCTTACTAGTCAGATATATTCCTCTGCGGGAAATATGGTGTTTTGAGTCCCTTTCACTGAGGAAGGTGTAGGTCTTGTCTATTCCATAGTTGGTTTTTGGAACGGTACCTGTGCTTATATCAGACTCTGGTTTTATGCATCACACCACCTCTCCTTCCCCCTTAAGCAGGCATAAGAGTGTTTTCTAAATGTGAGACACTGTTCTCTTTCCTAACTCAGTTCAAGTGTAGCCATGTTTACAGGATCTTCATAAGTGATATCTTATGATAAGTTTCTTTTTCTGTGTGACTTATTTCACTTAGAATCATCGTACCTGAATCCACCCATTTTGCTGCTACTGGTCTTATGACATTGACTTCATGGCTGAGGGATATTCCATCGTACGTAAGTACCACAATTTTTTGAACCATTTTTATATTTCCTGGGATATTTAATGTGTACCCAAGTTGAGGTCCTTGTAAGCAGTGCAGCCCTAAATTTTGGGGTTTCTCTGTCTTATTGATTTCAGTTTTCCCAAGGTATATTCCCTAGACTGGAAGTGCCCTTGGCTCTGTAGCTCTGTTCTTTACTTGTTTTAGGGAACACAGTGCACTCCTCCAGAGAGGCAGTTGGCAATTTACATCCCGCCCATCAGCATAACAGGGCTCCCTGTTCTCCAGGGCCTGTCTTGCCTTTCTGGTTTTTACACATTTTGTGGATGTCCCTTTTGACCGGTGGGAAGTGATACTTCTTTGTAGTGCAGATTTGCATTGCCCGCTTGCTTGCTTGGTCAAAAAGGGCGTATGCGTTTTCTCCTGAATATATTCAGGAGAAAACGCATACAGCCTTTTTGGCCAAGTGCATCATTGTCGAAGTTGTGCCCCTCTTCCTGTGCTTTAAAGGCGATTCCAATGTACCTCTTGAAATCTGTTTCCTGCTAATCTGCCTCGCTTTCAAGTCCGCCTCGTTGCCTTCCATCAACAGATTTTTGGACGATAGTTGTCCTTTATTACTCGGCCAGTTTGTGAATTGCTGTGCCCCTGAGCTCCATTTTTCAACTCGTTTTTGGTGAGCTGACCGCAAGTCCAAAATTTTGGTTCAGGACCTATACTGGTTCCCGGTGGGTGGCTGAGACTTTGGTTAATTCTTCTTCCTGCCGGGAAATTACAGTGATATGTGCCCGTCCAAATGCCTCACAGCTACTCTCTCATTAGTTCTCCCTCTTCCTTTTCATCCTCTGCAAATTGGCAACCTGTGCAAACCGGGAGGTTAAAGGGGCTGTCTCTCCAAGTTGGGAGGTTGATAGTAAAGCAGATGGAAAGTCAAACCGGAGCACCAGGACAGGGATTATTCATTGAGTTTTAGAAACCTTTTGTATTCACAGTGTGTCCATTCTCTAGGTTTCCCGTACATGTTATAGCTGGAGTAATATTCCCTTCAACCTGGGGAGTTGGGACCCATGGAATGGGTGCCAGGCATTTGTGCTTTAAAGGGTCTGCATTTGCTCACCGAATCTCACCAATCGTCTCAGTCCCAAGTGTCCCTCCTTATGCCACATCCAGCTGTCATTGTAGATAGGGTCATTCCAGGTTTCATCAGAGACCCTGAAGGAATTGTAAAGAATTTCCCAGTTTTTTTGTTTTGTTTTTGAAATTCATTTTTATACTCGGTTTGAGCTGATTCTCGCTGCCATGTTTATGCCAGACTAGACACACTTGATTCCCTTACGGAGACATATCAATACATATGTTTTAAGATTCTTACTAGTCAGATATATTCCTCTCCTGGAAATATGGGGTTTTGAGTCCCTTTCACTGAGGAAGGTGTAGGTCTTGTCTATTCCATAGTTGGTTATTGGAACGGTACCTGTGCTTATATCAAATTCTGGTTTTATGCATCACCCCACCTCTCCTTCCCCCTTAAGCAGGCATAAGAGTGTTTTCTAAATGTGAGACACTGTTCTCTTTCCTAACTCAGTTCAAGTGTAGCCATGTTTACAGGATCTTCATAAGTTATATCTTATGATAAGTTTCTTTTTCTGTGTGACTTATTTCACTTAGAATCATCGTACCTGAATCCACCCATTTTGCTGCTACTGGGCTTATGACATTGATTTCATGGCTGAGGGATATTCCATCGTACGTAAGTACCACAATTTTTTGAACCATTTTTATATTTCCTGGGATATTTAAGGTGTACCCAAGTTGAGGTCCTTGTAAGCAGTGCACTCCTAAATTTTGGGGTGGCTCTGTCTTATTGATTTTCAGTTTTCCCAAGGTATATTCCCTAGACTGGAAGTGCCCTTGGCTCTGTAGCTCTGTTCTTTACTTGTTTTAGGGAACACAATGCACTCCTCCAGAGAGGCAGTTGGCAGTTTACATCCCGCCCATCAGCATAACAAGGCTCCCTCTTCTCCAGGGCCTGTCTTGCCTTTCTGGTTTTTACATATTTTGTGGATGTCCCTTTTGACCGGTGGGAAGTGATACTTCTTTGTAGTGCAGATTTGCATTGCCCGCTTGCTTGCTTGGCCAAAAAGGGCGTATGCGTTTTCTCCTGAATATATTCAGGAGAAAACGCATACGCCCTTTTTGGCCAAGTGCATCATTGTCGAAGTTGTGCCCCTCTTCCTGTGCTTTAAAGGTGATTCCAAAGTAAATCTTGAAATCTGTTTCCTGCTATTCTGCCTCGCTTTCAAGTCCGCCTCGTTGCCTTCCCTCAACAGATTTTTGGACGATAGTTGTCCTTTATTACTCGGCCAGTTTGTGAATTGCTGTGCCCCTGAGCTCCATTTTTCAACTCGTTTTTGGTGAGCTGACCGCAAGTCCAAAATTTTGGTTCAGGACCTATACTGGTTCCCAGTGGGTGGCTGAGACTTTGGTTAATTCTTCTTCCTGCCCGGAAATTACAGTGATATGTGCCCGTCCAAATGCCTAACAGCTACTCTCTCATTGGTTCTCCCTCTTCCTTTTCATCCTCTGCCAAATTGGCAACCTGTGCGAACCAGGAGGTTAAAGGGGCTGTCTCTCCAATTTGGGAGGTTGATAGTAAAGCAGATGGAAAGTCAAACCGGAGCACCAGGAGAGGGACTATTCGTTGAGTTTTAGAAACCTTTCGTATTCACAGTGTGTCCGTTCTCTAGGTTTCGCGTACATGTTATAACTGTAGTAATATTCCCTTCAACCTGGAGAGTTGGGACCCATGGAATGGGTGCCATGCATTATTGCTTTAAAGGGTCTGCATTTGCTCACCCAATCTCACCTATCCTCTCAGTCCCAAGTGTCCAGCCTTATGCCACATCCAGCTGTCGTTGTAGATAGGGTCATTCCAGGATTCATCAGAGACCCTGAAGGAATTGTAAAGAATTTCCTAGCTTTTTGTTTTGTTTTTGAAATTCCTTTTTATACTGGGTTTGAGCTGATTCTCGCTGCCATGTTTATGCCAGTCTAGACACACTTGATTCCCTTACGGAGACATATCAATACATAGGTTTTAAGATTCTTACTAGTCAGATATATTCCTCTGCGGGAAATATGGGGTTTTGAGTCCCTTTCACTGAGGAAGGTGTAGGTCTTGTCTATTCCATAGTTGGTTTTTGGAACGGTACCTGTGCTTATATCAAACTCTGGTTTTATGCATCACCCCACCTCTCCTTCCCCCTTAAGCAGGCATAAGAGTGTTTTCTAAATGTGAGACACTGTTCTCTTTCCTAACTCAGTTCAAGTGTAGCCATGTTTACAGGATCTTCATAAGTGATATCTTATGATAAGTTTCTTTTTCTGTGTGACTTATTTCACTTAGAATCATCGTACCTGAATCCACCCATTTTGCTGCTACTGGTCTTATGACATTGATTTCATGGCTGAGGGATATTCCATCATACGTAAGTACCACAATTTTTTGACCATTTTTATATTTCCTGGGATATTTAAGGTGTACCCAAGTTGAGGTCCTTGTAAGCAGTGCAGCCCTGAATTTTGGGGTGGCTCTGTCTTATTGATTTTCAGTTTTCCCAAGGTATATTCCCTAGACTGGAAGTGCTCTTGGCTCTGTAGCTCTGTTCTTTACTTGTTTTAGGGAACACAATGCACTCCTCCAGAGAGGCAGTTGGCAATTTACATGCCGCCCATAAGCATGACATGGCTCCCTGTTCTCCAGGACCTGTCTTGCCTTTCTGGTTTTTACACATTTTGTGGATGTCCCTTTTGACCGGTGGGAAGTGATACTTCTTTGTAGTGCAGATTTGCATTGCCCGCTTGCTTGCTTGGCCCAAAAGGGCGTATGCGTTTTCTCCTGAATATATTCAGGAGAAAACGCATACGCACTTTTTGGCCAAGTGCATCATTGTCGAAGTTGTGCCCCTCTTCCTGTGCTTTAAAGGCGATTCCAACGTACCTCTTGAAATCTATTTCCTGCTATTCTGCCTCGCTTTCAAGTCCGCCTCATTGCCTACCCTCAACAGATTTTTGGACGATTGTTGTCCTTTGTTACTCGGCCAGTTTGCGAATTGCTGTGCCCCTGAGCTCCATTTTTCAACTCGTTTTTGGTGAGCTGACCGCAAGACCAAAATTTTGGTTCAGGACCTATACTGGTTCCCGGTGGGTGGCTGAGACTGTGGTTAATTCTTCTTCCTGCCGGGAAATTACAGTGATATGTTGCCGTCCAAATGCCTTACAGCTACTCTCTCATTGGTTCTCCCCCTTCCCTTTCATCCTCTGCCAAATTGGAAACCTGTGCGAACCAGGAGGTTAAAGGGGCTGTCTCTCCAAGTTGGGAGGTTGATAGTAAAGCAGATTGAAAGACAAACCGGAGCACCAGGAGAGGGACTATTCGTTGAGTTTTAGAAACCTTTCGTATTCACAGTGTGTCTGTTCTCTAGGTTTCCCGTACATGTTATAACTGTAGTAATATTCCCTTCAACCTGGAGAGTTGGGACCCATGGAATGGGTGCCATGCATTATTGCTTTAAAGGGTCTGCATTTGCTCACCCAATCTCACCAATCCTCTCAGTCCCAAGTGTCCAGCCTTATGCCACATACAGCTGTCGTTGTAGATAGGGTCATTCCAGGTTTCATCAGAGACCCTGAAGGAATTGTAAAGAATTTCCCAGTTTTTTTGTTTTGTTTTTCAAATTCATTTTTATAGTGGGTTTGAGCTGATTCTCGCTGCCATGTTTATGCCTGTCTAGACACACTTGATTCCCTTACGGAGACATATCAATACATAGGTTTTAAGATTCTTACTAGTCAGATATATTCCTCTGCGGGAAATATGGGGTTTTGAGTCCCTTTCACTGAGGAAGGTGTAGGTCTTGTCTATTCCATAGTTGGTTTTTGGAACGGTACCTGTGCTTATATCAAACTCTGGTTTTATGCATCACACCACCTCTCCTTCCCCCTTAAGCAGGCATAAGAGTGTTTTCTAAATGTGAGACACTGTTCTCTTTCCTAACTCAGTTCAACTGTAGCCATGTTTACAGGATCTTCATAAGTGATATCTTATGATAAGTTTCATTTTCTGTGTGACTTATTTCACTTAGAATCATCGTACCTGAATCCACCCATTTTGCTGCTACTGGTCTTATGACATTGACTTCATGGCTGAGGGATATTCCATCGTACGTAAGTACCACAATTTTTTGAACCATTTTTATATTTCCTGGGATATTTAAGGTGTACCCAAGTTGAGGTCCTTGTAAGCAGTGCAGCCCTAAATTTTGGGGTTGCTCTGTCTTATTGATTTCAGTTTTCCCAAGGTATATTCCCTAGACTGGAAGTGCCCTTGGCTCTGTAGCTCTGTTCTTTACTTGTTTTAGGGAACACAATGTACTCCTCCAGAGAGGCAGTTGGCAATTTACATCCCGCACATCAGCATAACAAGGCTCCCTGTTCTCCAGGGCCTGTCTTGCCTTTCTGTTTTTTACACATTTTGTGGATGTCCCTTTTGACCGGTGGGAAGTGATACTTCTTTGTAGTGCAGATTTGCATTGCCCGCTTGCTTGCTTGGCCAAAAAGGGCGTATGCGTTTTCTCCTGAATATATTCAGGAGAAAACGCATACAGCCTTTTTGGCCAAGTGCATCATTGTCGAAGTTGTGCCCCTCTTCCTGTGCTTTAAAGGCGATTCCAATGTACCTCTTGAAATCTGTTTCCTGCTATTCTGCCTCGCTTTCAAGTCCGCCTCGTTGCCTTCCATCAACAGATTTTTGGACGAGAGTTGTCCTTTATTACTCGGCCAGTTTGTGAATTGCTGTGCCCCTGAGCTCCATTTTTCAACTCGTTTTTGGTGAGCTGACCGCAAGTCCAAAATGTTGGTTCAGGACCTATGCTGGTTCCCGGTTTGGTGGCTGAGACATTTGTTAATTCTTCTTCCTGCCGGGAAATTACAGTGATATGTGCCCGTCCAAATGCCTAACAGCTTCTCTCTCATTGGTTGTCCCTCTTCCCTTTCAACCTCTGCCAAATTGGCAACCTGTGCGAACCAGGATGTTAAAGGGGCTGTCTCTCCAAGTTGGGAGGTAGATAGTAAAGCAGATGGAAAGTCAAACCGGAGCACCAGGAGAGGGACTATTCGTTGAGTTTTAGAAACCTTTCGATTTCACAGTGTGTCCGTTCTCTAGGTATCCCATACATGTTACAGCTGTAGTAATATTCCCTTCAACCTGGAGAGTTGGGACCCATGGAATGGGTACCAGGCATTTGTGCTTTAAAGTGTCTGCATTTGCTCACCCAATCTCACCAATCGTCTCAGTCCCAAGTGTCCCTCCTTATGCCATATCCAGCTGTCATTGTAGATAGGGTCTTTCCAGGTTTCATCAGAGACCCTGAAGGAATTGTAAAGAATTTCCCAGTTTTTTGTTTTGTTTTTGAAACTCCTTTGTATAGTGGGTTTGAGCTGATTCTCGCTGCCATGTTTATGCCAGTCTAGACACACTTGATTCCCTTACGGAGAAATATCAATATATAGGTTTTAAGATTATTACTAGTCAGATATATTCCTCTGCGGGAAATATGGTGTTTTGAGTCCCTTTCACTGACGAAGGTGTAGGTCTTGTCTACTCCATAGTTGGTTTCTGGAACAGTACCTGTGCTTATATTAAACTCTGGTTTTATGCAGCACCCCAACTCTCCTTCCCACATAAGCAGGCATAAGAGTGTTTTCTAAATGTGAGACACTGTTCTCTTTCCTAACTCAGTTCAAGTGTAGCCATGTTTACAGGATCTTCATAAGTGATATCTTATGATAAGATTCTTTTTCTCTTTCACATATTTCACTTAGAATCATCGTACCTGAATCCACCCATTTTGCTGCTACTGGTCTTATGACATTGATTTCATGGCTGAGGGATATTCCATCGTACGTAAGTACCACAATTTTTTGAACCATTTTTATACTGCCTGGGATATTTAAGGTGAACCCAAGTTGAGGTCCTTGTAAGCAGTGCAGCCCTAAATTTTGGGGTGGCTCTGTCTTATTGATTTTCAGTTTTCCCAAGGTATATTCCCTAGACTGGAAGTGTCCTTGGCTCTGTAGCTCCGTTGTTTACTTGTTTTAGGTAACACAATGCACTCCTCCAGAGAGGCAGTTGGCAATTTACATCCCGCCCATCAGCATAACAAGGCTCCCTGTTCTCCAGGGCCTGTCTTGCCTTTCTGGTTTTTACATATTTTGTGGATGTCCCTTTTGACCGGTGGGAAGTGATACTTCTTTGTAGTGCAGATTTGCATTGCCCGCTTGCTTGCTTGGCCAAAAAGGGCGTATGCGTTTTCTCCTGAATATATTCAGGAGAAAACGCATACGCCCTTTTTGGCCAAGTGCATCATTGTCGAAGTTGTGCCCCTCTTCCTGTGCTTTAAAGGTGATTCCAACGTACCTCTTGAAATCTGTTTCCTGCTATTCTGCCTCGCATTCAAGTCCGCCTCGTTGCCTTCCCTCAACAGATTTTTGGACGATAGTTGTCCTTTATTACTCGGCCAGTTTGTGAATTGCTGTGCCCCTGAGCTCCATTTTTCAACTCGTTTTTGGTGAGCTGACCGCAAGTCCAAAACTTTGGTTCAGTACCTATACTGGTTCTCGGTGGGTGGCTGAGACTTTGGTTAATTCTTCTTCCTGCCGGGAAATTACAGTGATATGTGCCCGTCCAAATGCCTAACAGCTAATCTCTCATTGGTTCTCCCTCTTCCCTTTCATCCTCTGCCAAATTGGCAACCTGTGCGAACCAGGAGGTTAAAGGGGCTGTCTCTCCAAGTTGGGAGGTTGATAGTAAAGCAGATGGAAAGTCAAACCGGAGCACCAGGAGAGGGACTATTCGTTGAGTTTTAGAAACCTTTCGTATTCACAGTGTGTCCGTTCTCTAGGTTTCCCGTACATGTTATAGCTGTATTAATATTCCCTTCAACCTGGAGAGTTGGGACCCATGGAATGGGTGCCAGGCATTTGTGCTTTAAAAGGTCTGCATTTGCTCACCCAATCTCACCAATCGTCTCAGTCCCAAGTGTCCCTCCTTATGCCACATCCAGCTGTCATTGTAGATAAGGTCATTCCAGGTTTCATCAGAGACCCTGAAGGAATTGTAAAGAATTTCCTAGTTTTTTTGTTTTGGTTTTGAATTTCCTTTTTATAGTGGGTTTGAGCTGATTCTCGCTGCCATGTTTATGCCTGTCTAGACACACTTGATTCCCTTACGGAGACATATCAATACACAGGTTTTAAGATTCTTACTAGTCAGATATATTCCTCTGCGGGAAATATGGGGTTTTGAGTCCCTTTCACTGAGGAAGGTGTAGGTCTTGTCTATTCCATAGTTGGTTTTTGGAACAGTACCTGTGCTTATATTAAACTCTGGTTTTATGCATCACCCCACCTCTCCTTCCCCCTTAAGCAGGCATAAGAGTGTTTTCTAAATGTGAGACACTGTTCTCTTTCCTAACTCAGTTCAAGTGTAGCCATGTTTACAGGATCTTCATAAGTGATATCTTATGATAAGTTTCTTTTTATGTGTGACTTATTTCACTTAGGATCATCGTACCTGAATCCACCCATTTTGCTGCTACTGGTCTTATGACATTGATTTCATGGCTGAGGGATATTCCATCGTACGTAAGTACCACAATTTTCTGAACCATTTTTATATTTCCTGGGATATTTAAGGTGTACCCAAGTTGAGGTCCTTGTAAGCAGTGCAGCCCTAAATTTTGGGGTGTCTCTGTCTTATTGATTTTCAGTTTTCCCAAGGTATATTCCCTAGACTGGAAGTGCCCTTGGCTCTGTAGCTCTGTTGTTTACTTGTTTTAGGTAACACAATGCACTCCTCCAGAGAGGCAGTTGGCAATTTACATCCCACCCATCAGCATAACAAGTCTCCATGTTCTCCAGGGCCTGTCTTACCTTTCTGTTTTTTACACATTTTGTGGATGTCCCTTTTGACCGGTGGGAAGTGATACTTCTTTGTAGTGCAGATTTGCATTGCCCGCTTGCTTGCTTGGCCAAAAAGGGCGTATGCGTTTTCTCCTGAGTATATTCAGGAGAAAACGCATACGCCCCTTTTGGCCAAGTGCATCATTGTCGAAGTTGGGCCCCTCTTCCTGTGCTTTAAAGGCGATTCCAACGTACCTCTTGAAATCTGTTTCCTGCTATTCTGCCTCGCTTTCAAGTCCGCCTCGTTGCCTTCCCTCAACAGATTTTTGGACGATAGTTGTCCTTTATTACTCGGCCAGTTTGTGAAGTGCTGTGCCCCTGAGCTCCATTTTTCAACTCTTTTTTGGTGAGCTGACCGCAAGTCCAAATCTTTGGTTCAGGACCTATACTTGTTCCCGGTGGGTGGCTGAGACTTTGCTTAATTCTTCTTCCTGCCGGGATATTACAGTTATATGTGCCCGTCCAAATGCCTAACAGCTACTCTCTCATTGGTTCTCCCTCTTCCCTTTCATCCTCTGCCAAATTGGCAACCTGTGCGATCCAGGAGGTTAAAGGGGCTGTCTCTCCAAGTTGGGAGGTTGATAGTAAAGCAGATGGAAAGTCAAACCGGAGCACCAGGAGAGGGACTATTCATTGAGTTTTAGAAACCTTTCGTATTCACAGTGTGTCCATTCTCTAGGTTTCCCGTACATGTTATAACTGTAGTAATATTCCCTTCAACGTGGAGAGTTGTGACCCATGGAATGGGTGCCATGCATTATTCCTTTAAAGGGTCTGCATTTGCTCACCCAATCTCACCAATTCTCTCAGTCACAAGTGTCCAGCCTTATGCCACATCCAGCTGTCGTTGAAGATAGGGTAATTCCAGGTTTCATCAGAGACCCTGAAGGAATTTTAAAGAATTTCCCAGTTTTTTTGTTTTGTTTTTGAAATTCCTTTTTTTAGTGGGTTTGAGCTGATTCTCGCTCCCTTGTTTATGCCAGTCTAGACACACTTGATTCCCTTACGGAGACATATCAATACATAGGTTTTAAGATTCTTACTAGTCAGATATATTCCTCTGCGGGAAATATGGGGTTTTGAGTCCCTTTCACTGAGGAAGGTGTAGGTCTTGTCTATTCAATAGTTGGTTTTTGGAACGGTACCTGTGCTTATATCAAGCTCTTGTTTTATGCATCACCCCACCTCTCCTTCTCCCTTAAGCAGGCATAAGAGTGTTTTCTAAATATGAGACACTGTTCTCTTTCCTAACTCAGTTCAAGTGTAGCCATGTTTACAGGATCTTCATAAGTGATATCTTATGATAAGTTTCTTTTTCTGTGTGACTTATTTCACTTAGAATCATCGTACCTGAATCCACCCATTTTGCTGCTACTGGTCTTATGACATTGATTTCATGGCTGAGGGATATTCCATCGTACGTAAGTACCACAATTTTTTGAACCATTTTTATATTTCCTGGGATATTTAAGGTGTACCCAAGTTGAGGTCCTTGTAAGCAGTGCAGCCCTAAATTTTGAGGTGGCTCTGTCTTATTGATTTTCAGTTTTCCCAAGGTATATTCCCTAGACTGGTAGTGCCCTTGGCTCTGTAGCTCTGTTCTTTACTTGTTTTAGGGAACACAATGCACTCCTCCAGAGAGGCAGTTGGTAGTTTACATCCCGCCCATCAGCATAACAAGGCGCCTTGTTCTCCAGGGCCTGTCTTGCCTTTCTGGTTTTTACACATTTTGTGGATGTCCCTTTTGACCGGTGGGAAGTGATACTTCTTTGTAGTGCAGATTTGCATTGCCCGCTTGCTTGCTTGGCCAAAAAGGGCGTATGCGTTTTCTCCTGAATATATTCAGGAGAAAACGCATACGCCCTTTTTGGCCAAGTGCATCATTGTCGAAGTTGTGCCCCTCTTCCTGTGCTTTAAAGGAGATTCCAACGTACCTCTTGAAATCTGTTTCCTGCTATTCTGCCTCGCTTTCAAGTCTGCCTCGTTGCCGTCCCTCAACAGATTTTTGGACGATAGTTGTCCTTTATTACTCGGCCAGTTTGTGAATTGCTGTGCCCCTGAGCTCCATTTTTCAACTCTTTTTTTTGTGAGCTGACCGCAAGTACAAAATTTTGGTTCAGGACATATGCTGGTTCCTGGTGGGGGCCTGAGACTTTGGTTAATTCTTCTTCCTGCCGGGAAGTTAGAGTGATATGTGCCCGTCCAAATGCCTAACAGCTACTCTCTCATTGGTTCTCCCTCTTCCCTTTCATCCTCTGCCAAATTGGAAACCTGTGCGAACCAGGAGGTTAAAGGAGCTGTCTCTCCAAGTTGGGAGATTGATAGTAAAGCAGATGGAAAGTCAAACCAGAGCACCAGGAGAGGGACAATTCGTTGAGTTTTAGAAACCATTCGTATTCACAGGGTGTCCGTTCTCTAGGTTTCCCGTACATGTTATAACTGTAGTAATATTCCCTTCAACCTGGAGAGTTGGGACCCATGGAATGGGTGCCATGCATTATTGCTTTAAAGGGTCTGCATTTGCTCACCCAATCTCACCATTCCTCTCAGTCCCAAGTGTCCAGCCTTATGCCACATTCAGATGTCGTTGTAGATAGTGTCATTCCAGGTTTCATCAGAGACCCAGAAGGAATTGTTTAGAATTTCCCAGTTTTTTGTTTTGTTTTTGAAATTCCTTTTTATAGTGGGTTTGAGCTGATTCTCGCTGCCATGTTTATGCCAGTCTAGACACACTTGATTCCCTTACGGAGACATATCAATACATAGGTTTTAAGATTCTTACTAGTCAGATACTTTCCTCTGCGGGAAATATGGGGTTTTGAGTCCCTTTCACTGAGGAAGGTGTAGGTCTTGTCTATTCCATAGTTGGTTTTTGGAACGGTACCTGTGCTTATATCAAACTCTGGTTTTATGCATCACCCCACCTCTCCTTCCCCCTTAAGCAGGCATAAGAGTGTTTTCTAAATATGAGACACTGTTCTGTTTCCTAACTCAGTTCAAGTGTAGCCATGTTTACAGGATCTTCATAAGTGATATCTTATGATAAGTTTCTTTTTCTGTGTGACTTATTTCACTTAGAATCATCGTACCTTAATCCACCCATTTTGTTGCTACTGGTCTTATGACATTGATTTCATGGCTGAGGGATATTCCATCGTACGTAAGTACCACAATTTTTTGAACCATGTTTATATTTTCTGGGATACTTAAGGTGTATCCAAGTTGAGGTCCTTGTATGCAGTGCAGCCCTAAATTTTGGGGTGGCTCTGTCTTATTGATTTTCAGTTTTCCCAAGGTATATTCCCTAGACTGGTAGTGCCCTTGGCTCTGTAGCTCTGTTCTTTACTTGTTTTAGGGAACAAAATGCACTCCTCCAGAGAGGCAGTTGGCAATTTACATCCCGCCCATCAGCATAACAAGGCTCCCTGTTCTCCAGGGCCTGTCTTGCCTTTCTTGTTCTTACACATTTTGTGGATGTCCCTTTTCACCGGTGGGAAGTGATACTTCTTTGTAGTGCAGATTTGCATTGCCTGCTTGCTTGCTTGGCCAAAAAGGGCGTATGCGTTTTCTCCTGAATATATTCAGGAGAAAACGCATACGCCCTTTTTGGCCAAGTGCATCATTGTCGAAGTTGTGCCCCTCTTCCTGTGCTTTAAAGGCGATTCCAACGTACCTCTTGAAATCTGTTTCCTGCTATTCTGCCTCATTTTCAAGTCCGCCTCGTTGCCTTCCCTCAACAGATTTTTGGACGATAGTTGTCCTTTATTACTTGGCCAGTTTGTGAATTGCTGTGCCCCTGAGCTCCATTTTTCAACTCGTTTTTGGTGAGCTGACCGGGAGTCCAAAATTTTGGTTCAGGACCTATACTGGTTCCCGGTGGGTGGCTGAGAATTTGGTTAATTCTTCTTCCTGCCGGGAAATTACAGTGATATGTGCCCGTCCAAATGCCTAACAGCTACTCTCTCATTGGTTCTCCCTCTTCCCTTTCATCCTCTGCCAAATTGGCAACCTGTGCGAACCAAGAGGTTAAAGGGGCTGTCTCTCCAAGTTGGGAGGTTGATAGTAAAGCAGACGGAAAGTCAAACCGGAGCACCAGGAGAGGGACTATTCGTTGAGTTTTAGAAACCTTTCGTATTCACAGTGTGTCCGTTCTCTAGGTTTCCCGCACATGTTATAGCTGTAGTAATATTCCCTTCAACCTGGAGAGTTCGGACCCATGGAATGGGTGCCATGCATTATTGCTTTAAAGGGTCTGCATTTGCTCACCCAATCTCACCAATCGTCTCAGTCCCAAGTGTCCCTCCTTATGCCACATCCAGCTGTCGTTGTAGATAGGGTCATTCCAGCTTTCATCAGAGACCCTGAAGGAATTGTAAAGAATTTCCCAGTTTTTTTGTTTTGTTTTTGAAATTCCTTTTTATAGTGGGTTTGAGCTGATTCTCGCTGCCATGTTTATGCCAGTCTAGACACACTTGATTCCCTTATGGAGACA
This sequence comes from Hyperoodon ampullatus, assembly GCF_949752795.1. Lineage (NCBI taxonomy): Eukaryota > Metazoa > Chordata > Mammalia > Artiodactyla > Ziphiidae > Hyperoodon > Hyperoodon ampullatus. The sequence goes on from NW_027641081.1 coordinate 680,848, forward strand.
TATCAATACATAGGTTTTAAGATTCTTACTAGTCAGATATTTTCCTCTGCGGGAAATATGGGGTTTTGAGTCCCTTTCACTGAGGATGGTGTAGGTCTTGTCTATTCCATAGTTGGTTTTTGGAACGGTACCTGTGCTTATATCAAACTCTGGTTTTATGCATCACCCCACCTCTCCTTCCCCCTTAAGCAGGTATAAGAGTGTTTTCTAAATGTGAGACACTGTTCTCTTTCCTAACTCAGTTCAAGTGTAGCCATGTTTACAGGATCTTCATAAGTGATATCTTATGATAAGTTTCTTTTTCTGTGTGACTTATTTCACTTAGAATCATCGTACCTGAATCCACCCATTTTGCTGCTACTGGTCTTATGACATTGATTTCATGGCTGAGGGATATTCCATCGTACGTAAGTACCACAGTTTTTTGAACCATGTTTATATTTTCTGGGATACTTAAGGTGTATCCAAGTTGAGGTCCTTGTATGCAGTGCAGCCCTAAATTTTGGGGTGGCTCTGTCTTATTGATTTTCAGTTTTCCCAAGGTATATTCCCTAGACTGGTAGTGCCCTTGGCTCTGTAGCTCTGTTCTTTACTTGTTTTAGGGAACAGAATGCACTCCTCCAGAGAGGCTGTTGGCAATTTACATCCCGCCCATCAGCATAACAAGGCTCCCTGTTTTCCAGGGCCTGTCTTGCCTTTCTTGTTCTTACACATTTTGTGGATGTCCCTTTTGACCGGTGGGAAGTGATACTTCTTTGTAGTGCAGATTTGCATTGCCCGCTTGCTTGCTTGGCCAAAAAGGGCGTATGCGTTTTCTCCTGAATATATTCAGGAGAAAACGCATACGCCCTTTTTGGCCAAGTGCATCATTGTCGAAGTTGTGCCCCTCTTCCTGTGCTTTAAAGGCGATTCCAACGTACCTCTTGAAATCTGTTTCCTGCTATTCTGCCTCGCTTTCAAGTCCGCCTCGTTGCCTTCCCTCAACAGATTTTTGGACGATAGTTGTCCTTTATTACTCGGCCAGTTTGTGAATTGCTGTGCCCCTGAGCTCCATTTTTCAACTCTTTTTTGGTGAGCTGACCGCAAGTCCAAAATTTTGGTTCAGGACCTATACTGGTTCCCGGTGGGTGGCTGAGACTTTGGTTAATTCTTCTTCCTGCTGGGAAATTACAGTGATATGTGCCCGTCCAAATGCCTAACAGCTACTCTCTCATTGGTTTTCCCTCTTCCCATTCATCCTCTGCCAAATTGGCAACCTGTGCGAACCAAGAGGTTAAAGGGGCTGTCTCTCCAAGTTGGGAGGTTGATAGTAAAGCAGACGGAAAGTCAAACCGGAGCACCAGGAGAGGGACTATGCGTTGAGTTTTAGAAACCTTCCGTATTCACAGTGTGTCCGTTCCCTAGGTTTCCCACACATGTTATAGCTGTAGTAATATTCCCTTCAACCTGGAGAGTTCGGACCCATGGAATGGGTGCCATGCATTATTGCTTTAAAGGGTCTGCATTTGCTCACCCAATCTCACCAATCATCTCAGTCCCAAGTGTCCCTCCTTATGCCACATCCAGCTGTCATTATAGATAGGGTCATTCCAGCTTTCATCAGAGACCCTGAAGGAATTGTAAAGAATTTCCCAGTTTTTTTGTTTTGTTTTTGAAATTCCTTTTTATAGTGGGTTTGAGCTGATTCGCGCTGCCATGTTTATGCCAGTCTATACACACTTGATTCCCTTACGGAGACATATCAATACATAGGTTTTAAGATTCTTACTAGTCAGATACTTTCCTCTGCGGGAAATATGGGGTTTTGACTCCCTTTCACTGAGGACGGTGTAGGTCTTGTCTATTCCATAGTTGGTTTTTGGAACGGTACCTGTGCTTATATCAAACTCTGGTTTTATGCATCACCCCACCTCTCCTTCCCCCTTAAGCAGGTATAAGAGTGTTTTCTAAATGTGAGACACTGTTCTCTTTCCTAACTCAGTTCAAGTGTAGCCATGTTTACAGGATCTTCATAAGTGATATCTTATGATAAGTTTCTTTTTCTGTGTGACTTATTTCACTTAGAATCATCGTACCTGAATCCACCCATTTTGTTGCTACTGGTCTTATGACATTGATTTCATGGCTGAGGGATATTCCATCGTACGTAAGTACCACAATTTTTTGAACCATGTTTATATTTTCTGGGATACTTAAGGTGTATCCAAGTTGAGGTCCTTGTATGCAGCGCAGCCCTAAATTTTCGGGTGGCTCTGTCTTATTGATTTTCAGTTTTCCCAAGGTATATTCCCTAGACTGGTAGTGCCCTTGGCTCTGTAGCTCTGTTCTTTACTTGTTTTAGGGAACAGAATGCACTCCTCCAGAGAGGCAGTTGGCAATTTACATCCCGCCCATCAGCATAACAAGGCTCCCTGTTCTCCAGGGCCTGTCTTGCCTTTCTTGTTCTTACACATTTTGTGGATGTCCCTTTTGACCGGTGGGAAGTGATACTTCTTTGTAGTGCAGATTTGCATTGCCCGCTTGCTTGCTTGGCCAAAAAGGGCGTATGCGTTTTCTCCTGAATATATTCAGGAGAAAACGCATACGCCCTTTTTGGCCAAGTGCATCATTGTCGAAGTTGTGCCCCTCTTCCTGTGCTTTAAAAGCGAGTCCAACGTACCTCTTGAAATCTGTTTCCTGCTATTCTGCCTCGCTTTCAAGTCCGCCTCGTTGCCTTCCCTCAACAGATTTTTGGACGATAGTTGTCCTTTATTACTCGGCCAGTTTGTGAATTGCTGTGCCCCCGAGCTCCATTTTTCAACTCGTTTTTGGTGAGCTGCCCGCAAGTCCAAATTTTGGTTCAGGACCTATACTGGTTCCCGGTGGGTGGCTGAGAATTTGGTTAATTCTTCTTCCTGCCGGGAAATTACAGTGATATGTGCCCGTCCAAATGCCTAACAGCTACTCTCTCATTGGTTCTCCCTCTTCCCTTTCATCCTCTGCCAAATTGGCAACCTGTGCGAACCAAGAGGTTAAAGGGGCTGTCTCTCCAAGTTGGGAGGTTGATAGTAAAGCAGACGGAAAGTCAAACCGGAGCACCAGGAGAGGGACTATTCGTTGAGTTTTAGAAACCTTTCGTATTCACAGTGTGTCCGTTCTCTAGGTTTCCCGCACATGTTATAGCTGTAGTAATATTCCCTTCAACCTGGAGAGTTCGGACCCATGGAATGGGTGCCATGCATTATTGCTTTAAAGGGTCTGCATTTGCTCACCCAATCTCACCAATCGTCTCAGTCCCAAGTGTCCCTCCTTATGCCACATCCAGCTGTCATTGTAGATAGGGTCATTCCAGCTTTCATCAGAGACCCTGAAGGAATTGTAAAGAATTTCCCAGTTTTTTTGTTTTGTTTTTGAAATTCCTTTTTATAGTGGGTTTGAGCTGATTCTCGCTGCCATGTTTATGCCAGTCTAGACACACTTGATTCCCTTACGGAGACATATCAATACATAGGTTTTAAGATTCTTACTAGTCAGATATTTTCCTCTGCGGGAAATATGGGGTTTTGAGTCCCTTTCACTGAGGACGGTGTAGGTCTTGTCTATTCCATAGTTGGTTTTTGGAACGGTACCTGTGCTTATATCAAACTCTGGTTTTATGCATCACCCCACCTCTCCTTCCCCCTTAAGCAGGTATAAGAGTGTTTTCTAAATGTGAGACACTGTTCTCTTTCCTAACTCAGTTCAAGTGTAGCCATGTTTACAGGATCTTCATAAGTGATATCTTATGATAAGTTTCTTTTTCTGTGTACCTTATTTCACTTAGAATCATCGTACCTGAATCCACCCATTTTGCTGCTACTGGTCTTATGACATTGATTTCATGGCTGAGGGATATTCCATCGTACGTAAGTACCACAATTTTTTGAACCATGTTTATATTTTCTGGGATACTTAAGGTGTATCCAAGTTGAGGTCCTTGTATGCAGTGCAGCCCTAAATTTTGGGGTGGCTCTGTCTTATTGATTTTCAGTTTTCCCAAGGTATATTCCCTAGACTGGTAGTGCCCTTGGCTCTGTAGCTCTGTTCTTTACTTGTTTTAGGGAACAGAATGCACTCCTCCAGAGAGGCAGTTGGCAATTTACATCCCGCCCATCAGCATAACAAGGCTCCCTGTTCTCCAGGGCCTGTCTTGCCTTTCTTGTTCTTACACATTTTGTGGATGTCCCTTTTGACCGGTGGGAAGTGATACTTCTTTGTAGTGCAGATTTGCATTGCCCGCTTGCTTGCTTGGCCAAAAAGGGCGTATGCGTTTTCTCCTGAATATATTCAGGAGAAAACGCATACGCCCTTTTTGGCCAAGTGCATCATTGTCGAAGTTGTGCCCCTCTTCCTGTGCTTTAAAAGCGAGTCCAACGTACCTCTTGAAATCTGTTTCCTGCTATTCTGCCTCGCTTTCAAGTCCGCCTCGTTGCCTTCCCTCAACAGATTTTTGGACGATAGTTGTCCTTTATTACTCGGCCAGTTTGTGAATTGCTGTGCCCCCGAGCTCCATTTTTCAACTCGTTTTTGGTGAGCTGACCGCAAGTCCAAAATTTTGGTTCAGGACCTATACTGGTTCCCGGTGGGTGGCTGAGAATTTGGTTAATTCTTCTTCCTGCCGGGAAATTACAGTGATATGTGCCCGTCCAAATGCCTAACAGCTACTCTCTCATTGGTTCTCCCTCTTCCCTTTCATCCTCTGCCAAATTGGCAACCTGTGCGAACCAAGAGGTTAAAGGGGCTGTCTCTCCAAGTTGGGAGGTTGATAGTAAAGCAGACGGAAAGTCAAACCGGAGCACCAGGAGAGGGACTATTCGTTGAGTTTTAGAAACCTTTCGTATTCACAGTGTGTCCGTTCTCTAGGTTTCCCGCACATGTTATAGCTGTAGTAATATTCCCTTCAACCTGGAGAGTTCGGACCCATGGAATGGGTGCCATGCATTATTGCTTTAAAGGGTCTGCATTTGCTCACCCAATCTCACCAATCGTCTCAGTCCCAAGTGTCCCTCCTTATGCCACATCCAGCTGTCGTTGTAGATAGGGTCATTCCAGCTTTCATCAGAGACCCTGAAGGAATTGTAAAGAATTTCCCAGTTTTTTCGTTTTGTTTTTGAAATTCCTTTTTATAGTGGGTTTGAGCTGATTCTCGCTGCCATGTTTATGCCAGTCTAGACACACTTGATTCCCTTACGGAGACATATCAATACATAGGTTTTAAGATTCTTACTAGTCAGATATTTTCCTCTGCGGGAAATATGGGGTTTTGAGTCCCTTTCACTGAGGACGGTGTAGGTCTTGTCTATTCCATAGTTGGTTTTTGGAACGGTACCTGTGCTTATATCAAACTCTGGTTTTATGCATCACCCCACCTCTCCTTCCCCCTTAAGCAGGTATAAGAGTGTTTTCTAAATGTGAGACACTGTTCTCTTTCCTAACTCAGTGCAACTGTAGCCATGTTTACAGGATCTTCATAAGTGATATCTTGTGATATGTTTGTTTTTCTGTGTGACTTATTTCACTTAGAATCATCGTACCTGAATCCACCCATTTTGCTGCTACTGGTCTTATGACATTGATTTCATGGCTGAGGGATATTCCATCGTACGTAAGTACCACAGTTTTTTGAACCATGTTTATATTTTCTGGGATACTTAAGGTGTATCCAAGTTGAGGTCCTTGTATGCAGTGCAGCCCTAAATTTTGGGGTGGCTCTGTCTTATTGATTTTCAGTTTTCCCAAGGTATATTCCCTAGACTGGTAGTGCCCTTGGCTCTGTAGCTCTGTTCTTTACTTGTTTTAGGGAACAGAATGCACTCCTCCAGAGAGGCAGTTGGCAATTTACATCCCGCCCATCAGCATAACAAGGCTCCCTGTTCTCCAGGGCCTGTCTTGCCTTTCTTGTTCTTACACATTTTGTGGATGTCCCTTTTGACCGGTGGGAAGTGATACTTCTTTGTAGTGCAGATTTGCATTGCCCGCTTGCTTGCTTGGCCAAAAAGGGCGTATGCGTTTTCTCCTGAATATATTCAGGAGAAAACGCATACGCCCTTTTTGCCAAGTGCATCATTGTCGAAGTTGTGCCCCTCTTCCTGTGCTTTAAAGGCGATTCCAACGTACCTCTTGAAATCTGTTTCCTGCTATTCTGCCTCGCTTTCAAGTCCGCCTCGTTGCCTTCCCTCAACAGATTTTTGGACGATAGTTGTCCTTTATTACTCGGCCAGTTTGTGAATTGCTATGCCCCTGAGCTCCATTTTTCAACTCGTTTTTGGTAAGCTGACCGCAAGTCCAAAATTTTGGTTCAGGACCTATACTGGTTCCCGGTGGGTGGCTGAGAATTTGGTTAATTCTTCTTCCTGCCGGGAAATTACAGTGATATGTGCCCGTCCAAATGCCTAACAGCTACTCTCTCATTGGTTCTCCCTCTTCCCATTCATCCTCTGCCAAATTGGCAACCTGTGCGAACCAAGAGGTTAAAGGGGCTGTCTCTCCAAGTTGGGAGGTTGATAGTAAAGCAGACGGAAAGTCAAACCGGAGCACCAGGAGAGGGACTATGCGTTGAGTTTTAGAAACCTTCCGTATTCACAGTGTGTCCGTTCCCTAGGTTTCCCACACATGTTATAGCTGTAGTAATATTCCCTTCAACCTGGAGAGTTCGGACCCATGGAATGTGTGCCATGCATTATTGCTTTAAAGGGTCTGCATTTGCTCACCCAATCTCACCAATCATCTCAGTCCCAAGTGTCCCTCCTTATGCCACATCCAGCTGTCATTATAGATAGGGTCATTCCAGCTTTCATCAGAGACCCTGAAGGAATTGTAAAGAATTTCCCAGTTTTTTTGTTTTGTTTTTGAAATTCCTTTTTATAGTGGGTTTGAGCTGATTCGTGCTGCCATGTTTATGCCAGTCTATACACACTTGATTCCCTTACGGAGACATATCAATACATAGGTTTTAAGATTCTTACTAGTCAGATACTTTCCTCTGCGGGAAATATGGGGTTTTGACTCCCTTTCACTGAGGACGGTGTAGGTCTTGTCTATTCCATAGTTGGTTTTTGGAACGGTACCTGTGCTTATATCAAACTCTGGTTTTATGCATCACCCCACCTCTCCTTCCCCCTTAAGCAGGTATAAGAGTGTTTTCTAAATGTGAGACACTGTTCTCTTTCCTAACTCAGTTCAAGTGTAGCCATGTTTACAGGATCTTCATAAGTGATATCTTATGATAAGTTTCTTTTTCTGTGTGACTTATTTCACTTAGAATCATCGTACCTGAATCCACCCATTTTGTTGCTACTGGTCTTATGACATTGATTTCATGGCTGAGGGATATTCCATCGTACGTAAGTACCACAATTTTTTGAACCATGTTTATATTTTCTGGGATACTTAAGGTGTATCCAAGTTGAGGTCCTTGTATGCAGCGCAGCCCTAAATTTTGGGGTGGCTCTGTCTTATTGATTTTCAGTTTTCCCAAGGTATATTCCCTAGACTGGTAGTGCCCTTGGCTCTGTAGCTCTGTTCTTTACTTGTTTTAGGGAACAGAATGCACTCCTCCAGAGAGGCAGTTGGCAATTTACATCCCGCCCATCAGCATAACAAGGCTCCCTGTTCTCCAGGGCCTGTCTTGCCTTTCTTGTTCTTACACATTTTGTGGATGTCCCTTTTGACCGGTGGGAAGTGATACTTCTTTGTAGTGCAGATTTGCATTGCCCGCTTGCTTGCTTGGCCAAAAAGGGCGTATGCGTTTTCTCCTGAATATATTCAGGAGAAAACGCATACGCCCTTTTTGGCCAAGTGCATCATTCTCGAAGTTGTGCCCCTCTTCCTGTGCTTTAAAGGCGATTCCAACGTACCTCTTGAAATCTGTTTCCTGCTATTCTGCCTCGCTTTCAAGTCTGCCTCGTTGCCTTCCCTCAACAGATTTTTGGACGATAGTTGTCCTTTATTACTCGGCCAGTTTGTGAATTGCTGTGCCCCCGAGCTCCATTTTTCAACTCGTTTTTGGTGAGCTGCCCGCAAGTCCAAATTTTGGTTCAGGACCTATACTGGTTCCCGGTGGGTGGCTGAGAATTTGGTTAATTCTTCTTCCTGCCGGGAAATTACAGTGATATGTGCCCGTCCAAATGCCTAACAGCTACTCTCTCATTGGTTCTCCCTCTTCCCTTTCATCCTCTGCCAAATTGGCAACCTGTGCGAACCAAGAGGTTAAAGGGGCTGTCTCTCCAAGTTGGGAGGTTGATAGTAAAGCAGACGGAAAGTCAAACCGGAGCACCAGGAGAGGGACTATGCGTTGAGTTTTAGAAACCTTTCGTATTCACAGTGTGTCCGTTCCCTAGGTTTCCCGCACATGTTATAGCTGTAGTAATATTCCCTTCAACCTGGAGAGTTCGGACCCATGGAATGGGTGCCATGCATTATTGCTTTAAAGGGACTCCATTTCCTCACCCAATCTCACCAATCATCTCAGTCCCAAGTGTCCCTCCTTATGCCACATCCAGCTGTCGTTGTAGATAGGGTCATTCCAGCATTCATCAGAGACCCTGAAGGAATTGTAAAGAATTTCCCAGTTTTTTTGTTTTGTTTTTGAAATTCCTTTTTATAGTGGGTTTGAGCTGATTCTCGCTGCCATGTTTATGCCAGTCTAGACACACTTGATTCCCTTACGGAGACATATCAATACATAGGTTTTAAGATTCTTACTAGTCAGATACTTTCCTCTGCGGGAAATATGGGATTTTGAGTCCCTTTCACTGAGGACGGTGTAGGTCTTGTCTATTCCATAGTTGGTTTTTGGAACGGTACCTGTACTTATATCAAACTCTGGTTTTATGCATCACCCCACCTCTCCTTCCCCCTTAAGCAGGCATAAGAGTGTTTTCTAAATGTCAGACACTGTTCTCTTTCCTAACTCAGTTCAAGTGTAGCCATGTTTACAGGATCTTCATAAGTGATATCTTATGATAAGTTTCTATTTCGGTGTGACTTATTTCACTTAGAATCATCGTACCTGAATCCACCCATTTTGCTGCTACTGGTCTTATGACATTGATTTCATGGCTGAGGGATATTCCATCGTACGTAAGTACCACAATTTTTTGAACCATGTTTATATTTTCTGGGATACTTAAGGTGTATCCAAGTTGAGGTCCTTGTATGCAGTGCAGCCCTAAATTTTGGGGTGGCTCTGTCTTATTGATTTTCAGTTTTCCCAAGGTATATTCCCTAGACTGGTAGTGCCCTTGGCTCTGTAGCTCTGTTCTTTACTTGTTTTAGGGAACAGAATGCACTCCTCCAGAGAGGCAGTTGGCAATTTACATCCCGCCCATCAGCATAACAAGGCTCCCTGTTCTCCAGGGCCTGTCTTGCCTTTCTTGTTCTTACACATTTTGTGGATGTCCCTTTTGACCGGTGGGAAGTGATACTTCTTTGTAGTGCAGATTTGCATTGCCCGCTTGCTTGCTTGGCCAAAAAGGGCGTATGCGTTTTCTCCTGAATATATTCAGGAGAAAACGCATACGCCCTTCTTGGCCAAGTGCATCTTGTCGAAGTTGTGCCCCTCTTCCTGTGCTTTAAAGGCGATTCCAACGTACCTCTTGAAATCTGTTTCCTGCTATTCTGCCTCGCTTTCAAGTCCGCCTCGTTGCCTTCCCTCAACAGATTTTTGGACGATAGTTGTCCTTTATTACTCGGCCAGTTTGTGAATTGCTGTGCCCCCGAGCTCCATTTTTCAACTCGATTTTGGTGAGCTGACCGCAAGTCCAAAATTTTGGTTCAGGACCTATACTGGTTCCCGGTGGGTGGCTGAGAATTTGGTTAATTCTTCTTCCTGCCGGGAAATTACAGTGATATGTGCCCGTCCAAATGCCTAACAGCTACTCTCTCATTGGTTCTCCCTCTTCCCTTTCATCCTCTGCCAAATTGGCAACCTGTGCGAACCAAGAGGTTAAAGGGGCTGTCTCTCCAAGTTGGGAGGTTGATAGTAAAGCAGTCGGAAAGTCAAACCGGAGCACCAGGAGAGGGACTATTCGTTGAGTTTTAGAAACCTTCCGTATTCACAGTGTGTCCGTTCTCTAGGTTTCCCGCACATGTTATAGCTGTAGTAATATTCCCTTCAACCTGGAGAGTTTGGACCCATGGAATGGGTGCCATGCATTATTGCTTTAAAGGGTCTGCATTTGCTCACCCAATCTCACCAATCGTCTCAGTCCCAAGTGTCCCTCCTTATGCCACATCCAGCTGTCGTTGTAGATAGGGTCATTCCAGCTTTCATCAGAGACCCTGAAGGAATTGTAAAGAATTTCCCAGTTTTTTTGTTTTGTTTTTGAAATTCCTTTTTATAGTGGGTTTGAGCTGATTCTCGCTGCCATGTTTATGCCAGTCTAGACACACTTGATTCCCTTACGGAGACATATCAATACATAGGTTTTAAGATTCTTACTAGTCAGATATTTTCCTCTGCGGGAAATATGGGGTTTTGAGTCCCTTTCACTGAGGACGGTGTAGGTCTTGTCTATTCCATAGTTGGTTTTTGGAACGGTACCTGTGCTTATATCAAACTCTGGTTTTATGCATCACCCCACCTCTCCTTCCCCCTTAAGCAGGTATAAGAGTGTTTTCTAAATGTGAGACACTGTTCTCTTTCCTAACTCAGTTCAACTGTAGCCATGTTTACAGGATCTTCATAAGTGATATCTTATGATAAGTTTCTTTTTCTGTGTGACTCATTTCACTTAGAATCATCGTACCTGAATCCACCCATTTTGCTGCTACTGGTCTTATGACATTGATTTCATGGCTGAGGGATATTCCGTCGTACGTAAGTACCACAATTTTTTGAACCATGTTTATATTTTCTGGGATACTTAAGTTGTATCCAAGTTGAGGTCCTTGTATGCAGTGCAGCCCTAAATTTTGGGGTGGCTCTGTCTTATTGATTTTCAATTTTCCCAAGGTATATTCCCTAGACTGGTAGTGCCCTTGGCTCTGTAGCTCTGTTCTTTACTTGTTTTAGGGAACAGAATGCACTCCTCCAGAGAGGCAGTTGGCAATTTACATCCCGCCCATCAGCATAACAAGGCTCCCTGTTCTCCAGGGCCTGTCTTGCCTTTCTTGTTCTTACACATTTTGTGGATGTCCCTTTTGACCGGTGGGAAGTGATACTTCTTTGTAGTGCAGATTTGCATTGCCCGCTTGCTTGCTTGGCCAAAAAGGGCGTATGCGTTTTCTCCTGAATATATTCAGGAGAAAACGCATACGCCCTTTTTGGCCAAGTGCATCATTGTCGAAGTTGTGCCCCTCTTCCTGTGCTTTAAAGGCGATTCCAACGTACCTCTTGAAATCTGTTTCCTGCTATTCTGCCTCGCTTTCAAGTCCGCCTCGTTGCCTTCCCTCAACAGATTTTTGGACGATAGTTGTCCTTTATTACTTGGCCAGTTTGTGAATTGCTGTGCCCCTGAGCTCCATTTTTCAACTCGTTTTTGGTGAGCTGACCGCAAGTCCAAAATTTTGGTTCAGGACCTATACTGGTTCCCGGTGGGTGGCTGAGAATTTGGTTAATTCTTCTTCCTGCCGGGAAATTATAGTGATATGTGCCCGTCCAAATGCCTAACAGCTACTCTCTCATTGGTTCTCCCTCTTCCCTTTCATCCTCTGCCAAATTGGCAACCTGTGCGAACCAAGAGGTTAAAGGGGCTGTCTCTCCAAGTTGGGAGGTTGATAGTAAAGCAGTCGGAAAGTCAAACCTGAGCACCAGGAGAGGGACTATTCGTTGAGTTTTAGAAACCTTCCGTATTCACAGTGTGTCCGTTCTCTAGGTTTCCCGCACATGTTATAGCTGTAGTAATATTCCCTTCAACCTGGAGAGTTTGGACCCATGGAATGGGTGCCATGCATTATTGCTTTAAAGGGTCTGCATTTGCTCACCCAATCTCACCAATCGTCTCAGTCCCAAGTGTCCCTCCTTATGCCACATCCAGCTGTCGTTGTAGATAGGGTCATTCCAGCTTTCATCAGAGACCCTGAAGGAATTGTAAAGAATTTCCCAGTTTTTTGTTTTGTTTTTGAAATTCCTTTTTATAGTGGGTTTGAGCTGATTCTCGCTGCCATGTTTATGCCAGTCTAGACACACTTGATTCCCTTACGGAGACATATCAATACATAGGTTTTAAGATTCTTACTAGTCAGATATTTTCCTCTGCGGGAAATATGGGGTTTTGAGTCCCTTTCACTGAGGACGGTGTAGGTCTTGTCTATTCCATAGTTGGTTTTTGGAACGGTACCTGTGCTTATATCAAACTCTGGTTTTATGCATCACCCCACCTCTCCTTCCCCCTTAAGCAGGTATAAGAGTGTTTTCTAAATGTGAGACACTGTTCTCTTTCCTAACTCAGTTCAACTGTAGCCATGTTTACAGGATCTTCATAAGTGATATCTTATGATAAGTTTCTTTTTCTGTGTGACTCATTTCACTTAGAATCATCGTACCTGAATCCACCCATTTTGCTGCTACTGGTCTTATGACATTGATTTCATGGCTGAGGGATATTCCGTCGTACGTAAGTACCACAATTTTTTGAACCATGTTTATATTTTCTGGGATACTTAAGGTGTATCCAAGTTGAGGTCCTTGTATGCAGTGCAGCCCTAAATTTTGGGGTGGCTCTGTCTTATTGATTTTCAATTTTCCCAAGGTATATTCCCTAGACTGGTAGTGCCCTTGGCTCTGTAGCTCTGTTCTTTACTTGTTTTAGGGAACAGAATGCACTCCTCCAGAGAGCCAGTTGGCAATTTACATCCCGCCCATCAGCATAACAAGGCTCCCTGTTCTCCAGGGCCTGTCTTGCCTTTCTTGTTCTTACACATTTTGTGGATGTCCCTTTTGACCGGTGGGAAGTGATACTTCTTTGTAGTGCAGATTTGCATTGCCCGCTTGCTTGCTTGGCCAAAAAGGGCGTATGCGTTTTCTCCTGAATATATTCAGGAGAAAACGCATACGCCCTTTTTGGCCAAGTGCATCATTGTCGAAGTTGTGCCCCTCTTCCTGTGCTTTAAAGGCGATTCCAACGTACCTCTTGAAATCTGTTTCCTGCTATTCTGCCTCGCTTTCAAGTCCGCCTCGTTGCCTTCCCTCAACAGATTTTTGGACGATAGTTGTCCTTTATTACTCGGCCAGTTTGTGAATTGCTGTGCCCCTGAGCTCCATTTTTCAACTCGTTTTTGGTGAGCTGACCGCAAGTCCAAAATTTTGGTTCAGGACCTATACTGGTTCCCGGTGGGTGGCTGAGAATTTGGTTAATTCTTCTTCCTGCCGGGAAATTACAGTGATATGTGCCCGTCCAAATGCCTAACAGCTACTCTCTCATTGGTTCTCCCGCTTCCCTTTCATCCTCTGCCAAATTGGAAACCTGTGCGAACCAAGAGGTTAAAGGGGCTGTCTCTCCAAGTTGGGAGGTTGATAGTAAAGCAGACGGAAAGTCAAACCGGAGCACCAGGAGAGGGACTATTCGTTGAGTTTTAGAAACCTTTCGTGTGTCCGTTCTCTAGGTTTCCCGCACATGTTATAGCTGTAGTAATATTCCCTTCAACCTGTAGAGTTCGGACCCATGGAATGGGTGCCATGCATTATTGCTTTAAAGGGTCTGCATTTGCTCACCCAATCTCACCAATCGTCTCAGTCCCAAGTGTCCCTCCTTATGCCACATCCAGCTGTCATTGTAGATAGGGTCATTCCAGCTTTCATCAGAGACCCTGAAGGAATTGTAAAGAATTTCCCAGTTTTTTTGTTTTGTTTTTGAAATTCCTTTTTATAGTGGGTTTGAGCTGATTCTCGCTGCCATGTTTATGCCAGTCTAGACACACTTGATTCCCTTACGGAGACATATCAATACATAGGTTTTAAGATTCTTACTAGTCAGATATTTTACTCTGCGGGAAATATGGGGTTTTGAGTCCCTTTCGCTGAGGACGGTGTAGGTCTTGTCTATTCCATAGTTGGTTTTTGGAACGGTACCTGTGCTTATATCAAACTCTGGTTTTATGCATCACCCCACCTCTCCTTCCTCCCTAAGCAGGTATAAGAGTGTTTTCTAAATGTGAGACACTGTTCTCTTTCCTAACTCAGTTCAAGTGTAGCCATGTTTACAGGATCTTCATAAGTGATATCTTATGATAAGTTTCTTTTTCTGTGTGACTCATTTCACTTAGAATCATCGTACCTGAATCCACCCATTTTGCTGCTACTGGTCTTATGACATTGATTTCATGGCTGAGGGATATTCCATCGTACGTAAGTACCACAATTTTTTGAACCATGTTTATATTTTCTGGGATACTTAAGGTGTATCCAAGTTGAGGTCCTTGTATGCAGTGCAGCCCTAAATTTTGGGGTGGCTCTGTCTTATTGATTTTCAGTTTTCCCAAGGTATATTCCCTAGACTGCTAGTGCCCTTGGCTCTGTAGCTCTGTTCTTTACTTGTTTTAGGGAACAGAATGCACTCCTCCAGAGAGGCAGTTGGCAATTTACATCCCGCCCATCAGCATAACAAGGCTCCCTGTTCTCCAGGGCTTGTCTTGCCTTTCTTGTTTTTACACATTTTGTGGATGTCCCTTTTGACCGGTGGGAAGTGATACTTCTTTGTAGTGCAGATTTGCATTGCCCGCTTGCTTGCTTGGCCAAAAAGGGTGTATGCGTTTTCTCCTGAATATATTCAGGAGAAAACGCATACGCCCTTTTTGGCCAAGTGCATCATTGTCGAAGTTGTGCCCCTCTTCCTGTGCTTTAAAGGCGAATCCAACGTACCTCTTGAAATCTGTTTCCTGCTATTCTGCCTCGCTTTCAAGTCCGCCTCGTTGCCTTCCCTCAACAGATTTTTGGACGATAGTTGTCCTTTATTACTCGGCCAGTTTGTGAATTGCTGTGCCCCTGAGCTCCATTTTTCAACTCGTTTTTGGTGAGCTGACCGCAAGTCCAAAATTTTGGTTCAGGACCTATACTGGTTCCCGGTGGGTGGCTGAGAATTTGGTTAATTCTTCTTCCTGCCGGGAAATTACAGTGATATGTGCCCGTCCAAATGCCTAACAGCTACTCTCTCATTGGTTCTCCCTCTTCCCTTTCATCCTCTGCCAAATTGGCAACCTGTGCGAACCAAGAGGTTAAAGGGGCTGTCTCTCCAAGTTGGGAGGTTGATAGTAAAGCAGACGGAAAGTCAAACCGGAGCACCAGGAGAGGGACTATTCGTTGAGTTTTAGAAACCTTTCGTATTCACAGTGTGTCCGTTCTCTAGGTTTCCCGCACATGTTATAGCTGTAGTAATATTCCCTTCAACCTGGAGAGTTCGGACCCATGGAATGGGTGCCATGCATTATTGCTTTAAAGGGTCTGCATTTGCTCACCCAATCTCACCAATCATCTCAGTCCCAAGTGTCCCTCCTTATGCCACATCCAGCTCTCATTGTAGATAGGGTCATTCCAGCTTTCATCAGAGACCCTGAAGGAATTGTAAAGAATTTCCCAGTTTTTTTGTTTTGTTTTTGAAATTCCTTTTTATAGTGGGTTTGAGCTGATTCTCGCTGCCATGTTTATGCCAGTCTAGACACACTTGATTCCCTTACAGAGACATATCAATACATAGGTTTTAAGATTCTTACTAGTCAGATATTTTCCTCTGCGGGAAATATGGGGTTTTGAGTCCCTTTCACTGAGGACGGTGTAGGTCTTGTCTATTCCATAGTTGGTTTTTGGAACGGTACCTGTGCTTATATCAAACTCTGGTTTTATGCATCACCCCACCTCTCCTTCCCCCTTAAGCAGGTATAAGAGTGTTTTCTAAATGTGAGACACTGTTCTCTTTCCTAACTCAGTTCAACTGTAGCCATGTTTACAGGATCTTCATAAGTGATATCTTATGATAAGTTTCTTTTTCTGTGTGACTTATTTCACTTAGAATCATCGTACCTGAATCCACCCATTTTGCTGCTACTGGTCTTATGACATTGATTTCATGGCTGAGGGATATTCCATCGTACATAAGTACCACAATTTTTTGAACCATGTTTATATTTTCTGGGATACTTAAGGTGTATCCAAGTTGAGGTCCTTGTATGCAGTGCAGCCCTAAATTTTGGGGTGGCTCTGTCTTATTGATTTTCAGTTTTCCCAAGGTATATTCCCTAGACTGGTAGTGCCCTTGGCTCTGTAGCTCTGTTCTTTACTTGTTTTAGGGAACAGAATGCACTCCTCCAGAGAGGCAGTTGGCAATTTACATCCCGCCCATCAGCATAACAAGGCTCCCTGTTCTCCAGGGCCTGTCTTGCCTTTCTTGTTCTTACACATTTTGTGGATGTCCCTTTTGACCGGTGGGAAGTGATACTTCTTTGTAGTGCAGATTTGCATTGCCCGCTTGCTTGCTTGGCCAAAAAGGGCGTATGCGTTTTCTCCTGAATATATTCAGGAGAAAACACATACGCCCTTTTTGGCCAAGTGCATCATTGTCGAAGTTGTGCCCCTCTTCCTGTGCTTTAAAGGCGATTCAAACGTACCTCTTTAAATCTGTTTCCTGCTATTCTGCCTCGCTTTGAAGTCCGCCTCTTTGCCTTCCCTCAACAGATTTTTGGACGATAGTTGTCCTTTATTACTCGGCCAGTTTGTGAATTGATGTGCCCCCGAGCTCCATTTTTCAACTCGTTTTTGGTGAGCTGACCGCAAGTCCAAAATTTTGGTTCAGGACCTATACTGATTCCCGGTGGGTGGCTGAGAATTTGGTTAATTCTTCTTCCTGCCGGGAAATTACAGTGATATGTGCCCGTCCAAATGGCTAACAGCTACTCTCTCATTGGTTCTCCCTCTTCCCTTTCATCCTCTGCCAAATTGGCAACCTGTGCGAACCAAGAGGTTAAAGGGGCTGTCTCTCCAAGTTGGGAGGTTGATAGTAAAGCAGACGGAAAGTCAAACTGGAGCACCAGGAGAGGGACTATTCGTTGAGTTTTAGAAACCTTCCGTATTCACAGTGTGTCCGTTCTCTAAGTTTCCCGCACATGTTATAGCTGTAGTAATATTCCCTTCAACCTGGAGAGTTCGGACCCATGGAATGGGTGCCATGCATTATTGCTTTAAAGGGTCTGCATTTGCTCACCCAATCTCACCAATCGTCTCAGTCCCAAGTGTCCCTCTTTATGCCACATCCAGCTGTCGTTGTAGATAGGGTCATTCCAGCTTTCATCAGAGACCCTGAAGGAATTGTAAAGAATTTCCCAGTTTTTTTGTTTTGTTTTTGAAATTCCTTTTTATAGTGGGTTTGAGCTGATTCTCGCTGCCATGTTTATGCCAGTCTAGACACACTTGATTCCCTTACGGAGACATATCAATACATAGGTTTTAAGATTCTTACTAGTCAGATATTTTCCTCTGCGGGAAATATGGGGTTTTGAGTCCCTTTCACTGAGGACGGTGTAGGTCTTGTCTATTCCATAGTTGGTTTTTGGAACGGTACCTGTGCTTATATCAAACTCTGGTTTTATGCATCACCCCACCTCTCCTTCCCCCTTAAGCAGGTATAAGAGTGTTTTCTAAATGTGAGACACTGTTCTCTTTCCTAACTCAGTTCAACTGTAGCCATGTTTACAGGATCTTCATAAGTGATATCTTATGATAAGTTTCTTTTTCTGTGTGACTTATTTCACTTAGAATCATCGTACCTGAAGCCACCCATTTTGCTGCTACTGGTCTTATGACATTGATTTCATGGCTGAAGGATATTCCATCGTACGTAAGTACCACAATTTTTTGAACCATGTTTATATTTTCTGGGATACTTAAGGTGTATCCAAGTTGAGGTCCTTGTATGCAGTGCAGCCCTAAATTTTGGGGTGGCTCTGTCTTATTGATTTTCAGTTTTCCCAAGGTATATTCCCTAGACTGGTAGTGCCCTTGGCTCTGTAGCTCTGTTCTTTACTTGTTTTAGGGAACAGAATGCACTCCTCCAGAGAGGCAGTTGGCAATTTACATCCCGCCCATCAGCATAACAAGGCTCCCTGTTCTCCAGGGCCTGTCTTGCCTTTCTTGTTCTTACACATTTTGTGGATGTCCCTTTTGACCGGTGGGAAGTGATACTTCTTTGTAGTGCAGATTTGCATTGCCCGCTTGCTTGTTTGGCCAAAAAGGGCGTATGCGTTTTCTCCTGAATATATTCAGGAGAAAACACATACGCCCTTTTTGGCCAAGTGCATCATTGTCGAAGTTGTGCCCCTCTTCCTGTGCTTTAAAGGCGATTCCAACGTACCTCTTGAAATCTGTTTCCTGCTATTCTGCCTCGCTTTCAAGTCCGCCTCGTTGCCTTCCCTCAACAGATTTTTGGACGATAGTTGTCCTTTATTACTCGGCCAGTTTGTGAATTGCTGTGCCCCTGAGCTCCATTTTTCAACTCGTTTTTGGTGAGCTGACCGCAAGTCCAAAATTTTGGTTCAGGACCTATACTGGTTCCCGGTGGGTGGCTGAGAATTTGGTTAATTCTTCTTCCTGCCGGGAAATTACAGTGATATGTGCCCGTCCAAATGCCTAACAGCTACTCTCTCATTGGTTCTCCCTCTTCCCTTTCATCCTCTGCCAAATTGGCAACCTGTGCGAACCAAGAGGTTAAAGGGGCTGTCTCTCCAAGTTGGGAGGTTGATAGTAAAGCAGACGGAAAGTCAAACCGGAGCACCAGGAGAGGGACTATTCGTTGAGTTTTAGAAACCTTTCGTATTCACAGTGTGTCCGTTCTCTAGGTTTCCCGCACATGTTATAGCTGTAGTAATATTCCCTTCAACCTGGAGAGTTCGGACCCATGGAATGGGTGCCATGCATTATTGCTTTAAAGGGTCTGCATTTGCTCACCCAATCTCACCAATCGTCTCAGTCCCAAGTGTCCCTCCTTATGCCACATCCAGCTGTCGTTGTAGATAGGGTCATTCCAGCTTTCATCAGAGACCCTGAAGGAATTGTAAAGAATTTCCCAGTTTTTTTGTTTTGTTTTTGAAATTCCTTTTTATAGTGGGTTTGAGCTGATTCTCGCTGCCATGTTTATGCCAGTCTAGACACACTTGATTCCCTTACGGAGACATATCAATACATAGGTTTTAAGATTCTTACTAGTCAGATATTTTCCTCTGCGGGAAATATGGGGTTTTGAGTCCCTTTCGCTGAGGACGGTGTAGGTCTTGTCTATTCCATAGTTGGTTTTTGGAACGGTACCTGTGCTTATATCAAACTCTGGTTTTATGCATCACCCCACCTCTCCTTCCCCGTTAAGCAGGTATAAGAGTGTTTTCTAAATGTGAGACACTGTTCTCTTTCCTAACTCAGTTCAAGTGTAGCCATGTTTACAGGATCTTCATAAGTGATATCTTATGATAAGTTTCTTTTTCTGTGTGACTTATTTCACTTAGAATCATCGTACCTGAATCCACCCATTTTGCTGCTACTGGTCTTATGACATTGATTTCATGGCTGAGGGATATTCCATCGTACATAAGTACCACAATTTTTTGAACCATGTTTATATTTTCTGGGATACTTAAGGTGTATCCAAGTTGAGGTCCTTGTATGCAGTGCAGCCCTAAATTTTGGGGTGGCTCTGTCTTATTGATTTTCAGTTTTCCCAAGGTATATTACCTAGACTGGTAGTGCCCTTGGCTCTGTAGCTCTGTTCTTTACTTGTTTTAGGGAACAGAATGCACTCCTACAGAGAGGCAGTTGGCAATTTACATCCCGCCCATCAGCATAACAAGGCTCCCTGTTCTCCAGGGCCTGTCTAGCCTTTCTTGTTCTTACACATTTTGTGGATGTCCCTTTTGACCGGTGGGAAGTGATACTTCTTTGTAGTGCAGATTTGCATTGCCCGCTTGCTTGCTTGGCCAAAAAGGGCGTATGCGTTTTCTCCTGAATATATTCAGGAGAAAACGCATACGCCCTTTTTGGCCAAGTGCATCATGGTCGAAGTTGTGCCCCTCTTCCTGTGCTTTAAAGGCGATTCCAACGTACCTCTTGAAATCTGTTTCCTGCTATTCTGCCTCGCTTTCAAGTCCGCCTCGTTGCCTTCCCTCAACAGATTTTTGGACGATAGTTGTCCTTTATTACTCGGCCAGTTTGTGAATTGCTGTGCCCCTGAGCTCCATTTTTCAACTCGTTTTTGGTGAGCTGACCGCAAGTCCAAAATTTTGGTTCAGGACCTATACTGGTTCCCGGTGGGTGGCTGAGAATTTGGTTAATTCTTCTTCCTGCCGGGAAATTACAGTGATATGTGCCCGTCCAAATGCCTAACAGCTACTCTCTCATTGGTTCTCCCTCTTCCCTTTCATCCTCTGCCAAATTGGCAACCTGTGTGAACCAAGAGGTTAAAGGGGCGGTCTCTCCAAGTTGGGAGGTTGATAGTAAAGCAGACGGAAAGTCAAACCGGAGCACCAGGAGAGGGACTATTCGTTGAGTTTTAGAAACCTTTCGTATTCACAGAGTGTCCGTTCTCTAGGTTTCCCGCACATGTTATAGCTGTAGTAATATTCCCTTCAACCTGGAGAGTTCGGACCCATGGAATGGGTGCCATGCATTATTGCTTTAAAGGGTCTGCATTTGCTCACCCAATCTCACCAATCGTCTCAGTCCCAAGTGTCCCTCCTTATGCCACATCCAGCTGTCGTTGTAGATAGGGTCATTCCAGCTTTCATCAGAGACCCTGAAGGAATTGTAAAGAATTTCCCAGTTTTTTTGTTTTGTTTTTGAAATTCCTTTTTATAGTGGGTTTGAGCTGATTCTCGCTGCCATGTTTATGCCAGTCTAGACACACTTGATTCCCTTACGGAGACATATCAATACATAGGTTTTAAGATTCTTACTAGTCAGATATTTTCCTCTGCGGGAAATATGGGGTTTTGAGTCCCTTTCGCTGAGGACGGTGTAGGTCTTGTCTATTCCATAGTTGGTTTTTGGAACGGTACCTGTGCTTATATCAAACTCTGGTTTTATGCATCACCCCACCTCTCCTTCCCCCTTAAGCAGGTATAAGAGTGTTTTCTAAATGTGAGACACTGTTCTCTTTCCTAACTCAGTTCAAGTGTAGCCATGTTTACAGGATCTTCATAAGTGATATCTTATGATAAGTTTCTTTTTCTGTGTGACTTATTTCACTTAGAATCATCGTACCTGAATCCACCCATTTTGCTGCTACTGGTCTTATGACATTGATTTCATGGCTGAGGGATATTCCATCGTACGTAAGTACCACAATTTTTTGAACCATGTTTATATTTTCTGGGATACTTAAGGTGTATCCAAGTTGAGGTCCTTGTATGCAGTGCAGCCCTAAATTTTGGGGTGGCTCTGTCTTATTGATTTTCAGTTTTCCCAAGGTATATTACCTAGACTGGTAGTGCCCTTGGCTCTGTAGCTCTGTTCTTTACTTGTTTTAGGGAACAGAATGCACTCCTACAGAGAGGCAGTTGGCAATTTACATCCCGCCCATCAGCATAACAAGGCTCCCTGTTCTCCAGGGCCTGTCTTGCCTTTCTTGTTCTTACACATTTTGTGGATGTCCCTTTTGACCGGTGGGAAGTGATACTTCTTTGTAGTGCAGATTTGCATTGCCCGCTTGCTTGCTTGGCCAAAAAGGGCGTATGCGTTTTCTCCTGAATATATTCAGGAGAAAACGCATACGCCCTTTTTGGCCAAGTGCATCATTGTCGAAGTTGTGCCCCTCTTCCTGTGCTTTAAAGGCGATTCCAACGTACCTCTTGAAATCTGTTTCCTGCTATTCTGCCTCGCTTTCAAGTCCGCCTCGTTGCCTTCCCTCAACAGATTTTTGGACGATAGTTGTCCTTTATTACTCGGCCAGTTTGTGAATTGCTGTGCCCCTGAGCTCCATTTTTCAACTCGTTTTTGGTGAGCTGACCGCAAGTCCAAAATTTTGGTTCAGGACCTATACTGGTTCCCGGTGGGTGGCTGAGAATTTGGTTAATTCTTCTTCCTGCCGGGAAATTACAGTGATATGTGCCCGTCCAAATGCCTAACAGCTACTCTCTCATTGGTTCTCCCTCTTCCCTTTCATCCTCTGCCAAATTGGCAACCTGTGCGAACCAAGAGGTTAAAGGGGCTGTCTCTCCAAGTTGGGAGGTTGATAGTAAAGCAGACGGAAAGTCAAACCGGAGCACCAGGAGAGGGACTATTCGTTGAGTTTTAGAAACCTTTCGTATTCACAGAGTGTCCGTTCTCTAGGTTTCCCGCACATGTTATAGCTGTAGTAATATTCCCTTCAACCTGGAGAGTTCGGACCCATGGAATGGGTGCCATGCATTATTGCTTTAAAGGGTCTGCATTTGCTCACCCAATCTCAACAATCGTCTCAGTCCCAAGTGTCCCTCCTTATGCCACATCCAGCTGTCGTTGTAGATAGGGTCATTCCAGCTTTCATCAGAGACCCTGAAGGAATTGTAAAGAATTTCCCAGTTTTTTTGTTTTGTTTTTGAAATTCCTTTTTATAGTGGGTTTGAGCTGATTCTCGCTGCCATGTTTATGCCAGTCTAGACACACTTGATTCCCTTACGGAGACATATCAATACATAGGTTTTAAGATTCTTACTAGTCAGATATTTTCCTCTGCGGGAAATATGGGGTTTTGAGTCCCTTTCGCTGAGGACGGTGTAGGTCTTGTCTATTCCATAGTTGGTTTTTGGAACGGTACCTGTGCTTATATCAAACTCTGGTTTTATGCATCACCCCACCTCTCCTTCCCCCTTAAGCAGGTATAAGAGTGTTTTCTAAATGTGAGACACTGTTCTCTTTCCTAACTCAGTTCAAGTGTAGCCATGTTTACAGGATCTTCATAAGTGATATCTTATGATAAGTTTCTTTTTCTGTGTGACTTATTTCACTTAGAATCATCGTACCTGAATCCACCCATTTTGCTGCTACTGGTCTTATGACATTGATTTCATGGCTGAGGGATATTCCATCGTACGTAAGTACCACAATTTTTTGAACCATGTTTATATTTTCTGGGATACTTAAGGTGTATCCAAGTTGAGGTCCTTGTATGCAGTGCAGCCCTAAATTTTGGGGTGGCTCTGTCTTATTGATTTTCAGTTTTCCCAAGGTATATTCCCTAGACTGCTAGTGCCCTTGGCTCTGTAGCTCTGTTCTTTACTTGTTTTAGGGAACAGAATGCACTCCTCCAGAGAGGCAGTTGGCAATTTACATCCCGCCCATCAGCATAACAAGGCTCCCTGTTCTCCAGGGCCTGTCTTGCCTTTCTTGTTCTTACACATTTTGTGGATGTCCCTTTTGACCGGTGGGAAGTGATACTTCTTTGTAGTGCAGATTTGCATTGCCCGCTTGCTTGCTTGGCCAAAAAGGGCGTATGCGTTTTCTCCTGAATATATTCAGGAGAAAACGCATACGCCCTTTTTGGCCAAGTGCATCATTGTCGAAGTTGTGCCCCTCTTCCTGTGCTTTAAAGGCGATTCCAACGTACCTCTTGAAATCTGTTTCCTGCTATTCTGCCTCGCTTTCAAGTCCGCCTCGTTGCCTTCCCTCAACAGATTTTTGGACGATAGTTGTCCTTTATTACTCGGCCAGTTTGTGAATTGCTGTGCCCCTGAGCTCCATTTTTCAACTCGTTTTTGGTGAGCTGACCGGAAGTCCAAAATTTTGGTTCAGGACTTATACTGGTTCCCGGTGGGTGGCTGAGAATTTGGTTAATTCTTCTTCCTGCCAGGAAATTACAGTGATATGTGCCCGTCCAAATGCCTAACAGCTACTCTCTCATTGGTTCTCCCTCTTCCCTTTCATCCTCTGCCAAATTGGCAACCTGTGCGAACCAAGAGGTTAAAGGGGCTGTCTCTCCAAGCTGGGAGGTTGATAGTAAAGCAGACGGAAAGTCAAACCGGAGCACCAGGAGAGGGACTATTCGTTGAGTTTTAGAAACCTTTCGTATTCACAGTGTGTCCGTTCTCTAGGTTTCCCACACATGTTATAGCTGTAGTAATATTCCCTTCAACCTGGAGAGTTCTGACCCATGGAATGGGTGCCATGCATTATTGCTTTAAAGGGTCTGCATTTGCTCGCCCAATCTCACCAATCGTCTCAGTCCCAAGTGTCCCTCCTTATGCCACATCCAGCTGTCGTTGTAGATAGGGTCATTCCAGCTTTCATCAGAGACCCTGAAGGAATTGTAAAGAATTTCCCAGTTTTTTTGTTTTGTTTTTGAAATTCCTTTTTATAGTGGGTTTGAGCTGATTCTCGCTGCCATGTTTATGCCAGTCTAGACACACTTGATTCCCTTACGGAGACATATCAATACATAGGTTTTAAGATTCTTACTAGTCAGATATTTTCCTCTGTGGGAAATATGGGATTTTGAGTCCCTTTCGCTGAGGACGGTGTAGGTCTTGTCTATTCCATAGTTGGTTTTTGGAACGGTACCTGTACTTATATCAAACTCTGGTTTTATGCATCACCCCACCTCTCCTTCCCCCTTAAGCAGGTATAAGACTGTTTTCTAAATGTCAGACACTGTTCTCTTTCCTAACTCAGTTCAAGTGTAGCCATGTTTACAGGATCTTCATAAGTGATATCTTATGATAAGTTTCTTTTTCTGTGTGACTTATTTCACTTAGAATCATCGTACCTGAATCCACCCATTTTGCTGCTACTGGTCTTATGACATTGATTTCATGGCTGAGGGATATTCCATCGTACGTAAGTACCACAATTTTTTGAACCATGTTTATATTTTCTGGGATACTTAAGGTGTATCCAAGTTGAGGTCCTTGTATGCAGTGCAGCCCTAAATTTTGGTGTGGCTCTGTCTTATTGATTTTCAGTTTTCCCAAGGTATATTCCCTAGACTGGTAGTGCCCTTGGCTCTGTAGCTCTGTTCTTTACTTGTTTTAGGGAACAGAATGCACTCCTTCAGAGAGGCAGTTGGCAATTTACATCCCGCCCATCAGCATAACAAGGCTCCCTGTTCTCCAGGGCCTGTCTTGCCTTTCTTGTTCTTACACATTTTGTGGATGTCCCTTTTGACCGGTGGGAAGTGATACTTCTTTGTAGTGCAGATTTGCATTGCCCGCTTGCTTGCTTGGCCAAAAAGGGCGTATGCGTTTTCTCCTGAATATATTCAGGAGAAAACACATACGCCCTTTTTGGCCAAGTGCATCATTGTCGAAGTTGTGCCCCTCTTCCTGTGCTTTAAAGGCGATTCCAACGTACCTCTTGAAATCTGTTTCCTGCTATTCTGCCTCGCTTTCAAGTCCGCCTCGTTGCCTTCCCTCAACAGATTTTTGGACGATAGTTGTCCTTTATTACTCGGCCAGTTTGTGAATTGCTGTGCCCCCGAGCTCCATTTTTCAACTCGTTTTTGGTGAGCTGACCGCAAGTCCAAAATTTTGGTTCAGAACCTATACTGGTTCCCGGTGGGTGTCTGAGAATTTGGTTAATTCTTCTTCCTGCCGGGAAATTACAGTGATATGTGCCCGTCCAAATGGCTAACAGCTACTCTCTCATTGGTTCTCCCTCTTCCCTTTCATCCTCTGCCAAATTGGCAACCTGTGCGAACCAAGAGGTTAAAGGGGCTGTCTCTCCAAGTTGGGAGGTTGATAGTAAAGCAGACGGAAAGTCAAACCGGATCACCAGGAGAGGGCCTATTCGTTGAGTTTTAGAAACCTTTCGTATTCACAGTGTGTCCGTTCTCTAGGTTTCCCGCACATGTTATAGCTGTAGTAATATTCCCTTCAACCTGGAGAGTTCGGACCCATGGAATGGGTGCCATGCACTATTGCTTTAAAGGGTCTGCATTTGCTCACCCAATCTCAACAATCGTGTCAGTCCCAAGTGTCCCTCTTTATGCCACATCCAGCTGTCGCTGTAGATAGGGTCATTCCAGCTTTCATCAGAGACCCTGAAGGAATTGTAAAGAATTTCCCAGTTTTTTTGTTTTGTTTTTGAAATTCCTTTTTATAGTGGGTTTGAGCTGATTCTCGCTGCCATATTTATGCCAGTCTAGACACACTTGATTCCCTTACGGAGACATATCAATACATAGGTTTTAAGATTCTTACTAGTCAGATATTTTCCTCTGCGGGAAATATGGGGTTTTGAGTCCCTTTCACTGAGGACGGTGTAGGTCTTGTCTATTCCATATTTGGTTTTTGGAACGGTACCTGTGCTTATATCAAACTCTGGTTTTATGCATCACCCCACCTCTCCTTCCCCCTTAAGCAGGTATAAGAGTGTTTTCTAAATGTGAGACACTGTTCTCTTTCCTAACTCAGTTCAAGTGTAGCCATGTTTACAGGATCTTCATAAGTGATATCTTATGATAAGTTTCTTTTTCTGTGTGACTTATTTCACTTAGAATCATCGTACCTGAATCCACCCATTTTGCTGCTACTGGTCTTATGACATTGATTTCATGGCTGAGGGATATTCCATCGTACGTAAGTACCACAATTTTTTGAACCTTGTTTATATTTTCTGGGATACTTAATGTGTATCCAAGTTGAGGTCCTTGTATGCAGTGCAGCCCTAAATTTTGGGGTGGCTCTGTCTTATTGATTTTCACTTTTCCCAAGGTATATTCCCTAGACTGGTAGTGCCCTTGGCTCTGTAGCTCTGTTCTTTACTTGTTTTAGGGAACAGAATGCACTCCTCCAGAGAGGCAGTTGGCAATTTACATCCCGCCCATCAGCATAACAAGGCTCCCTGTTCTCCAGGGCCTGTCTTGCCTTTCTTGTTCTTACACATTTTGTGGATGTCCCTTTTGACCGGTGGGAAGTGATACTTCTTTGTAGTGCAGATTTGCATTGCCCGCTTGCTTGCTTGGCCAAAAAGGGCGTATGCATTTTCTCCTGAATATATTCAGGAGAAAACGCATACACACTTTTTGGCCAAGTGCATCATTGTCGAAGTTGTGCCCCTCTTCCTGTGCTTTAAAGGCGATTCCAGCAAACCTCTAGAAATCTGTTTCCTGCTATTCTGCCTCGCTTTCAAGTCCGCCTCGTTGCCTTCCCTCAACAGATTTTTGGACGATAGTTGTCCTTTATTACTCGGCCAGTTTGTGAATTGCTGTGCCCCTGAGCTCCATTTTTCAACTCGTTTTTGGTGAGCTGACCGCAAGTCCAAAATTTTGGTTCAGGACCTATACTGGTTCCCGGTGGGTGGCTGAGAATTTGGTTAATTCTTCTTCCTGCCGGGAAATTACAGTGATATGTGCCCGTCCAAATGCCTAACAGCTACTCTCTCATTGGTTCTCCCTCTTCCCTTTCATCCTCTGCCAAATTGGCAACCTGTGCGAACCAAGAGGTTAAAGGGGCTGTCTCTCCAAGTTGGGAGGTTGATAGTAAAGCAGACGGAAAGTCAAACCGGAGCACCAGGAGAGGGACTATTCGTTGAGTTTTAGAAACCTTTCGTATTCACAGTGTGTCCGTTCTCTAGGTTTCCCGCACATGTTATAGCTGTAGTAATATTCCCTTCAACCTGGAGAGTTCGGACCCATGGAATGGGTGCCATGCATTATTGCTTTAAAGGGTCTGCATTTGCTCACCCAATCTCACCAATCGTCTCAGTCCCAAGTGTCCCTCCTTATGCCACATCCAGCTGTCATTGTAGATAGGGTCATTCCAGCTTTCATCAGAGACCCTGAAGGAATTGTAAAGAATTTCCCAGTTTTTTTGTTTTGTTTTTGAAATTCCTTTTTATAGTGGGTTTGAGCTGATTCTCACTGCCATGTTTATGCCAGTCTAGACACACTTGATTCCCTTACAGAGACATATCAATACATAGGTTTTAAGATTCTTACTAGTCAGATATTTTCCTCTGCGGGAAATATGGGGTTTTGAGTCCCTTTCGCTGAGGACGGTGTAGGTCTTGTCTATTCCATAGTTGGTTTTTGGAACGGTACCTGTGCTTATATCAAACTCTGGTTTTATGCATCACCCCACCTCTCCTTCCCCCTTAAGCAGGCATAAGAGTGTTTTCTAAACGTGAGACACTGTTCTCTTTCCTAACTCAGTTCAAGTGTAGCCATGTTTACAGGATCTTCATAAGTGATATCTTATGATAAGTTTCTTTTTTTGTGTGACTTATTTCACTTAGAATCATCGTACCTGAATCCACCCATTTTGCTGCTACTGGTCTTATGACATTGATTTCATGGCTGAGGGATATTCCATCGTACGTAAGTACCACAATTTTTTGAACCATGTTTATATTTTCTGGGATACTTAAGGTGTATCCAAGTTGAGGTCCTTGTATGCAGTGCAGCCCTAAATTTTGGGGTGGCTCTGTCTTATTGATTTTCAGTTTTCCCAAGGTATATTACCTAGACTGGTAGTGCCCTTGGCTCTGTAGCTCTGTTCTTTACTTGTTTTAGGGAACAGAATGCACTCCTCCAGAGAGGCAGTTGGCAATTTACATCCCGCCCATCAGCATAACAAGGCTCCCTGTTCTCCAGGGCCTGTCTTGCCTTTCTTGTTCTTACACATTTTGTGGATGTCCCTTTTGACCGGTGGGAAGTGATACTTCTTTGTAGTGCAGATTTGCATTGCCCGCTTGCTTGCTTGGCCAAAAAGGGCGTATGCGTTTTCTCCTGAATATATTCAGGAGAAAACGCATACGCCCTTTTTGGCCAAGTGCATCATTGTCGAAGTTGTGCCCCTCTTCCTGTGCTTTAAAGGCGATTCCAACGTACCTCTTGAAATCTGTTTCCTGCTATTCTGCCTCGCTTTCAAGTCCGCCTCGTTGCCTTCCCTCAACAGATTTTTGGACGATAGTTGTCCTTTATTACTCGGCCAGTTTGTGAATTGCTGTGCCCCTGAGCTCCATTTTTCAACTCGTTTTTGGTGAGCTGACCGCAAGTCCAAAATTTTGGTTCAGGACCTATACTGGTTCCCGGTGGGTGGCTGAGAATTTGGTTAATTCTTCTTCCTGCCGGGAAATTACAGTGATATGTGCCCGTCCAAATGCCTAACAGCTACTCTCTCATTGGTTCTCCCTCTTCCCTTTCATCCTCTGCCAAATTGGCAACCTGTGTGAACCAAGAGGTTAAAGGGGCTGTCTCTCCAAGTTGGGAGGTTGATAGTAAAGCAGACGGAAAGTCAAACCGGAGCACCAGGAGAGGGACTATTCGTTGAGTTTTAGAAACCTTTCATATTCACAGTGTGTCCGTTCTCTAGGTTTCCCGCACATGTTATAGCTGTAGTAATATTCCCTTCAACCTGGAGAGTTCGGACCCATGGAATGGGTGCCATGCATTATTGCTTTAAAGGGTCTGCATTTGCTCACCCAATCTCACCAATCGTCTCAGTCCCAAGTGTCCCTCTTTATGCCACATCCAGCTGTCGTTGTAGATAGGGTCATTCCAGCTTTCATCAGAGACCCTGAAGGAATTGTAAAGAATTTCCCAGTTTTTTTGTTTTGTTTTTGAAATTCCTTTTTATAGTGGGTTTGAGCTGATTCTCGCTGCCATGTTTATGCCAGTCTAGACACACTTGATTCCCTTACGGAGACATATCAATACATAGGTTTTAAGATTCTTACTAGTCAGATATTTTCCTCTGCGGGAAATATGGGGTTTTGAGTCCCTTTCACTGAGGACGGTGTAGGTCTTGTCTATTCCATAGTTGGTTTTTGGAACGGTACCTGTGCTTATATCAAACTCTGGTTTTATGCATCACCCCACCTCTCCTTCCCCCTTAAGCAGGTATAAGAGTGTTTTCTAAATGTGAGACACTGTTCTCTTTCCTAACTCAGTTCAAGTGTAGCCATGTTTACAGGATCTTCATAAGTGATATCTTATGATAAGTTTCTTTTTCTGTGTGACTTATTTCACTTAGAATCATCGTACCTGAATCCACCCATTTTGCTGCTACTGGTCTTATGACATTGATTTCATGGCTGAGGGATATTCCATCGTACGTAAGTACCACAATTTTTTGAACCATGTTTATATTTTCTGGGATACTTAAGTTGTATCCAAGTTGAGGTCCTTGTATGCAGTGCAGCCCTAAATTTTGGGGTGGCTCTGTCTTATTGATTTTCAGTTTTCCCAAGGTATATTCCCTAGACTGGTAGTGCCCTTGGCTCTGTAGCTCTGTTCTTTACTTGTTTTAGGGAACAGAATGCACTCCTCCAGAGAGGCAGTTGGCAATTTACATCCCGCCCATCAGCATAACAAGGCTCCCTGTTCTCCAGGGCCTGTCTTGCCTTTCTTGTTCTTACACATTTTGTGGATGTCCCTTTTGACCGGTGGGAAGTGATACTTCTTTGTAGTGCAGATTTGCATTGCCCGCTTGCTTGCTTGGCCAAAAAGGGCGTATGCGTTTTCTCCTGAATATATTCAGGAGAAAACGCATACGCCCTTTTTGGCCAAGTGCATCATTGTCGAAGTTGTGCCCCTCTTCCTGTGCTTTAAAGGCGATTCCAACGTACCTCTTGAAATCTGTTTCCTGCTATTCTGCCTCGCTTTCAAGTCCGCCTCGTTGCCTTCCCTCAACAGATTTTTGGACGATAGTTGTCCTTTATTACTCAGCCAGTTTGTGAATTGCTGTGCCCCTGAGCTCCATTTTTCAACTCGTTTTTGGTGAGCTGACCGCAAGTCCAAAATTTTGGTTCAGGACCTATACTGGTTCCTGGTGGGTGGCTGAGAATTTGGTTAATTCTTCTTCCTGCTGGGAAATTACAGTGATATGTGCCCGTCCAAATGCCTAACAGCTACTCTCTCATTGGTTCTCCCTCTTCCCTTTCATCCTCTGCCAAATTGGAAACCTGTGCGAACCAAGAGGTTAAAGGGGCTGTCTCTCCAAGTTGGGAGGTTGATAGTAAAGCAGACGGAAAGTCAAACCGGAGCACCAGGAGAGGGACTATTCGTTGAGTTTTAGAAACCTTTCGTATTCACAGTGTGTCCGTTCTCTAGGTTTCCCGCACATGTAATAGCTGTAGTAATATTCCCTTCAACCTGGAGAGTTCGGACCCATGGAATGGGTGCCATGCATTATTGCTTTAAAGGGTCAGCATTTGCTCACCCAATCTCACCAATCGGCTCAGTCCCAAGTGTCCCTCCTTATGCCACATCCAGCTGTCGTTGTAGATAGGGTCATTCCAGCTTTCATCAGAGACCCTGAAGGAATTGTAAAGAATTTCCCAGTTTTTTTGTTTTGTTTTTGAAATTCCTTTTTATAGTGGGTTTGAGCTGATTCTCTCTGCCATGTTTATGCCAGTCTAGACACACTTGATTCCCTTACGGAGACATATCAATACATAGGTTTTAAGATTCTTACTAGTCAGATATTTTCCTCTGTGGGAAATATGGGGTTTTGAGTCCCTTTCACTGAGGACGGTGTAGGTCTTGTCTATTCCATAGTTGGTTTTTGGAACGGTACCTGTGCTTATATCAAACTCTGGTTTTATGCATCACCCCACCTCTCCTTCCCCCTTAAGCAGGTATAAGAGTGTTTTCTAAATGTGAGACACTGTTCTCTTTCCTAACTCAGTTCAAGTGTAGCCATGTTTACAGGATCTTCATAAGTGATATCTTATGATAAGTTTCTTTTTCTGTGTGACTTATTTCACTTAGAATCATCGTACCTGAATCCACCCATTTTGCTGCTACTGGTCTTATGACATTGATTTCATGGCTGAGGGATATTCCATCGTACGTAAGTACCACAATTTTTTGAACCATGTTTATATTTTCTGGGATACTTAAGGTGTATCCAAGTTGAGGTCCTTGTATGCAGTGCAGCCCTAAATTTTGGGGTGGCTCTGTCTTATTGATTTTCAGTTTTCCCAAGGTATATTCCCTAGACTGGTAGTGCCCTTGGCTCTGTAGCTCTGTAGCTCTGTTCTTTACTTGTTTTAGGGAACAGAATGCACTCCTCCAGAGAGGCAGTTGGCAATTTACATCCCGCCCATCAGCATAACAAGGTTCCCTGTTCTCCAGGGCCTGTCTTGCCTTTCTTGTTCTTACACATTTTGTGGATGTCCCTTTTGACCGGTGGGAAGTGATACTTCTTTGTAGTGCAGATTTGCATTGCCCGCTTGCTTGCTTGGCCAAAAAGGGCGTATGCGTTTTCTCCTGAATATATTCAGGAGAAAACGCATACGCCCTTTTTGGCCAAGTGCATCATTGTCGAAGTTGTGCCCCTCTTCCTGTGCTTTAAAGGCGATTCCAACGTACCTCTTGAAATCTGTTTCCTGCTATTCTGCCTCGCTTTCAAGTCCGCCTCGTTGCCTTCCCTCAACAGATTTTTGGACGATAGTTGTCCTTTATTACTCGGCCAGTTTGTGAATTGCTGTGCCCCTGAGCTCCATTTTTCAACTCGTTTTTGGTGAGCTGACCGCAAGTCCAAAATTTTGGTTCAGGACCTATACTGGTTCCCGGTGGGTGGCTGAGAATTTGGTTAATTCTTCTTCCTGCCAGGAAATTACAGTGATATGTGCCCGTCCAAATGCCTAACAGCTACTCTCTCATTGGTTCTCCCTCTTCCCTTTCATCCTCTGCCAAATTGGCAACCTGTGCGAACCAAGAGGTTAAAGGGGCTGTCTCTCCAAGCTGGGAGGTTGATAGTAAAGCAGACGGAAAGTCAAACCGGAGCACCAGGAGAGGGACTATTCGTTGAGTTTTAGAAACCTTTCGTATTCACAGTGTGTCCGTTCTCTAGGTTTCCCGCACATGTTATAGCTGTAGTAATATTCCCTTCAACCTGGAGAGTTCGGACCCATGGAATGGGTGCCATGCATTATTGCTTTAAAGGGTCTGCATTTGCTCGCCCAATCTCACCAATCGTCTCAGTCCCAAGTGTCCCTCCTTATGCCACATCCAACTGTCGTTGTAGATAGGGTCATTCCAGCTTTCATCAGAGACCCTGAAGGAATTGTAAAGAATTTCCCAGTTTTTTTGTTTTGTTTTTGAAATTCCTTTTTATAGTGGGTTTGAGCTGATTCTCGCTGCCATGTTTATGCCAGTCTAGACACACTTGATTCCCTTACGGAGACATATCAATACATAGGTTTTAAGATTCTTACTAGTCAGATATTTTCCTCTGCGGGAAATATGGGATTTTGAGTCCCTTTCGCTGAGGACGGTGTAGGTCTTGTCTATTCCATAGTTGGTTTTTGGAACGGTACCTGTACTTATATCAAACTCTGGTTTTATGCATCACCCCACCTCTCCTTCCCCCTTAAGCAGGCATAAGAGTGTTTTCTAAATGTCAGACACTGTTCTCTTTCCTAACTCAGTTCAAGTGTAGCCATGTTTACAGGATCTTCATAAGTGATATCTTATGATAAGTTTCTTTTTCTGTGTGACTTATTTCACTTAGAATCATCGTACCTGAATCCACCCATTTTGTTGCTACTGGTCTTATGACATTG
The DNA here is from genome assembly GCF_949752795.1 of Hyperoodon ampullatus. NCBI lineage: Eukaryota > Metazoa > Chordata > Mammalia > Artiodactyla > Ziphiidae > Hyperoodon > Hyperoodon ampullatus. Next base: position 714,260 of record NW_027641081.1, read on the forward strand.
ATTTCATGGCTGAGGGATATTCCATCGTACGTAAGTACCACAATTTTTTGAACCATGTTTATATTTTCTGGGATACTTAAGGTGTATCCAAGTTGAGGTCCTTGTATGCAGTGCAGCCCTAAATTTTGGGGTGGCTCTGTCTTATTGATTTTCAGTTTTCCCAAGGTATATTCCCTAGACTGGTAGTGCCCTTGGCTCTGTAGCTCTGTTCTTTACTTGTTTTAAGGAACAGAATGCACTCCTCCAGAGACGCAGTTGGCAATTTACATCCCGCCCATCAGCATAACAAGGCTCCCTGTTCTCCAGGGCCTGTCTTGCCTTTCTTGTTCTTACACATTTTGTGGATGTCCCTTTTGACCGGTGGGAAGTGATACTTCTTTGTAGTGCAGATTTGCATTGCCCGCTTGCTTGCTTGGCCAAAAAGGGCGTATGCATTTTCTCCTGAATATATTCAGGAGAAAACGCATACGCCCTTTTTGGCCAAGTGCATCATTGTCGAAGTTGTGCCCCTCTTCCTGTGCTTTAAAGGCGATTCCAACGTACCTCTTGAAATCTGTTTCCTGCTATTCTGCCTCGCTTTCAAGTCCGCCTCGTTGCCTTCCCTCAACAGATTTTTGGACGATAGTTGTCCTTTATTACTCGGCCAGTTTGTGAATTGCTGTGCCCCTGAGCTCCATTTTTCAACTCGTTTTTGGTGAGCTGACCGCAAGTCCAAAATTTTGGTTCAGGACCTATACTGGTTCCCGGTGGGTGGCTGAGAATTTGGTTAATTCTTCTTCCTGCTGGGAAATTACAGTGATATGTGCCCGTCCAAATGCCTAACAGCTACTCTCTCATTGGTTCTCCCTCTTCCCTTTCATCCTCTGCCAAATTGGCAACCTGTGCGAACCAAGAGGTTAAAGGGGCTGTCTCTCCAAGTTGGGAGGTTGATAGTAAAGCAGACGGAAAGTCAAACCGGAGCACCAGGAGAGGGCCTATTCATTGAGTTTTAGAAACCTTTCGTATTCACAGTGTGTCCGTTCTCTAGGTTTCCCGCACATGTTATAGCTGTAGTAATATTCCCTTCAACCTGGAGAGTTCGGACCCATGGAATGGGTGCCATGCATTATTGCTTTAAAGGGTCTGCATTTGCTCACCCAATCTCACCAATCGTCTCAGTCCCAAGTGTCCCTCCTTATGCCACATCCAGCTGACGTTGTAGATAGGGTCATTCCAGGTTTCATCAGAGACCCTGAAGGAATTGTAAAGAATTTCCCAGTTTTTTTGTTTTGTTTTTGAAATTCCTTTTTATAGTGGGTTTGAGCTGATTCTCGCTGCCATGTTTATGCCAGTCTAGACACACTTGATTCCCTTACGGAGACATATCAATACATAGGTTTTAAGATTCTTAATAGTCAGATATTTTCCTCTGCGGGAAATATGGGGTTTTGAGTCCCTTTCGCTGAGGACGGTGTAGGTCTTGTCTATTCCATAGTTGGTTTTTGGAACGGTACCTGTGCTTATATCAAACTCTGGTTTTATGCATCACCCCACCTCTCCTTCCCCCTTAAGCAGGTATAAGAGTGTTTTCTAAATGTGAGACACTGTTCTCTTTCCTAACTCAGTTCAAGTGTAGCCATGTTTACAGGATCCTCATAAGTGATATCTTATGATAAGTTTCTTTTTCTGTGTGACTTATTTCACTTAGAATCATCATACCTGAATCCACCCATTTTGCTGCTACTGGTCTTATGACATTGATTTCATGGCTGAGGGATATTCCATCGTACGTAAGTACCACAATTTTTTGAACCATGTTTATATTTTCTGGGATACTTAAGGTGTATCCAAGTTGAGGTCCTTGTATGCAGTGCAGCCCTAAATTTTGGGGTGGCTCTGTCTTATTGATTTTCAGTTTTCCCATGGTATATTCCCTAGACTGGTAGTGCCCTTGGCTCTGTAGCTCTGTTCTTTACTTGTTTTAGGGAACAGAATGCACTCCTCCAGAGAGGCAGTTGGCAATTTACATCCCGCCCATCAGCATAACAAGGCTCCCTGTTCTCCAGGGCCTGTCTTGCCTTTCTTGTTCTTACACATTTTGTGGATGTCCCTTTTGACCGGTGGGAAGTGATACTTCTTTGTAGTGCAGATTTGCATTGCCCGCTTGCTTGCTTGGCCAAAAAGGGCGTATGCGTTTTCTCCTGAATATATTCAGGAGAAAACACATACGCCCTTTTTGGCCAAGTGCATCATTGTCGAAGTTGTGCCCCTCTTCCTGTGCTTTAAAGGCGATTCCAACGTACCTCTTGAAATCTGTTTCCTGCTATTCTGCCTCGCTTTCAAGTCCGCCTCGTTCCCTTCCCTCAACAGATTTTTGGACGATAGATGGCCTTTATTACTCGGCCAGTTTGTGAATTGCTGTGCCCCCGAGCTCCATTTTTCAACTCGTTTTTGGTGAGCTGACCGCAAGTCCAAAATTTTGGTTCAGGACCTATACTGGTTCCCGGTGGGTGGCTGAGAATTTGGTTAATTCTTCTTCCTGCCGGGAAATTACAGTGATATGTTCCCGTCCAAATGCCTAACAGCTACTCTCTCATTGGTTCTCCCGCTTCCCTTTCATCCTCTGCCAAATTGGAAACCTGTGCGAACCAAGAGGTTAAAGGGGCTGTCTCTCCAAGTTGGGAGGTTGATAGTAAAGCAGACGGAAAGTCAAACCGGAGCACCAGGAGAGGGACTATTCGTTGAGTTTTAGAAACCTTTCGTATTCACAGTGTGTCCGTTCTCTAGGTTTCCTGCACATGTTATAGCTGTAGTAATATTCCCTTCAACCTGGAGAGTTCGGACCCATGGAATGGGTGCCATGCATTATTGCTTTAAAGGGTCTGCATTTGCTCACCCAATCTCACCAATCGTCTCAGTCCCAAGTGTCCCTCTTTATGCCACATCCAGCTGTCGTTGTAGATAGGGTCATTCCAGCTTTCATCAGAGACCCTGAAGGAATTGTAAAGAATTTCCCAGTTTTTTTGTTTTGTTTTTGAAATTCCTTTTTATAGTGGGTTTGAGCTGATTCTCGCTGCCATGTTTATGCCAGTCTAGACACACTTGATTCCCTTACGGAGACATATCAATACATAGGTTTTAAGATTCTTACTAGTCAGATATTTTTCCTCTGCGGGAAATATGGGATTTTGAGTCCCTTTCGCTGAGGACGGTGTAGGTCTTGTCTATTCCATAGTTGGTTTTTGGAACGGTACCTGTGCTTATATCAAACTCTGGTTTTATGCATCACCCCACCTCTCCTTCCCCCTTAAGCAGGCATAAGAGTGTTTTCTAAATGTGAGACACTGTTCTCTTTCCTAACTCAGTTCAAGTGTAGCCATGTTTACAGGATTTTCATAAGTGATATCTTATGATAAGTTTCTTTTTCTGTGTGACTTATTTCACTTAGAATCATAGTACCTGAATCCACCCATTTTGCTGCTACTGGTCTTATGACATTGATTTCATGGGGGAAGGATATTCCATCGTACGTAAGTACCACAATTTTTTGAACCATGTTTATATTTTCTGGGATACTTAAGGTGTATCCAAGTTGAGGTCCTTGTATGCAGTGCAGCCCTAAATTTTGGGGTGGCTCTGTCTTATTGATTTTCAGTTTTCCCAAGGTATATTCCCTAGACTGGTAGTGCCCTTGGCTCTGTAGCTCTGTTCTTTACTTGTTTTAGGGAACAGAATGCACTCCTCCAGAGAGGCAGTTGGCAATTTACATCCCGCCCATCAGCATAACAAGGCTCCCTGTTCTCCAGGGCCTGTCTTGCCTTTCTTGTTCTTACACATTTTGTGGATGTCCCTTTTGACCGGTGGGAAGTGATACTTCTTTGTAGTGCAGATTTGCATTGCCCGCTTGCTTGCTTGGCCAAAAAGGGCGTATGCGTTTTCTCCTGAATATATTCAGGAGAAAACGCATACGCCCTTTTTGGCCAAGTGCATCATTGTCGAAGTTGTGCCCCTCTTCCTGTGCTTTAAAGGCGATTCCAACGTACCTCTTCAAATCTGTTTCCTGCTATTCTGCCTTGCTTTCAAGTCCGCCTCGTTGCCTTCCCTCAACAGATTTTTGGACGATAGTTGTCCTTTATTACTCGGCCAGTTTGTGAATTGCTGTGCCCCTGAGCTCCATTTTTCAACTCGTTTTTGGTGAGCTGACCGCAAGTCCAAAATTTTGGTTCAGGACCTATACTGGTTCCCGGTGGGTGGCTGAGAATTTGGTTAATTCTTCTTCCTGCCGGGAAATTACAGTGATATGTGCCCGTCCAAATGCCTAACAGCTACTCTCTCATTGGTTCTCCCTCTTCCCTTTCATCCTCTGCCAAATTGGCAACCTGTGCGAACCAAGAGTTTAAAGGGGCTGTCTCTCCAAGTTGGGAGGTTGATAGTAAAGCAGACGGAAAGTCAAACCGGAGCACCAGGAGAGGGACTATTCGTTGAGATTTAGAAACCTTTCGTATTCACAGTGTGTCCATTCTCTAGGTTTCCCGCACATGTTATAGCTGTAGTAATATTCCCTTCAACCTGGAGAGTTCGGACCCATGGAATGGGTGCCATGCATTATTGCTTTAAAGGGTCTGCATTTGCTCACCCAATCTCACCAATCGTCTCAGTCCCAAGAGTCCCTCCTTATGCCACATCCAGCTGTCATTGTAGATAGGGTCATGCCAACTTTCATCAGAGACCCTGAAGGAATTGTAAAGAATTTCCCAGTTTTTTTGTTTTGTTTTTGAAATTCCTTTTTATAGTGGGTTTGAGCTGATTCTCGCTGCCATGTTTATGCCAGTCTAGACACACTTGATTCCCTTACGGAGACATATCAATACATAGGTTTTAAGATTCTTACTAGTCAGATATTTTCCTCTGCGGGAAATATGGGGTTTTGAGTCCCTTTCGCTGAGGACGGTGTAGGTCTTGTCTATTCCATAGTTGGTTTTTGGAACGGTACCTGTGCTTATATCAAACTCTGGTTTTATGCATCACCCCACCTCTCCTTCCCCCTTAAGCAGGTATAAGAGTGTTTTCTAAATGTGAGACACTGTTCTCTTTCCTAACTCAGTTCAAGTGTAGCCATGTTTACAGGATCTTCATAAGTGATATCTTATGATAAGTTTCTTTTTCTGTGTGACTTATTTCACTTAGAATCATCATACCTGAATCCACCCATTTTGCTGCTACTGGTCTTATGACATTGATTTCATGGCTGAGGGATACTCCATCATACGTAAGTACCACAATTTTTTGAACCATGTTTATATTTTCTGGGATACTTAAGGTGTATCCAAGTTGAGGTCCTTGTATGCAGTGCAGCCCTAAATTTTGGGGTGGCTCTGTCTTATTGATTTTCAGTTTTCCCAAGGTATATTCCCTAGACTGGTAGTGCCCTTGGCTCTGTAGCTCTGTTCTTTACTTGTTTTAGGGAACAGAATGCACTCCTCCAGAGAGGCAGTTGGCAATTTACATCCCGCCCATCAGCATAACAAGGCTCCCTGTTCTCCAGGGCCTGTCTTGCCTTTCTTGTTCTTACACATTTTGTGGATGTCCCTTTTGACCGGTGGGAAGTGATACTTCTTTGTAGTGCAGATTTGCATTGCCCGCTTGCTTGCTTGGCCAAAAAGGGCGTATGCGTTTTCTCCTGAATATATTCAGGAGAAAACACATACGCCCTTTTTGGCCAAGTGCATCATTGTCGAAGTTGTGCCCCTCTTCCTGTGCTTTAAAGGCGATTCCAACGTACCTCTTGAAATCTGTTTCCTGCTATTCTGCCTCGCTTTCAAGTCCGCCTCGTTGCCTTCCCTCAACAGATTTTTGGACGATAGTTGGCCTTTATTACTCGGCCAGTTTGTGAATTGCTGTGCCCCCGAGCTCCATTTTTCAACTCGTTTTTGGTGAGCTGACCGCAAGTCCAAAATTTTGGTTCAGGACCTATACTGGCTCCCGGTGGGTGGCTGAGAATTTGGTTAATTCTTCTTCCTGCCGGGAAATTACAGTGATATGTGCCCGTCCAAATGCCTAACAGCTACTCTCTCATTGGTTCTCCCTCTTCCCTTTCATCCTCTGCCAAATTGGCAACCTGTGCGAACCAAGAGGTTAAAGGGGCTGTCTCTCCAAGTTGGGAGGTTGATAGTAAAGCAGACGGAAAGTCAAACCAGAGCACCAGGAGAGGGACTATTCGTTGAGTTTTAGAAACCTTTCGTATTCACAGTGTGTCCGTTCTCTAGGTTTCCCGCACATGTTATAGCTGTAGTAATATTCCCTTCAACCTGGAGAGTTCGGACCCATGGAATGGGTGCCATGCATTATTGCTTTAAAGGGTCTGCATTTGCTCACCCAATCTCACCAATCGTCTCAGTCCCAAGTGTCCCTCTTTATGCCACATCCAGCTGTCGTTGTAGATAGGGTCATTCCAGCTTTCATCAGAGACCCTGAAGGAATTGTAAAGAATTTCCCAGTTTTTTTGTTTTGTTTTTGAAATTCCTTTTTATAGTGGGTTTGAGCTGATTCTCGCTGCCATGTTTATGCCAGTCTAGACACACTTGATTCCCTTACGGAGACATATCAATACATAGGTTTTAAGATTCTTACTAGTCAGATATTTTCCTCTGCGGGAAATATGGGGTTTTGAGTCCCTTTCACTGAGGACGGTGTAGGTCTTGTCTATTCCATAGTTGGTTTTTGGAACGGTACCTGTGCTTATATCAAACTCTGGTTTTATGCATCACCCCACCTCTCCTTCCCCCTTAAGCAGGTATAAGAGTGTTTTCTAAATGTGAGACACTGTTCTCTTTCCTAACTCAGTTCAAGTGTAGCCATGTTTACAGGATCTTCATAAGTGATATCTTATGATAAGTTTCTTTTTCTGTGTGACTTATTTCACTTAGAATCATCGTACCTGAATCCACCCATTTTGCTGCTACTGGTCTTATGACATTGATTTCATGGCTGAGGGATATTCCGTAGTACGTAAGTACCACAATTTTTTGAACCATGTTTATATTTTCTGGGATACTTAAGGTGTATCCAAGTTGAGGTCCTTGTATGCAGTGCAGCCCTAAATTTTGGGGTGGCTCTGTCTTATTGATTTTCAGTTTTCCCAAGGTATATTCCCTAGACTGGTAGTGCCCTTGGCTCTGTAGCTCTGTTCTTTACTTGTTTTAGGGAACAGAATGCACTCCTCCAGAGAGGCAGTTGGCAATTTACATCCCGCCCATCAGCATAACAAGGCTCCCTGTTCTCCAGGGCCTGTCTTGCCTTTCTTGTTCTTACACATTTTGTGGATGTCCCTTTTGACCGGTGGGAAGTGATACTTCTTTGTAGTGCAGATTTGCATTGCCCGCTTGCTTGCTTGGCCAAAAAGGGCGTATGCGTTTTCTCCTGAATATATTCAGGAGAAAACGCATACGCCCTTTTTGGCCAAGTGCATCAATGTCGAAGTTGTGCCCCTCTTCCTGTGCTTTAAAGGCGATTCCAACGTACCTCTTGAAATCTGTTTCCTGCTCTTCTGCCTCGCTTTCAAGTCCGCCTCGATGCCTTCCCTCAACAGATTTTTGGACGATAGTTGTCCTTTATTACTCGGCCAGTTTGTGAATGGCTGTGCCCCTGAGCTCCATTTTTCAACTCGTTTTTGGTGAGCTGACCGCAAGTCCAAAATTTTGGTTCAGGACCTATACTGGTTCCCGGTGGGTGGCTGAGAATTTGGTTAATTCTTCTTCCTGCCGGGAAATTACAGTGATATGTGCCCGTCCAAATGCCTAACAGCTACTCTCTCATTGGTTCTCCCTCTTCCCTTTCATCCTCTGCCAAATTGGAAACCTGTGCGAACCAAGAGGTTAAAGGGGCTGTCTCTCCAAGTTGGGAGGTTGATAGTAAAGCAGACGGAAAGTCAAACCGGAGCACCAGGAGAGGGACTATTCGTTGAGTTTTAGAAACCTTTCGTATTCACAGTGTGTCCGTTCTCTAGGTCTCCCGCACATGTTATAGCTGTAGTAATATTCCCTTCAACCTGGAGAGTTCGGACCCATGGAATGGGTGCCATGCATTATTGCTTTAAAGGGTCTGCATTTGCTCACCCAATCTCACCAATCGTCTCAGTCCCAAGTGTCCCTCCTTATGCCACATCCAGCTGTCGTTGTAGATAGGGTCATTCCAGCTTTCATCAGAGATCCTGAAGGAATTGTAAAGAATTTCCCAGTTTTTTTGTTTTGTTTTTGAAATTCCTTTTTATAGTGGGTTTGAGCTGATTCTCGCTGCCATGTTTATGCCAGTCTAGACACACTTGATTCCCTTACGGAGACATATCAATACATAGGTTTTAAGATTCTTACTAGTCAGATATTTTCCTCTGCGGGAAATATGGGGTTTTGAGTCCCTTTCGCTGAGGACGGTGTACGTCTTGTCTATTCCATAGTTGGTTTTTGGAACGGTACCTGTGCTTATATCAAACTCTGGTTTTATGCATCACCCCACCTCTCCTTCCCCCTTAAGCAGGTATAAGAGTGTTTTCTAAATGTGAGACACTGTTCTCTTTCCTAACTCAGTTCAAGTGTAGCCATGTTTACAGGATCTTCATAAGTGATATCTTATGATAAGTTTCTTTTTCTGTGTGACTTATTTCACTTAGAATCATCGTACCTGAATCCACCCATTTTGCTGCTACTGGTCTTATGACATTGATTTCATGGCTGAGGGATATTCCATCGTACGTAAGTACCACAATTTTTTGAACCATGTTTATATTTTCTGGGATACTTAAGGTGTATCCAAGTTGAGGTCCTTGTATGCAGTGCAGCCCTAAATTTTGGGGTGGCTCTGTCTTATTGATTTTCAGTTTTCCCAAGGTATATTCCCTAGACTGGTAGTGCCCTTGGCTCTGTAGCTCTGTTCTTTACTTGTTTTAGGGAACAGAATGCACTCCTCCAGAGAGGCAGTTGGCAATTTACATCCCGCCCATCAGCATAACAAGGCTCCCTGTTCTCCAGGGCCTGTCTTGCCTTTCTTGTTCTTACACATTTTGTGGATGTCCCTTTTGACCGGTGGGAAGTGATACTTCTTTGTAGTGCAGATTTGCATTGCCCGCTTGCTTGCTTGGCCAAAAAGGGCGTATGCGTTTTCTCCTGAATATATTCAGGAGAAAACACATACGCCCTTTTTGGCCAAGTGCATCATTGTCGAAGTTGTGCCCCTCTTCCTGTGCTTTAAAGGCGATTCCAACGTACCTCTTGAAATCTGTTTCCTGCTATTCTGCCTCGCTTTCAAGACCGCCTCGTTGCCTTCCCTCAACAGATTTTTGGACGAGAGTTGGCCTTTATTACTCGGCCAGTTTGTGAATTGCTGTGCCCCCGAGCTCCATTTTACAACTCGTTTTTGGTGAGCTGACCGCAAGTCCAAAATTTTGGTTCAGGACCTATACTGGTTCCCGGTGGGTGGCTGAGAATTTGGTTAATTCTTCTTCCTGCCGGGAAATTACAGTGATATGTGCCCGTCCAAATGCCTAACAGCTACTCTCTCATTGGTTCTCCCTCTTCCCTTTCATCCTCTGCCAAATTGGCAACCTGTGCGAACCAAGAGGTTAAAGGGGCTGTCTCTCCAAGTTGGGAGGTTGATAGTAAAGCAGACGGAAAGTCAAACCGGAGCACCAGGAGAGGGAGTATTCGTTGAGTTTTAGAAACCTTTCGTATTCACAGTGTGTCCGTTCTCTAGGTTTCCCGCACATGTTATAGCTGTAGTAATATTCCCTTCAACCTGGAGAGTTCGGACCCATGGAATGGGTGCCATGCATTATTGCTTTAAAGGGTCTGCATTTGCTCACCCAATCTCACCAATCGTCTCAGTCCCAAGTGTCCCTCTTTATGCCACATCCAGCTGTCGTTGTAGATAGGGTCATTCCAGCTTTCATCAGAGACCCTGAAGGAATTGTAAAGAATTTCCCAGTTTTTTTGTTTTGTTTTTGAAATTCCTTTTTATAGTGGGTTTGAGCTGATTCTCGCTGCCATGTTTATGCCAGTCTAGACACACTTGATTCCCTTACGGAGACATATCAATACATAGGTTTTAAGATTCTTACTAGTCAGATATTTTCCTCTGCGGGAAATATGGGGTTTTGAGTCCCTTTCACTGAGGACGGTGTACGTCTTGTCTATTCCATAGTTGGTTTTTGGAACGGTACCTGTGCTTATATCAAACTCTGGTTTTATGCATCACCCCACCTCTCCTTCCCCCTTAAGCAGGTATAAGAGTGTTTTCTAAATGTGAGACACTGTTCTCTTTCCTAACTCAGTTCAAGTGTAGCCATGTTTACAGGATCTTCATAAGTGATATCTTATGATAAGTTTCTTTTTCTGTGTGACTTATTTCACTTAGAATCATCGTACCTGAATCCACCCATTTTGCTGCTACTGGTCTTATGACATTGATTTCATGGCTGAGGGATATTCCATAGTACGTAAGTACCACAATTTTTTGAACCATGTTTATATTTTCTGGGATACTTAAGGTGTATCCAAGTTGAGGTCCTTGTATGCAGTGCAGCCCTAAATTTTGGGGTGGCTCTGTCTTATTGATTTTCAGTTTTCCCAAGGTATATTCCCTAGACTGGTAGTGCCCTTGGCTCTGTAGCTCTGTTCTTTACTTGTTTTAGGGAACAGAATGCACTCCTCCAGAGAGGCAGTTGGCAATTTACATCCCGCCCATCAGCATAACAAGGCTCCCTGTTCTCCAGGACCTGTCTTGCCTTTCTTGTTCTTACACATTTTGTGGATGTCCCTTTTGACCGGTGGGAAGTGATACTTCTTTGTAGTGCAGATTTGCATTGCCCGCTTGCTTGCTTGGCCAAAAAGGGCGTATGCGTTTTCTCCTGAATATATTCAGGAGAAAACGCATACGCCCTTTTTGGCCAAGTGCATCATTGTCGAAGTTGTGCCCCTGTTCCTGTGCTTTAAAGGTGATTCCAACGTACCTCTTCAAATCTGTTTCCTGCTATTCTGCCTCGCTTTCAAGTCCGCCTCGTTGCCTTCCCTCAACAGATTTTTGGACGATAGTTGTCCTTTATTACTCGGCCAGTTTGTGAATTGCTGTGCCCCTGAGCTCCATTTTTCAACTCGTTTTTGGTGAGCTGACCGCAAGTCCAAAATTTTGGTTCAGGACCTATACTGGTTCCCGGTGGGTGGCTGAGAATTTGGTTAATTCTTCTTCCTGCCGGGAAATTACAGTGATATGTGCCCGTCCAAATGGCTAACAGCTACTCTCTCATTGGTTCTCCCTCTTCCCTTTCATCCTCTGCCAAATTGGCAACCTGTGCGAACCAAGAGGTTAAAGGGGCTGTCTCTCCAAGTTGGGAGTTTGATAGTAAAGCAGACGGAAAGTCAAACCGGAGCACCAGGAGAGGGACTATTCGTTGAGTTTTAGAAACCTTTCGTATTCACAGTGTGTCCGTTCTCTAGGTTTCCCGCACATGTTATAGCTGTAGTAATATTCCCTTCAACCTGGAGAGTTCGGACCCATGGAATGGGTGCCATGCATTATTGCTTTAAAGGGTCTGCATTTGCTCACCCAATCTCACCAATCGTCTCAGTCCCAAGTGTCCCTCCTTATGCCACATCCAGCTGTCGTTGTAGATAGGGTCATTCCAGCTTTCATCAGAGATCCTGAAGGAATTGTAAAGAATTTCCCAGTTTTTTTGTTTTGTTTTTGAAATTCCTTTTTATAGTGGGTTTGAGCTGATTCTCGCTGCCATGTTTATGCCAGTCTAGACACACTTGATTCCCTTACGGAGACATATCAATACATAGGTTTTAAGATTCTTACTAGTCAGATATTTTCCTCTGCGGGAAATATGGGGTTTTGAGTCCCTTTCGCTGAGGACGGTGTAGGTCTTGTCTATTCCATAGTTGGTTTTTGGAACGGTACCTGTGCTTATATCAAACTCTGGTTTTATGCATCACCCCACCTCTCCTTCCCCCTTAAGCAGGTATAAGAGTGTTTTCTAAATGTGAGACACTGTTCTCTTTCCTAACTCCGTTCAAGTGTAGCCATGTTTACAGGATCTTCATAAGTGATATCTTATGATAAGTTTCTTTTTCTGTGTGACTTATTTCACTTAGAATCATCGTACCTGAATCCACCCATTTTGCTGCTACTCGTCTTATGACATTGATTTCATGGCTGAGGGATATTCCATCGTACGTAAGTACCACAATTTTTTGAACCATGTTTATATTTTCTGGGATACTTAAGGTGTATCCAAGTTGAGGTCCTTGTATGCAGTGCAGCCCTAAATTTTGGGGTGGCTCTGTCTTATTGATTTTCAGTTTTCCCAAGGTATATTCCCTAGACTGGTAGTGCCCTTGGCTCTGTAGCTCTGTTCTTTACTTGTTTTAGGGAACAGAATGCACTCCTCCAGAGAGGCAGTTGGCAATTTACATCCCACCCATCAGCATTACAAGGCTCCCTGTTCTCCAGGGCCTGTCTTGCCTTTCTTGTTCTTACACATTTTGTGGATGTCCCTTTTGACCGGTGGGAAGTGATACTTCTTTGTAGTGCAGATTTGCATTGCCCGCTTGCTTGCTTGGCCAAAAAGGGCGTATGCGTTTTCTCCTGAATATATTCAGGAGAAAACGCATACGCCCTTTTTGGCCAAGTGCATCATTGTCGAAGTTGTGCCCCTCTTCCTGTGCTTTAAAGGCGATTCCAACGTACCTCTTCAAATCTGTTTCCTGCTATTCTGCCTCGCTTTCAAGTCCGCCTCGTTGCCTTCCCTCAACAGATTTTTGGACGATAGTTGTCCTTTATTACTCGGCCAGTTTGTGAATTGCTGTGCCCCTGAGCTCCATTTTTCAACTCGTTTTTGGTGAGCTGACCGCAAGTCCAAAATTTTGGTTCAGGACCTATACTGGTTCCCGGTGGGTGGCTGAGAATTTGGTTAATTCTTCTTCCTGCCGGGAAATTACAGTGATATGTGCCCGTCCAAATGCCTAACAGCTACTCTCTCATTGGTTCTCCCTCTTCCCTTTCATCCTCTGCCAAATTGGCAACCTGTGCGAACCAAGAGGTTAAAGGGGCTGTCTCTCCAAGTTGGGAGGTTGATAGTAAAGCAGACGGAAAGTCAAACCGGAGCACCAGGAGAGGGACTATTCGTTGAGTTTTAGAAACCTTTCGTATTCACAGTGTGTCCGTTCTCTAGGTTTCCCGCACATGTTATAGCTGTAGTAATATTCCCTTCAACCTGGAGAGTTCGGACCCATGGAATGGGTGCCATGCATTATTGCTTTAAAGGGTCTGCATTTGCTCACCCAATCTCACCAATCGTCTCAGTCCCAAATGTCCCTCCTTATGCCACATCCAGCTGTCGTTGTAGATAGGGTCATTCCAGCTTTCATCAGAGACCCTGAAGGAATTGTAAAGAATTTCCCAGTTTTTTTGTTTTGTTTTTGAAATTCCTTTTTATAGTGGGTTTGAGCTGATTCTCGCTGCCATGTTTATGCCAGTCTAGACACACTTGATTCCCTTATGGAGACATATCAATACATAGGTTTTAAGATTCTTACTAGTCAGATATTTTCCTCTGCGGGAAATATGGGGTTTTGAGTCCCTTTCACTGAGGACGGTATAGGTCTTGTCTATTCCATAGTTGGTTTTTGGAACGGTACCTGTGCTTATATCAAACTCTGGTTTTATGCATCACCCCACCTCTCCTTCCCCATTAAGCAGGTATAAGAGTGTTTTCTAAATGTGAGACACTGTTCTCTTTCCTAACTCAGTTCAAGTGTAGCCATGTTTACAGGATCTTCATAAGTGATATCTTATGATAAGTTTCTTTTTCTGTGTGACTTATTTCACTTAGAATCATCGTACCTGAATCCACCCATTTTGCTGCTACTGGTCTTATGACATTGATTTCATGGCTGAGGGATATTCCATCGTACGTAAGTACCACAATTTTTTGAACCATGTTTATATTTTCTGGGATACTTAAGGTGTATCCAAGTTGAGGTCCTTGTATGCAGTGCAGCCCTAAATTTTGGGGTGGCTCTGTCTTATTGATTTTCAGTTTTCCCAAGGTATATTCCCTAGACTGGTAGTGCCCTTGGCTCTGTAGCTCTGTTCTTTACTTGTTTTAGGGAACAGAATGCACTCCTCCAGAGAGGCAGTTGGCAATTTACATCCCGCCCATCAGCATAACAAGGCTCCCTGCTCTCCAGGGCCTGTCTTGCCTTTCTTGTTCTTACACATTTTGTGGATGTCCCTTTTGACCGGTGGGAAGTGATACTTCTTTGTAGTGCAGATTTGCATTGCCCGCTTGCTTGCTTGGCCAAAAAGGGCGTATGCGTTTTCTCCTGAATATATTCAGGAGAAAACACATACGCCCTTTTTGGCCAAGTGCATCATTGTCGAAGTTGTGCCCCTCTTCCTGTGCTTTAAAGGCGATTCCAACGTACCTCTTGAAATCTGTTTCCTGCTATTCTGCCTCGCTTTCAAGTCCGCCTCGTTGCCTTCCCTCAACAGATTTTTGGACGATAGTTGTCCTTTATTACTCGGCCAGTTTGTGAATTGCTGTGCCCCCGAGCTCCATTTTTCAACTCGTTTTTGGTGAGCTGACCGCAAGTCCAAAATTTTGGTTCAGGACCTATACTGGTTCCCGGTGGGTGGCTGAGAATTTGGTTAATTCTTCTTCCTGCCGGGAAATTACAGTGATATGTGCCCGTCCAAATGCCTAACAGCTACTCTCTCATTGGTTCTCCCTCTTCCCTTTCATCCTCTGCCAAATTGGCAACCTGTGCGAACCAAGAGGTTAAAGGGGCTGTCTCTCCAAGTTGGGAGGTTGATAGTAAAGCAGATGGAAAGTCAAACCGGAGCACCAGGAGAGGGACTATTCGTTGAGTTTTAGAAACCTTTCGTATTCACAGTGTGTCCGTTCTCTAGGTTTCCCGCACATGTTATAGCTGTAGTAATATTCCCTTCAACCTGGAGAGTTCGGACCCATGGAATGGGTGCCATGCATTATTGCTTTAAAGGGTCTGCATTTGCTCACCCAATCTCACCAATCGTCTCAGTCCCAAGTGTCCCTCCTTATGCCACATCCAGCTGTCGTTGTAGATAGGGTCATTCCAGCTTTCATCAGAGACCCTGAAGGAATTGTAAAGAATTTCCCAGTTTTTTTGTTTTGTTTTTGAAATTCCTTTTTATAGTGGGTTTGAGCTGATTCTCGCTGCCATGTTTATGCCAGTCTAGACACACTTGATTCCCTTACGGAGACATATCAATACATAGGTTTTAAGATTCTTACTAGTCAGATATTTTCCTCTGCGGGAAATATGGGGTTTTGAGTCCCTTTCGCTGAGGACGGTGTAGGTCTTGTCTATTCCATAGTTGGTTTTTGGAACGGTACCTGTGCTTATATCAAACTCTGGTTTTATGCATCACCCCACCTCTCCTTCCCCCTTAAGCAGGTATAAGAGTGTTTTCTAAATGTGAGACACTGTTCTCTTTCTTAACTCAGTTCAAGTGTAGCCATGTTTACAGGATCTTCATAAGTGATATCTTATGATAAGTTTCTTTTTCTGTGTGACTTATTTCACTTAGAATCATCGTACCTGAATCCACCCATTTTGCTGCTACTGGTCTTATGACATTGATTTCATGGCTGAGGGATATTCCGTCGTACGTAAGTACCACAATTTTTTGAACCATGTTTATATTTTCTGGGATACTTAAGGTGTATCCAAGTTGAGGTCCTTGTATGCAGTGCAGCCCTAAATTTTGGGGTGGCTCTGTCTTATTGATTTTCAGTTTTCCCAAGGTATATTCCCTAGACTGGTAGTGCCCTTGGCTCTGTAGCTCTGTTCTTTACTTGTTTTAGGGAACAGAATGCACTCCTCCAGAGAGGCAGTTGGCAATTTACATCCCGCCCATCAGCATAACAAGGCTCCCTGTTCTCCAGGGCCTGTCTTGCCTTTCTTGTTCTTACACATTTTGTGGATGTCCCTTTTGACCGGTGGGAAGTGATACTTCTTTGTAGTGCAGATTTGCATTGCCCGCTTGCTTGCTTGGCCAAAAAGGGCGTATGCGTTTTCTCCTGAATATATTCAGGAGAAAACACATACGCCCTTTTTGGCCAAGTGCATCATTGTCGAAGTTGTGCCCCTCTTCCTGTGCTTTAAAGGCGATTCCAACGTACCTCTTCAAATCTGTTTCCTGCTATTCTGCCTCGCTTTCAAGTCCGCCTCGTTGCCTTCCCTCAACAGATTTTTGGACGATAGTTGGCCTTTATTACTCGGCCAGTTTGTGAATTGCTGTGCCCCTGAGCTCCATTTTTCAACTCGTTTTTGGTGAGCTGACCGCAAGTCCAAAATTTTGGTTCAGGACCTATACTGGTTCCCGGTGGGTGGCTGAGAATTTGGTTAATTCTTCTTCCTGCTGGGAAATTACAGTGATATGTGCCCGTCCAAATGCCTAACAGCTACTCTCTCATTGGTTCTCCCTCTTCCCTTTCATCCTCTGCCAAATTGGCAACCTGTGCGAACCAAGAGGTTAAAGGGGCTGTCTCTCCAAGTTGGGAGGTTGATAGTAAAGCAGACGGAAAGTCAAACCGGAGCACCAGGAGAGCGACTATTCGTTGAGTTTTAGAAACCTTTCGTATTCACATTGTGTCCGTTCTCTAGGTTTCCCGCACATGTTATAGCTGTAGTAATATTCCCTTCAACCTGGAGAGTTCGGACCCATGGAATGGGTGCCATGCATTATTGCTTTAAAGGGTCTGCATTTGCTCACCCAATATCACCAATCGTCTCAGTCCCAAATGTCCCTCCTTATGCCACATCCAGCTGTCGTTGTAGATAGGGTCATTCCAGCTTTCATCAGAGACCCTGAAGGAATTGTAAAGAATTTCCCAGTTTTTTTGTTTTGTTTTTGAAATTCCTTTTTATAGTGGGTTTGAGCTGATTCTCGCTGCCATGTTTATGCCAGTCTAGACACACTTGATTCCCTTACAGAGACATATCAATACATAGGTTTTAAGCTTCTTACTAGTCAGATATTTTCCTCTGCGGGAAATATGGGGTTTTGAGTCCCTTTCACTGAGGACGGTGTAGGTCTTGTCTATCCCATAGTTGGTTTTTGGAACGGTACCTGTGCTTATATCAAACTCTGGTTTTATGCATCACCCCACCTCTCCTTCCCCCTTAAGCAGGTATAAGAGTGTTTTCTTAATGTGAGACACTGTTCTCTTTCCTAACTCAGTTCAAGTGTAGCCATGTTTACAGGATCTTCATAAGTGATATCTTATGATAAGTTTCTTTTTCTGTGTGACTTATTTCACTTAGAATCATCGTACCTGAATCCACCCATTTTGCTGCTACTGGTCTTATGAAATTGATTTCATGGCTGAGGGATATTCCATCGTACGTAAGTACCACAATTTTTTGAACCATGTTTATATTTTCTGGGATACTTAAGGTGTATCCAAGTTGAGGTCCTTGTATGCAGTGCAGCCCTAAATTTTGGGGTGGCTCTGTCTTATTGATTTTCAGTTTTCCCAAGGTATATTCCCTAGACTGGTAGTGCCCTTGGCTCTGTAGCTCTGTTCTTTACTTGTTTTAGGGAACAGAATGCACTCCTCCAGAGAGGCAGTTGGCAATTTACATCCCGCCCATCAGCATAACAAGGCTCCCTGTTCTCCAGGGCCTGTCTTGCCTTTCTTGTTCTTACACATTTTGTCGATGTCCCTTTTGACCGGTGGGAAGTGATACTTCTTTGTAGTGCAGATTTGCATTGCCCGCTTGCTTGCTTGGCCAAAAAGGGCGTATGCGTTTTCTCCTGAATATATTCAGGAGAAAACGCATACGCCCTTTTTGGCCAAGTGCATCATTGTCGAAGTTGTGCCCCTCTTCCTGTGCTTTAAAGGCAATTCCAACGTACCTCTTGAAATCTGTTTCCTGCTATTCTGCCTCGCTTTCAAGTCCGCCTCGTTGCCTTCCCTCAACAGATTTTTGGACGATAGTTGTCCTTTATTACTCGGCCAGTTTGTGAATTGCTGTGCCCCCGAGCTCCATTTTTCAACTCGTTTTTGGTGAGCTGACCGCAAGTCCAAAATTTTGGTTCAGGACCTATACTGGTTCCCGGTGGGTGGCTGAGAATTTGGTTAATTCTTCTTCCTGCCGGAAATTACAGTGATATGTGCCCGTGCAAATGCCTAAGAGCTACTCTCTCATTGGTTCTCCCTCTTCCCTTTCATCCTCTGCCAAATTGGCAACCTGTGCGAACCAAGAGGTTAAAGGGGCTGTCTCTCCAAGTTGGGAGGTTGATAGTAAAGCTGACGGAAAGTCAAACCGGAGCACCAGGAGAGGGACTATTCGTTGAGTTTTAGAAACCTTCCGTATTCACAGTGTGTCCGTTCTCTAGGTTTCCCGCACATGTTATAGCTGTAGTAATATTCCCTTCAACCTGGAGAGTTCGGACCCATGGAATGGGTGCCATGCATCATTGCTTTAAAGGGTCTGCATTTGCTCACCCAATCTCACCAATCGTCTCAGTCCCAAGTGTCCCTCCTTATGCCACATCCAGCTGTCGTTGTAGATAGGGTCATTCCAGCTTTCATCAGAGACCCTGAAGGAATTGTAAAGAATTTCCCAGTTTTTTTGTTTTGTTTTCGAAATTCCTTTTTATAGTGGGTTTGAGCTGATTCTCGCTGCCATGTTTATGCCAGTCTAGACACACTTGATTCCCTTACGGAGACATATCAATACATAGGTTTTAAGATTCTTACTAGTCAGATATTTTCCTCTGCGGGGAATATGGTGTTTTGAGTCCCTTTCGCTGAGGACGGTGTAGGTCTTGTCTATTCCATAGTTGGTTTTTGGAACGGTACCTGTGCTTATATCAAACTCTGGTTTTATGCATCACCCCACCTCTCCTTCCCCCTTAAGCAGGTATAAGAGTGTTTTCTAAATGTGAGACACTGTTCTCTGTCCTAACTCAGTACAAGTGTAGCCATGTTTACAGGATCTTCATAAGTGATATCTTATGATAAGTTTCTTTTTCTGTGTGACTTATTTCACTTAGAATCATCGTACCTGAATCCACCCATTTTGCTGCTACTGGTCTTATGACATTGATTTCATGGCTGAGGGATATTCCATCGTACGTAAGTACCACAATTTTTTGAACCATGTTTATATTTTCTGGGATACTTAAGGTGTATCCAAGTTGAGGTCCTTGTATGCAGTGCAGCCCTAAATTTTGGGGTGGCTCTGTCTTATTGATTTTCAGTTTTCCCAAGGTATATTACCTAGACTGGTAGTGCCCTTGGCTCTGTAGCTCTGTTCTTTACTTGTTTTAGGGAACAGAATGCACTCCTCCAGAGAGGCAGTTGGCAATTTACATCCCGCCCATCAGCATAACAAGGCTCCCTGTTCTCCAGGGCCTGTCTTGCCTTTCTTGTTCTTACACATTTTGTCGATGTCCCTTTTGACCGGTGGGAAGTGATACTTCTTTGTAGTGCAGATTTGCATTGCGCGCTTGCTTGCTTGGCCAAAAAGGGCGTATGCGTTTTCTCCTGAATATATTCAGGAGAAAACGCATACGCCCTTTTTGGCCAAGTGCATCATTGTCGAAGTTGTGCCCCTCTTCCTGTGCTTTAAAGGCGATTCCAACGTACCTCTTGAAATCTGTTTCCTGGTATTCTGCCTCGCTTTCAATTCCGCCTCGTTGCCTTCCCTCAACTGATTTTTGGACGATAGTTGTCCTTTATTACTCAGCCAGTTTGTGAATTGCTGTGCCCCTGAGCTCCATTTTTCAACTCGTTTTTGGTGAGCTGACCGCAAGTCCAAAATTTTGGTTCAGGACCTATACTGGTTCCCGGTGGGTGGCTGAGAATTTGGTTAATTCTTCTTCCTGCCGGGAAATTACAGTGATATATGCCCATCCAAATGCCTAAAAGCTACTCTCTCATTGGTTCTCCCTCTTCCCTTTCATCCTCTGCCAAATTGGAAACCTGTGCGAACCAAGAGGTTAAAGGGGCTGTCTCTCCAAGTTGGGAGGTTGATAGTAAAGCAGACGGAAAGTCAAACCAGAGCACCAGGAGAGGGACTATTCGTTGAGTTTTAGAAACCTTTCGTATTCACAGTGTGTCCGTTCTCTAGGTTTCCAGCACATGTTATAGCTGTAGTAATATTCCCTTCAACCTGGAGAGTTCGGACCCATGGAATGGGTGCCATGCATTATTGTTTTAAAGGGTCCGCATTTGCTCACCCAATCTCACCAATCGCCTCAGTCCCAAGTGTCCCTCCTTATGCCACATCCAGCTGTCGTTGTAGATAGGGTCATTCCAGGTTTCATCAGAGACCCTGAAGGAATTGTAAAGAATTTCCCAGTATTTTTGTTTTGTTTTTGAAATTCCTTTTTATAGTGGGTTTGAGCTGATTCTCGCTGCCATGTTTATGCCAGTCTAGACACACTTGATTCCCTTACGGAGACATATCAATACATAGGTTTTAAGATTCTTACTAGTCAGATATTTTCCTCTGCGGGAAATATGGGGTTTTGAGTCCCTTTCACTGAGGAAGGTGTAGGTCTTGTCTTTTCCATAGTTGGTTTTTGGAACGGTACCTGTGCTTATATCAAACTCTGGTTTTATGCATCACCCCACCTCTCCTTCCCCCTTAAGCAGGTATAAGAGTGTTTTCTAAATGTGAGACACTGTTCTCTTTCCTAACTCAGTACAAGTGTAGCCATGTTTATAGGATCTTCATAAGTGATATCTTATGATAAGTTTCTTTTTCTGTGTGACTTATTTCACTTAGAATCATCGTACCTGAATCCACCCATTTTGCTGCTACTGGTCTTATGACATTGATTTCATGGCTGAGGGATATTCCGTCGTACATAAGTACCACAATTTTTTGAACCATGTTTATATTTTCTGGGATACTTAAGGTGTATCCAAGTTGAGGTCCTTGTATGCAGTGCAGCCCTAAATTTTGGGGTGGCTCTGTCTTATTGATTTTCAGTTTTCCCAAGGTATATTCCCTAGACTGGTAGTGCCCTTGGCTCTGTAGCTCTGTTCTTTACTTGTTTTAGGGAACAGAATGCACTCCTCCAGAGAGGCAGTTGGCAATTTACATCCCGCCCATCAGCATAACAAGGCTCCCTGTTCTCCAGGGCCTGTCTTGCCTTTCTTGTTCTTACACATTTTGTCGATGTCCCTTTTGACCGGTGGGAAGTGATACTTCTTTGTAGTGCAGATTTGCATTGCCCGCTTGCTTGCTTGGCCAAAAAGGGCGTATGCGTTTTCTCCTGAATATATTCAGGAGAAAACGCATACGCCCTTTTTGGCCAAGTGCATCATTGTCGAAGTTGTGCCCCTCTTCCTGTGCTTTAAAGGCGATTCCAACGTACCTCTTCAAATCTGTTTCCTGCTATTCTGCCTCGCTTTCAAGTCCGCCTCGTTGCCTTCGCTCAACAGATTTTTGGACGATAGTTGTCCTTTATTACTCGGCCAGTTTGTGAATTGCTGTGCCCCTGAGCTCCATTTTTCAACTCGTTTTTGGTGAGCTGACCGCAAGTCCAAAATTTTGGTTCAGGACCTATACTGGTTCCCGGTGGGTGGCTGAGAATTTGGTTAATTCTTCTTCCTGCTGGGAAATTACAGTGATATGTGCCCGTCCAAATGCCTAACAGCTACTCTCTCATTGGTTCTCCCTCTTCCCTTTCATCCTCTGCCAAATTGGCAACCTGTGCGAACCAAGAGGTTAAAGGGGCTGTCTCTCCAAGTTGGGAGGTTGATAGTAAAGCAGACGGAAAGTCAAACCGGAGCACCAGGAGAGCGACTATTCGTTGAGTTTTAGAAACCTTTCGTATTCACATTGTGTCCGTTCTCTAGGTTTCCCGCACATGTTATAGCTGTAGTAATATTCCCTTCAACCTGGAGAGTTCGGACCCATGGAATGGGTGCCATGCATTATTGCTTTAAAGGGTCTGCATTTGCTCACCCAATATCATCAATCGTCTCAGTCCCAAATGTCCCTCCTTATGCCACATCCAGCTGTCGTTGTAGATAGGGTCATTCCAGCTTTCATCAGAGACCCTGAAGGAATTGTAAAGAATTTCCCAGTTTTTTTGTTTTGTTTTTGAAATTCCTTTTTATAGTGGGTTTGAGCTGATTCTCGCTGCCATGTTTATGCCAGTCTAGACACACTTGATTCCCTTACAGAGACATATCAATACATAGGTTTTAAGCTTCTTACTAGTCAGATATTTTCCTCTGCGGGAAATATGGGGTTTTGAGTCCCTTTCACTGAGGACGGTGTAGGTCTTGTCTATCCCATAGTTGGTTTTTGGAACGGTACCTGTGCTTATATCAAACTCTGGTTTTATGCATCACCCCACCTCTCCTTCCCCCTTAAGCAGGTATAAGAGTGTTTTCTAAATGTGAGACACTGTTCTCTTTCCTAACTCAGTTCAAGTGTAGCCATGTTTACAGGATCTTCATAAGTGATATCTTATGATAAGTTTCTTTTTCTGTGTGACTTATTTCACTTAGAATCATCGTACCTGAATCCACCCATTTTGCTGCTACTGGTCTTATGAAATTGATTTCATGGCTGAGGGATATTCCATCGTACGTAAGTACCACAATTTTTTGAACCATGTTTATATTTTCTGGGATACTTAAGGTGTATCCAAGTTGAGGTCCTTGTATGCAGTGCAGCCCTAAATTTTGGGGTGGCTCTGTCTTATTGATTTTCAGTTTTCCCAAGGTATATTCCCTAGACTGGTAGTGCCCTTGGCTCTGTAGCTCTGTTCTTTACTTGTTTTAGGGAACAGAATGCACTCCTCCAGAGAGGCAGTTGGCAATTTACATCCCGCCCATCAGCATAACAAGGCTCCCTGTTCTCCAGGGCCTGTCTTGCCTTTCTTGTTCTTACACATTTTGTCGATGTCCCTTTTGACCGGTGGGAAGTGATACTTCTTTGTAGTGCAGATTTGCATTGCCCGCTTGCTTGCTTGGCCAAAAAGGGCGTATGCGTTTTCTCCTGAATATATTCAGGAGAAAACGCATACGCCCTTTTTGGCCAAGTGCATCATTGTCGAAGTTGTGCCCCTCTTCCTGTGCTTTAAAGGCAATTCCAACGTACCTCTTGAAATCTGTTTCCTGCTATTCTGCCTCGCTTTCAAGTCCGCCTCGTTGCCTTCCCTCAACAGATTTTTGGACGATAGTTGTCCTTTATTACTCGGCCAGTTTGTGAATTGCTGTGCCCCCGAGCTCCATTTTTCAACTCGTTTTTGGTGAGCTGACCGCAAGTCCAAAATTTTGGTTCAGGACCTATACTGGTTCCCGGTGGGTGGCTGAGAATTTGGTTAATTCTTCTTCCTGCCGGGAAATTACAGTGATATGTGCCCGTGCAAATGCCTAACAGCTACTCTCTCATTGGTTCTCCCTCTTCCCTTTCATCCTCTGCCAAATTGGCAAACTGTGCGAACCAAGAGGTTAAAGGGGCTGTCTCTCCAAGTTGGGAGGTTGATAGTAAAGCTGACGGAAAGTCAAACCGGAGCACCAGGAGAGGGACTATTCGTTGAGTTTTAGAAACCTTCCGTATTCACAGTGTGTCCGTTCTCTAGGTTTCCCGCACATGTTATAGCTGTAGTAATATTCCCTTCAACCTGGAGAGTTCGGACCCATGGAATGGGTGCCATGCATCATTGCTTTAAAGGGTCTGCATTTGCTCATCCAATCTCACCAATCGTCTCAGTCCCAAGTGTCCCTCCTTATGCCACATCCAGCTGTCGTTGTAGATAGGGTCATTCCAGCTTTCATCAGAGACCCTGAAGGAATTGTAAAGAATTTCCCAGTTTTTTTGTTTTGTTTTCGAAATTCCTTTTTATAGTGGGTTTGAGCTGATTCTCGCTGCCATGTTTATGCCAGTCTAGACACACTTGATTCCCTTACGGAGACATATCAATACATAGGTTTTAAGATTCTTACTAGTCAGATATTTTCCTCTGCGGGGAATATGGGGTTTTGAGTCCCTTTCGCTGAGGACGGTGTAGGTCTTGTCTATTCCATAGTTGGTTTTTGGAACGGTACCTGTGCTTATATCAAACTCTGGTTTTATGCATCACCCCACCTCTCCTTCCCCCTTAAGCAGGTATAAGAGTGTTTTCTAAATGTGAGACACTGTTCTCTGTCCTAACTCAGTACAAGTGTAGCCATGTTTACAGGATCTTCATAAGTGATATCTTATGATAAGTTTCTTTTTCTGTGTGACTTATTTCACTTAGAATCATCGTACCTGAATCCACCCATTTTGCTGCTACTGGTCTTATGACATTGATTTCATGGCTGAGGGATATTCCATCGTACGTAAGTACCACAATTTTTTGAACCATGTTTATATTTTCTGGGATACTTAAGGTGTATCCAAGTTGAGGTCCTTGTATGCAGTGCAGCCCTAAATTTTGGGGTGGCTCTGTCTTATTGATTTTCAGTTTTCCCAAGGTATATTCCCTAGACTGGTAGTGCCCTTGGCTCTGTAGCTCTGTTCTTTACTTGTTTTAGGGAACAGAATGCACTCCTCCAGAGAGGCAGTTGGCAATTTACATCCCGCCCATCAGCATAACAAGGCTCCCTGTTCTCCAGGGCCTGTCTTGCCTTTCTTGTTCTTACACATTTTGTCGATGTCCCTTTTGACCGGTGGGAAGTGATACTTCTTTGTAGTGCAGATTTGCATTGCCCGCTTGCTTGCTTGGCCAAAAAGGGCGTATGCGTTTTCTCCTGAATATATTCAGGAGAAAACGCATACGCCCTTTTTGGCCAAGTGCATCATTGTCGAAGTTGTGCCCCTCTTCCTGTGCTTTAAAGGCGATTCCAACGTACCTCTTCAAATCTGTTTCCTGCTATTCTGCCTCGCTTTCAAGTCCACCTCGTTGCCTTCCCTCAACAGATTTTTGGACGATAGTTGTCCTTTATTACTCGGCCAGTTTGTGAATTGCTGTGCCCCTGAGCTCCATTTTTCAACTCGTTTTTGGTGAGCTGACCGCAAGTCCAAAATTTTGGTTCAGGACCTATACTGGTTCCCGGTGGGTGGCTGAGAATTTGGTTAATTCTTCTTCCTGCCGGGAAATTACAGTGATATGTGCCCGTCCAAATGCCTAACAGCTACTCTCTCATTGGTTCTCCCTCTTCCCTTTCATCCTCTGCCAAATTGGAAACCTGTGTGAACCAAGAGGTTAAAGGGGCTGTCTCTCCAAGTTTGGAGGTTGATAGTAAAGCAGACAGAAAGTCAAACCGGAGCACCAGGAGAGGGACTATTCGTTGAGTTTTAGAAACCTTTCGTATTCACAGTGTGTCCGTTCTCTAGGTTTCCCGCACATGTTATAGCTGTAGTAATATTCCCTTCAACCTGGAGAGTTCGGACCCATGGAATGGGTGCCATGCATTATTGCTTTAAAGGGTCTGCATTTGCTCACCCAATCTCACCAATCGTCTCAGTCCCAAGTGTCCCACCTTATGCCACATCCAGCTGTCGTTGTAGATAGGGTCATTCCAGCTTTCATCAGAGACCCTGAAGGAATTGTGAAGAATTTCCCAGTTTTTTTGTTTTGTTTTTGAAATTCCTTTTTATAGTGGGTTTGAGCTGATTCTCGCTGCCATGTTTATGCCAGTCTAGACACACTTGATTCCCTTATGGAGACATATCAATACATAGGTTTTAAGATTCTTACTAGTCAGATATATTCCTATGCGGGAAATATGGGGTTTTGAGTCCCTTTCACTGAGGAAGGTGTAGGTCTTGTCTATTCCATAGTTGGTTTTTGGAACGGTACCTGTGCTTATATCAAACTCTGGTTTTATGCATCACCCCACCTCTCCTTCCCCCTTAAGCAGGTATAAGAGTGTTTTCTAAATGTGAGACACTGTTCTCTTTTCTAACTCAGTACAAGTGTAGCCATGTTTACAGGATCTTCATAAGTGATATCTTATGATAAGTTTCTTTTTCTGTGTGACTTATTTCACTTAGAATCATCATACCTGAATCCACCCATTTTGCTGCTACTGGTCTTATGACATTGATTTCATGGCTGAGGGATATTCCATCGTACGTAAGTACCACAATTTTTTGAACCATGTTTATATTTCCTGGGATACTTAAGGTGTATCCAAGTTGAGGTCCTTGTATGCAGTGCAGCCCTAAATTTTGGGGTGGCTCTGTCTTATTGATTTTCAGTTTTCCCAAGGTATATTCCCTAGACTGGTAGTGCCCTTGGCTCTGTAGCTCTGTTCTTTACTTGTTTTAGGGAACAGAATGCACTCCTCCAGAGAGGCAGTTGGCAATTTACATCCCGCCCATCAGCATAACAAGGCTCCCTGTTCTCCAGGGCCTGTCTTGCCTTTCTTGTTCTTACACATTTTGTGGATGTCCCTTTTGACCGGTGGGAAGTGATACTTCTTTGTAGTGCAGATTTGCATTGCCCGCTTGCTTGCTTGGCCAAAAAGGGCGTATGCGTTTTCTCCTGAATATATTCAGGAGAAAACGCATACGCCCTTTTTGGCCAAGTGCATCATTGTCGAAGTTGTGCCCCTCTTCCTGTGCTTTAAAGGCGATTCCAACGTACCTCTTCAAATCTGTTTCCTGCTATTCTGCCTCGCTTTCTAGTCCGCCTCGTTGCCTTCCCTCAACAGATTTTTGGACGATAGTTGTCCTTTATTACTCGGCCAGGTTGTGAATTGCTGTGCCCCTGAGCTCCATTTTTCAACTCGTTTTTGGTGAGCTGACCGCAAGTCCAAAATTTTGGTTCAGGACCTATACTGGTTCCCGGTGGGTGGCTGAGAATTTGGTTAATTCTTCTTCCTGCCGGGAAATTACAGTGATATGTCCCCGTCCAAATGCCTAACAGCTACTCTCTCATTGGTTCTCCCTCTTCCCTTTCATCCTCTGCCAAATTGGAAACCTGTGTGAACCAAGAGGTTAAAGCGGCTGTCTCTCCAATTTGGGAGGTTGATAGTAAAGCAGACAGAAAGTCAAACCGGAGCACCAGGAGAGGGACTATTCGTTGAGTTTTAGAAACCTTTCGTATTCACAGTGTGTCCGTTCTCTAGGTTTCCCGCACATGTTATAGCTGTAGTAATATTCCCTTCAACCTGGAGAGTTCGGACCCATGGAATGGGTGCCATGCATTATTGCTTTAAAGGGTCTGCATTTGCTCACCCAATCTAACCAATCGTCTCAGTCCCAAGTGTCCCTCCTTATGCCACATCCAGCTGTCTTTGTAGATAGGGTCATTCCAGCTTTCATCAGAGACCCTGAAGGAATTGTAAAGAATTTCCCAGTTTTTTTGTTTTGTTTTTGAAATTCCTTTTTATAGTGGGTTTGAGCTGATTCTCGCTGCCATGTTTATGCCAGTCTAGACACACTTGATTCCCTTACGGAGACATATCAATACATAGGTTTTAAGATTCTTACTAGTCAGATATTTTCCTCTGCGGGAAATATGGGGTTTTGAGTCCCTTTCACTGAGGACGGTGTAGGTCTTGTCTATTCCATAGTTGGTTTTTGGAACGGTACCTGTGCTTATATCAAACTCTGGTTTTATGCATCACCCCACCTCTCCTTCCCCCTTAAGCAGGTATAAGAGTGTTTTCTAAATGTGAGACACTGTTCTCTTTCCTAACTCAGTTCAAGTGTAGCCATGTTTACAGGATCTTCATAAGTGATATCTTATGATAAGTTTCTTTTTCTGTGTGACTTATTTCACTTAGAATCATCGTACCTGAATCCACCCATTTTGTTGCTACTGGTCTTATGACATTGATTTCATGGCTGAGGGATATTCCATCGTACGTACGTACCACAATTTTTTCAACCATGTTTATATTTTCTGGGATACTTAAGGTGTATCCAAGTTGAGGTCCTTGTATGCAGTGCAGCCCTAAATTTTGGGGTGGCTCTGTCTTATTGATTTTCAGTTTTCCCAAGGTATATTCCCTAGTTTGGTAGTGCCCTTGGCTCTGTAGCTCTGTTCTTTACTTGTTTTAGGGAACAGAATGCACTCCTCCAGAGAGGAAGTTGGCAATTTACATCCCGCCCATCAGCATAACAAGGCTCCCTGTTCTCCAGGGCCTGTCTTTCGTTTCTTGTTCTTACACATTTTGTGGATGTCCCTTTTGACCGGTAGGAAGTGATACTTCTTTGTAGTGCAGATTTGCATTGCCCGCTTGCTTGCTTGGCCAAAAAGGGCGTATGCATTTTCTCCTGAATATATTCAGGAGAAAACGCATACGCCCTTTTTGGCCAAGTGCATCATTGTCGAAGTTGTGCCCCTCTTCCTGTGCTTTAAAGGCGATTCCAACGTACCTCTTGAAATCTGTTTCCTGGTATTCTGCCTCGCTTTCAAGTCGGCCTAGTTGCCTTCCCTCAACTGATTTTTGGACGATAGTTGTCCTTTATTACTCAGCCAGTTTGTGAATTGCTGTGCCCCTGAGCTCCATTTTTCAACTCGTTTTTGGTGAGCTGACCGCAAGTCCAAAATTTTGGTTCAGGACCTATAATGGTTCCCGGTGGGTGGCTGAGAATTTGGTTAATTCTTCTTCCTGCCGGGAAATTACAGTGATATGTGCCCATCCAAATGCCTAAAAGCTACTCTCTCATTGGTTCTCCCTCTTCCCTTTCATCCTCTGCCAAATTGGAAACCTGTGCGAACCAAGAGGTTAAAGGGGCTGTCTCTCCAAGTTGGGAGGTTGATAGTAAAGCAGACGGAAAGTCAAACCGGAGCACCAGGAGAGGGACTATTCGTTGAGTTTTAGAAACCTTTCGTATTCACAGTGTGTCCGTTCTCTAGGTTTCCCGCACATGTTATAGCTGTAGTAATATTCCCTTCAACCTGGAGAGTTCGGACCCATGGAATGGGTGCCATGCATTATTGTTTTAAAGGGTCCACATTTGCTCACCCAATCTCACCAATCACCTCAGTCCCAAGTGTCCCTCCTTATGCCACATCCAGCTGTCGTTGTAGATAGGGTCATTCCAGGTTTCATCAGAGACCCTGAAGGAATTGTAAAGAATTTCCCAGTATTTTTGTTTTGTTTTTGAAATTCCTTTTTATAGTGGGTTTGAGCTGATTCTCGCTGCCATGTTTATGCCAGTCTAGACACACTTGATTCCCTTACGGAGACATATCAATACATAGGTTTTAAGATTCTTACTAGTCAGATATTTTCCTCTGCGGGAAATATGGGGTTTTGAGTCCCTTTCACTGAGGAAGGTGTAGGTCTTGTCTTTTCCATAGTTGGTTTTTGGAACGGTACCTGTGCTTATATCAAACTCTGGTTTTATGCAATACCCCACCTCTCCTTCCCCCTTAAGCAGGTATAAGAGTGTTTTCTAAATGTGAGACACTGTTCTCTTTCCTAACTCAGTTCAAGTGTAGCCATGTTTACAGGATCTTCATAAGTGATATCTTATGATAAGTTTCTTTTTCTGTGTGACTTATTTCACTTAGAATCATCGTACGTGAATCCACCTATTTTGCTGCTACTGGTCTTATGACATTGATTTCATGGCTGAGGGATATTCCATCGTACGTAAGTACCACAATTTTTTGAACCATGTTTATATTTTCTGGGATACTTAAGGTGTATCCAAGTTGAGGTCCTTGTATGCAGTGCAGCCCTAAATTTTGGGGTGGCTCTGTCTTATTGATTTTCAGTTTTCCCAAGGTATATTCCCTAGACTGGTAGTGCCCTTGGCTCTGTAGCTCTGTTCTTTACTTGTTTTAGGGAACAGAATGCACTCCTCCAGAGAGGCAGTTGGCAATTTACATCCCGCCCATCAGCATAACAAGGCTCCCTGTTCTCCAGGGCCTGTCTTGCCTTTCTTGTTCTTACACATTTTGTCGATGTCCCTTTTGACCGGTGGGAAGTGATACTTCTTTGTAGTGCAGATTTGCATTGCCCGCTTGCTTGCTTGGCCAAAAAGGGCGTATGCGTTTTCTCCTGAATATATTCAGGAGAAAACGCATACGCCCTTTTTGGCCAAGTGCATCATTGTCGAAGTTGTGCCCCTCTTCCTGTGCTTTAAAGGCAATTCCAACGTACCTCTTGAAATCTGTTTCCTGCTATTCTGCCTCGCTTTCAAGTCCGCCTCGTTGCCTTCCCTCAACAGATTTTTGGACGATAGTTGTCCTTTATTACTCGGCCAGTTTGTGAATTGCTGTGCCCCCGAGCTCCATTTTTCAACTCGTTTTTGGTGAGCTGACCGCAAGTCCAAAATTTTGGTTCAGGACCTATACTGGTTCCCGGTGGGTGGCTGAGAATTTGGTTAATTCTTCTTCCTGCCGGGAAATTACAGTGATATGTGCCCGTGCAAATGCCTAACAGCTACTCTCTCATTGGTTCTCCCTCTTCCCTTTCATCCTCTGCCAAATTGGCAAACTGTGCGAACCAAGAGGTTAAAGGGGCTGTCTCTCCAAGTTGGGAGGTTGATAGTAAAGCTGACGGAAAGTCAAACCGGAGCACCAGGAGAGGGACTATTCGTTGAGTTTTAGAAACCTTCCGTATTCACAGTGTGTCCGTTCTCTAGGTTTCCCGCACATGTTATAGCTGTAGTAATATTCCCTTCAACCTGGAGAGTTCGGACCCATGGAATGGGTGCCATGCATCATTGCTTTAAAGGGTCTGCATTTGCTCATCCAATCTCACCAATCGTCTCAGTCCCAAGTGTCCCTCCTTATGCCACATCCAGCTGTCGTTGTAGATAGGGTCATTCCAGCTTTCATCAGAGACCCTGAAGGAATTGTAAAGAATTTCCCAGTTTTTTTGTTTTGTTTTCGAAATTCCTTTTTATAGTGGGTTTGAGCTGATTCTCGCTGCCATGTTTATGCCAGTCTAGACACACTTGATTCCCTTACGGAGACATATCAATACATAGGTTTTAAGATTCTTACTAGTCAGATATTTTCCTCTGCGGGGAATATGGGGTTTTGAGTCCCTTTCGCTGAGGACGGTGTAGGTCTTGTCTATTCCATAGTTGGTTTTTGGAACGGTACCTGTGCTTATATCAAACTCTGGTTTTATGCATCACCCCACCTCTCCTTCCCCCTTAAGCAGGTATAAGAGTGTTTTCTAAATGTGAGACACTGTTCTCTGTCCTAACTCAGTACAAGTGTAGCCATGTTTACAGGATCTTCATAAGTGATATCTTATGATAAGTTTCTTTTTCTGTGTGACTTATTTCACTTAGAATCATCGTACCTGAATCCACCCATTTTGCTGCTACTGGTCTTATGACATTGATTTCATGGCTGAGGGATATTCCATCGTACGTAAGTACCACAATTTTTTGAACCATGTTTATATTTTCTGGGATACTTAAGGTGTATCCAAGTTGAGGTCCTTGTATGCAGTGCAGCCCTAAATTTTGGGGTGGCTCTGTCTTATTGATTTTCAGTTTTCCCAAGGTATATTCCCTAGACTGGTAGTGCCCTTGGCTCTGTAGCTCTGTTCTTTACTTGTTTTAGGGAACAGAATGCACTCCTCCAGAGAGGCAGTTGGCAATTTACATCCCGCCCATCAGCATAACAAGGCTCCCTGTTCTCCAGGGCCTGTCTTGCCTTTCTTGTTCTTACACATTTTGTCGATGTCCCTTTTGACCGGTGGGAAGTGATACTTCTTTGTAGTGCAGATTTGCATTGCCCGCTTGCTTGCTTGGCCAAAAAGGGCGTATGCGTTTTCTCCTGAATATATTCAGGAGAAAACGCATACGCCCTTTTTGGCCAAGTGCATCATTGTCGAAGTTGTGCCCCTCTTCCTGTGCTTTAAAGGCGATTCCAACGTACCTCTTCAAATCTGTTTCCTGCTATTCTGCCTCGCTTTCAAGTCCACCTCGTTGCCTTCCCTCAACAGATTTTTGGACGATAGTTGTCCTTTATTACTCGGCCAGTTTGTGAATTGCTGTGCCCCTGAGCTCCATTTTTCAACTCGTTTTTGGTGAGCTGACCGCAAGTCCAAAATTTTGGTTCAGGACCTATACTGGTTCCCGGTGGGTGGCTGAGAATTTGGTTAATTCTTCTTCCTGCCGGGAAATTACAGTGATATGTGCCCGTCCAAATGCCTAACAGCTACTCTCTCATTGGTTCTCCCTCTTCCCTTTCATCCTCTGCCAAATTGGAAACCTGTGTGAACCAAGAGGTTAAAGGGGCTGTCTCTCCAAGTTTGGAGGTTGATAGTAAAGCAGACAGAAAGTCAAACCGGAGCACCAGGAGAGGGACTATTCGTTGAGTTTTAGAAACCTTTCGTATTCACAGTGTGTCCGTTCTCTAGGTTTCCCGCACATGTTATAGATGTAGTAATATTCCCTTCAACCTGGAGAGTTCGGACCCATGGAATGGGTGCCATGCATCATTGCTTTAAAGGGTCTGCATTTGCTCATCCAATCTCACCAATCGTCTCAGTCCCAAGTGTCCCTCCTTATGCCACATCCAGCTGTCGTTGTAGATAGGGTCATTCCAGCTTTCATCAGAGACCCTGAAGGAATTGTAAAGAATTTCCCAGTTTTTTTGTTTTGTTTTCGAAATTCCTTTTTATAGTGGGTTTGAGCTGATTCTCGCTGCCATGTTTATGCCAGTCTAGACACACTTGATTCCCTTACGGAGACATATCAATACATAGGTTTTAAGATTCTTACTAGTCAGATATTTTCCTCTGCGGGGAATATGGGGTTTTGAGTCCCTTTCGCTGAGGACGGTGTAGGTCTTGTCTATTCCATAGTTGGTTTTTGGAACGGTACCTGTGCTTATATCAAACTCTGGTTTTATGCATCACCCCACCTCTCCTTCCCCCTTAAGCAGGTATAAGAGTGTTTTCTAAATGTGAGACACTGTTCTCTGTCCTAACTCAGTACAAGTGTAGCCATGTTTACAGGATCTTCATAAGTGATATCTTATGATAAGTTTCTTTTTCTGTGTGACTTATTTCACTTAGAATCATCGTACCTGAATCCACCCATTTTGCTGCTACTGGTCTTATGACATTGATTTCATGGCTGAGGGATATTCCATCGTACGTAAGTACCACAATTTTTTGAACCATGTTTATATTTTCTGGGATACTTAAGGTGTATCCAAGTTGAGGTCCTTGTATGCAGTGCAGCCCTAAATTTTGGGGTGGCTCTGTCTTATTGATTTTCAGTTTTCCCAAGGTATATTCCCTAGACTGGTAGTGCCCTTGGCTCTGTAGCTCTGTTCTTTACTTGTTTTAGGGAACAGAATGCACTCCTCCAGAGAGGCAGTTGGCAATTTACATCCCGCCCATCAGCATAACAAGGCTCCCTGTTCTCCAGGGCCTGTCTTGCCTTTCTTGTTCTTACACATTTTGTCGATGTCCCTTTTGACCGGTGGGAAGTGATACTTCTTTGTAGTGCAGATTTGCATTGCCCGCTTGCTTGCTTGGCCAAAAAGGGCGTATGCGTTTTCTCCTGAATATATTCAGGAGAAAACGCATACGCCCTTTTTGGCCAAGTGCATCATTGTCGAAGTTGTGCCCCTCTTCCTGTGCTTTAAAGGCGATTCCAACGTACCTCTTCAAATCTGTTTCCTGCTATTCTGCCTCGCTTTCAAGTCCACCTCGTTGCCTTCCCTCAACAGATTTTTGGACGATAGTTGTCCTTTATTACTCGGCCAGTTTGTGAATTGCTGTGCCCCTGAGCTCCATTTTTCAACTCGTTTTTGGTGAGCTGACCGCAAGTCCAAAATTTTGGTTCAGGACCTATACTGGTTCCCGGTGGGTGGCTGAGAATTTGGTTAATTCTTCTTCCTGCCGGGAAATTACAGTGATATGTGCCCGTCCAAATGCCTAACAGCTACTCTCTCATTGGTTCTCCCTCTTCCCTTTCATCCTCTGCCAAATTGGAAACCTGTGTGAACCAAGAGGTTAAAGGGGCTGTCTCTCCAAGTTTGGAGGTTGATAGTAAAGCAGACAGAAAGTCAAACCGGAGCACCAGGAGAGGGACTATTCGTTGA
This sequence comes from Hyperoodon ampullatus, assembly GCF_949752795.1. Classification (NCBI taxonomy): domain Eukaryota; kingdom Metazoa; phylum Chordata; class Mammalia; order Artiodactyla; family Ziphiidae; genus Hyperoodon; species Hyperoodon ampullatus. The sequence goes on from NW_027641081.1 coordinate 748,286, forward strand.
GTTTTAGAAACCTTTCGTATTCACAGTGTGTCCGTTCTCTAGGTTTCCCGCACATGTTATAGCTGTAGTAATATTCCCTTCAACCTGGAGAGTTCGGACCCATGGAATGGGTGCCATGCATTATTGCTTTAAAGGGTCTGCATTTGCTCACCCAATCTCACCAATCGTCTCAGTCCCAAGTGTCCCACCTTATGCCACATCCAGCTGTCGTTGTAGATAGGGTCATTCCAGCTTTCATCAGAGACCCTGAAGGAATTGTGAAGAATTTCCCAGTTTTTTTGTTTTGTTTTTGAAATTCCTTTTTATAGTGGGTTTGAGCTGATTCTCGCTGCCATGTTTATGCCAGTCTAGACACACTTGATTCCCTTATGGAGACATATCAATACATAGGTTTTAAGATTCTTACTAGTCAGATATATTCCTATGCGGGAAATATGGGGTTTTGAGTCCCTTTCACTGAGGAAGGTGTAGGTCTTGTCTATTCCATAGTTGGTTTTTGGAACGGTACCTGTGCTTATATCAAACTCTGGTTTTATGCATCACCCCACCTCTCCTTCCCCCTTAAGCAGGTATAAGAGTGTTTTCTAAATGTGAGACACTGTTCTCTTTCCTAACTCAGTACAAGTGTAGCCATGTTTACAGGATCTTCATAAGTGATATCTTATGATAAGTTTCTTTTTCTGTGTGACTTATTTCACTTAGAATCATCATACCTGAATCCACCCATTTTGCTGCTACTGGTCTTATGACATTGATTTCATGGCTGAGGGATATTCCATCGTACGTAAGTACCACAATTTTTTGAACCATGTTTATATTTCCTGGGATACTTAAGGTGTATCCAAGTTGAGGTCCTTGTATGCAGTGCAGCCCTAAATTTTGGGGTGGCTCTGTCTTATTGATTTTCAGTTTTCCCAAGGTATATTCCCTAGACTGGTAGTGCCCTTGGCTCTGTAGCTCTGTTCTTTACTTGTTTTAGGGAACAGAATGCACTCCTCCAGAGAGGCAGTTGGCAATTTACATCCCGCCCATCAGCATAACAAGGCTCCCTGTTCTCCAGGGCCTGTCTTGCCTTTCTTGTTCTTACACATTTTGTGGATGTCCCTTTTGACCGGTGGGAAGTGATACTTCTTTGTAGTGCAGATTTGCATTGCCCGCTTGCTTGCTTGGCCAAAAAGGGCGTATGCGTTTTCTCCTGAATATATTCAGGAGAAAACGCATACACCCTTTTTGGCCAAGTGCATCATTGTCGAAGTTGTGCCCCTCTTCCTGTGCTTTAAAGGCGATTCCAACGTACCTCTTCAAATCTGTTTCCTGCTATTCTGCCTCGCTTTCTAGTCCGCCTCGTTGCCTTCCCTCAACAGATTTTTGGACGATAGTTGTCCTTTATTACTCGGCCAGGTTGTGAATTGCTGTGCCCCTGAGCTCCATTTTTCAACTCGTTTTTGGTGAGCTGACCGCAAGTCCAAAATTTTGGTTCAGGACCTATACTGGTTCCCGGTGGGTGGCTGAGAATTTGGTTAATTCTTCTTCCTGCCGGGAAATTACAGTGATATGTCCCCGTCCAAATGCCTAACAGCTACTCTCTCATTGGTTCTCCCTCTTCCCTTTCATCCTCTGCCAAATTGGAAACCTGTGTGAACCAAGAGGTTAAAGCGGCTGTCTCTCCAATTTGGGAGGTTGATAGTAAAGCAGACAGAAAGTCAAACCGGAGCACCAGGAGAGGGACTATTCGTTGAGTTTTAGAAACCTTTCGTATTCACAGTGTGTCCGTTCTCTAGGTTTCCCGCACATGTTATAGCTGTAGTAATATTCCCTTCAACCTGGAGAGTTCGGACCCATGGAATGGGTGCCATGCATTATTGCTTTAAAGGGTCTGCATTTGCTCACCCAATCTAACCAATCGTCTCAGTCCCAAGTGTCCCTCCTTATGCCACATCCAGCTGTCTTTGTAGATAGGGTCATTCCAGCTTTCATCAGAGACCCTGAAGGAATTGTAAAGAATTTCCCAGTTTTTTTGTTTTGTTTTTGAAATTCCTTTTTATAGTGGGTTTGAGCTGATTCTCGCTGCCATGTTTATGCCAGTCTAGACACACTTGATTCCCTTACGGAGACATATCAATACATAGGTTTTAAGATTCTTACTAGTCAGATATTTTCCTCTGCGGGAAATATGGGGTTTTGAGTCCCTTTCACTGAGGACGGTGTAGGTCTTGTCTATTCCATAGTTGGTTTTTGGAACGGTACCTGTGCTTATATCAAACTCTGGTTTTATGCATCACCCCACCTCTCCTTCCCCCTTAAGCAGGTATAAGAGTGTTTTCTAAATGTGAGACACTGTTCTCTTTCCTAACTCAGTTCAAGTGTAGCCATGTTTACAGGATCTTCATAAGTGATATCTTATGATAAGTTTCTTTTTCTGTGTGACTTATTTCACTTAGAATCATCGTACCTGAATCCACCCATTTTGTTGCTACTGGTCTTATGACATTGATTTCATGGCTGAGGGATATTCCATCGTACGTACGTACCACAATTTTTTCAACCATGTTTATATTTTCTGGGATACTTAAGGTGTATCCAAGTTGAGGTCCTTGTATGCAGTGCAGCCCTAAGTTTTGGGGTGGCTCTGTCTTATTGATTTTCAGTTTTCCCAAGGTATATTCCCTAGTTTGGTAGTGCCCTTGGCTCTGTAGCTCTGTTCTTTACTTGTTTTAGGGAACAGAATGCACTCCTCCAGAGAGGAAGTTGGCAATTTACATCCCGCCCATCAGCATAACAAGGCTCCCTGTTCTCCAGGGCCTGTCTTTCGTTTCTTGTTCTTACACATTTTGTGGATGTCCCTTTTGACCGGTAGGAAGTGATACTTCTTTGTAGTGCAGATTTGCATTGCCCGCTTGCTTGCTTGGCCAAAAAGGGCGTATGCATTTTCTCCTGAATATATTCAGGAGAAAACGCATACGCCCTTTTTGGCCAAGTGCATCATTGTCGAAGTTGTGCCCCTCTTCCTGTGCTTTAAAGGCGATTCCAACGTACCTCTTGAAATCTGTTTCCTGGTATTCTGCCTCGCTTTCAAGTCGGCCTAGTTGCCTTCCCTCAACTGATTTTTGGACGATAGTTGTCCTTTATTACTCAGCCAGTTTGTGAATTGCTGTGCCCCTGAGCTCCATTTTTCAACTCGTTTTTGGTGAGCTGACCGCAAGTCCAAAATTTTGGTTCAGGACCTATAATGGTTCCCGGTGGGTGGCTGAGAATTTGGTTAATTCTTCTTCCTGCCGGGAAATTACAGTGATATGTGCCCATCCAAATGCCTAAAAGCTACTCTCTCATTGGTTCTCCCTCTTCCCTTTCATCCTCTGCCAAATTGGAAACCTGTGCGAACCAAGAGGTTAAAGGGGCTGTCTCTCCAAGTTGGGAGGTTGATAGTAAAGCAGACGGAAAGTCAAACTGGAGCACCAGGAGAGGGACTATTCGTTGAGTTTTAGAAACCTTTCGTATTCACAGTGTGTCCGTTCTCTAGGTTTCCCGCACATGTTATAGCTGTAGTAATATTCCCTTCAACCTGGAGAGTTCGGACCCATGGAATGGGTGCCATGCATTATTGTTTTAAAGGGTCCACATTTGCTCACCCAATCTCACCAATCACCTCAGTCCCAAGTGTCCCTCCTTATGCCACATCCAGCTGTCGTTGTAGATAGGGTCATTCCAGGTTTCATCAGAGACCCTGAAGGAATTGTAAAGAATTTCCCAGTATTTTTGTTTTGTTTTTGAAATTCCTTTTTATAGTGGGTTTGAGCTGATTCTCGCTGCCATGTTTATGCCAGTCTAGACACACTTGATTCCCTTACGGAGACATATCAATACATAGGTTTTAAGATTCTTACTAGTCAGATATTTTCCTCTGCGGGAAATATGGGGTTTTGAGTCCCTTTCACTGAGGAAGGTGTAGGTCTTGTCTTTTCCATAGTTGGTTTTTGGAACGGTACCTGTGCTTATATCAAACTCTGGTTTTATGCAATACCCCACCTCTCCTTCCCCCTTAAGCAGGTATAAGAGTGTTTTCTAAATGTGAGACACTGTTCTCTTTCCTAACTCAGTTCAAGTGTAGCCATGTTTACAGGATCTTCATAAGTGATATCTTATGATAAGTTTCTTTTTCTGTGTGACTTATTTCACTTAGAATCATCGTACCTGAATCCACCTATTTTGCTGCTACTGGTCTTATGACATTGATTTCATGGCTGAGGGATATTCCATCGTACGTAAGTACCACAATTTTTTGAACCATGTTTATATTTTCTGGGATACTTAAGGTGTATCCAAGTTGAGGTCCTTGTATGCAGTGCAGCCCTAAATTTTGGGGTGGCTCTGTCTTATTGATTTTCAGTTTTCCCAAGGTATATTCCCTAGACTGGTAGTGCCCTTGGCTCTGTAGCTCTGTTCTTTACTTGTTTTAGGGAACAGAATGCACTCCTCCAGAGAGGCAGTTGGCAATTTACATCCCGCCCATCAGCATAACAAGGCTCCCTGTTCTCCAGGGCCTGTCTTGCCTTTCTTGTTCTTACACATTTTGTCGATGTCCCTTTTGACCGGTGGGAAGTGATACTTCTTTGTAGTGCAGATTTGCATTGCCCGCTTGCTTGCTTGGCCAAAAAGGGCGTATGCGTTTTCTCCTGAATATATTCAGGAGAAAACGCATACGCCCTTTTTGGCCAAGTGCATCATTGTCGAAGTTGTGCCCCTCTTCCTGTGCTTTAAAGGCAATTCCAACGTACCTCTTGAAATCTGTTTCCTGCTATTCTGCCTCGCTTTCAAGTCCGCCTCGTTGCCTTCCCTCAACAGATTTTTGGACGATAGTTGTCCTTTATTACTCGGCCAGTTTGTGAATTGCTGTGCCCCCGAGCTCCATTTTTCAACTCGTTTTTGGTGAGCTGACCGCAAGTCCAAAATTTTGGTTCAGGACCTATACTGGTTCCCGGTGGGTGGCTGAGAATTTGGTTAATTCTTCTTCCTGCCGGGAAATTACAGTGATATGTGCCCGTGCAAATGCCTAACAGCTACTCTCTCATTGGTTCTCCCTCTTCCCTTTCATCCTCTGCCAAATTGGCAAACTGTGCGAACCAAGAGGTTAAAGGGGCTGTCTCTCCAAGTTGGGAGGTTGATAGTAAAGCTGACGGAAAGTCAAACCGGAGCACCAGGAGAGGGACTATTCGTTGAGTTTTAGAAACCTTCCGTATTCACAGTGTGTCCGTTCTCTAGGTTTCCCGCACATGTTATAGCTGTAGTAATATTCCCTTCAACCTGGAGAGTTCGGACCCATGGAATGGGTGCCATGCATCATTGCTTTAAAGGGTCTGCATTTGCTCATCCAATCTCACCAATCGTCTCAGTCCCAAGTGTCCCTCCTTATGCCACATCCAGCTGTCGTTGTAGATAGGGTCATTCCAGCTTTCATCAGAGACCCTGAAGGAATTGTAAAGAATTTCCCAGTTTTTTTGTTTTGTTTTCGAAATTCCTTTTTATAGTGGGTTTGAGCTGATTCTCGCTGCCATGTTTATGCCAGTCTAGACACACTTGATTCCCTTACGGAGACATATCAATACATAGGTTTTAAGATTCTTACTAGTCAGATATTTTCCTCTGCGGGGAATATGGGGTTTTGAGTCCCTTTCGCTGAGGACGGTGTAGGTCTTGTCTATTCCATAGTTGGTTTTTGGAACGGTACCTGTGCTTATATCAAACTCTGGTTTTATGCATCACCCCACCTCTCCTTCCCCCTTAAGCAGGTATAAGAGTGTTTTCTAAATGTGAGACACTGTTCTCTGTCCTAACTCAGTACAAGTGTAGCCATGTTTACAGGATCTTCATAAGTGATATCTTATGATAAGTTTCTTTTTCTGTGTGACTTATTTCACTTAGAATCATCGTACCTGAATCCACCCATTTTGCTGCTACTGGTCTTATGACATTGATTTCATGGCTGAGGGATATTCCATCGTACGTAAGTACCACAATTTTTTGAACCATGTTTATATTTTCTGGGATACTTAAGGTGTATCCAAGTTGAGGTCCTTGTATGCAGTGCAGCCCTAAATTTTGGGGTGGCTCTGTCTTATTGATTTTCAGTTTTCCCAAGGTATATTACCTAGACTGGTAGTGCCCTTGGCTCTGTAGCTCTGTTCTTTACTTGTTTTAGGGAACAGAATGCACTCCTCCAGAGAGGCAGTTGGCAATTTACATCCCGCCCATCAGCATAACAAGGCTCCCTGTTCTCCAGGGCCTGTCTTGCCTTTCTTGTTCTTACACATTTTGTCGATGTCCCTTTTGACCGGTGGGAAGTGATACTTCTTTGTAGTGCAGATTTGCATTGCCCGCTTGCTTGCTTGGCCAAAAAGGGCGTATGCGTTTTCTCCTGAATATATTCAGGAGAAAACGCATACGCCCTTTTTGGCCAAGTGCATCATTGTCGAAGTTGTGCCCCTCTTCCTGTGCTTTAAAGGCGATTCCAACGTACCTCTTCAAATCTGTTTCCTGCTATTCTGCCTCGCTTTCAAGTCCACCTCGTTGCCTTCCCTCAACAGATTTTTGGACGATAGTTGTCCTTTATTACTCGGCCAGTTTGTGAATTGCTGTGCCCCTGAGCTCCATTTTTCAACTCGTTTTTGGTGAGCTGACCGCAAGTCCAAAATTTTGGTTCAGGACCTATACTGGTTCCCGGTGGGTGGCTGAGAATTTGGTTAATTCTTCTTCCTGCCGGGAAATTACAGTGATATGTGCCCGTCCAAATGCCTAACAGCTACTCTCTCATTGGTTCTCCCTCTTCCCTTTCATCCTCTGCCAAATTGGAAACCTGTGTGAACCAAGAGGTTAAAGGGGCTGTCTCTCCAAGTTTGGAGGTTGATAGTAAAGCAGACGGAAAGTCAAACCGGAGCACCAGGAGAGGGACTATTCGTTGAGTTTTAGAAACCTTTCGTATTCACAGTGTGTCCGTTCTCTAGGTTTCCCGCACTTGTTATAGCTGTAGTAATATTCCCTTCAACCTGGAGAGTTTGGACCCATGGAATGGGTGCCATGCATTATTGCTTTAAAGGGTCTGCATTTGCTCACCCAAACTAACCAATCGTCTCAGTCCCAAGTGTCCCTCCTTATGCCACATCCAGCTGTCATTGTAGATAGGGTCATTCCAGCTTTCATCAGAGACCCTGAAGGAATTGTAAAGAATTTCCCAGTTTTTTTGTTTTGTTTTTGAAATTCCTTTTTATAGAGGGTTTGAGCTGATTCTCGCTGCCATGTTTATGCCAGTCTAGACACACTTGATTCCCTTACGGAGACATATCAATACATAGGTTTTAAGATTCTTACTAGTCAGATATTTTCCTCTGCGGGAAATATGGGGTTTTGAGTCCCTTTCACTGAGGACGGTGTAGGTCTTGTCTATTCCATAGTTGGTTTTTGGAACGGTACCTGTGCTTATATCAAACTCTGGTTTTATGCATCACCCCACCTCTCCTTCCCCCTTAAGCAGGTATAAGAGTGTTTTCTAAATGTGAGACACTGTTCTCTTTCCTAACTCAGTTCAAGTGTAGCCATGTTTACAGGATCTTCATAAGTGATATCTTATGATAAGTTTCTTTTTCTGTGTGACTTATTTCACTTAGAATCATCGTACCTGAATCCACCCATTTTGCTGCTACTGGTCTTATGACATTGATTTCATGGCTGAGGGATATTCCATCGTACGTAAGTACCACAATTTTTTGAACCATTTTTATATTTCCTGGGATATTTAAGGTGTACCCAAGTTGAGGTCCTTGTAAGCAGTGCAGCCCTAAATTTTGGGGTGGCTCTGACTTATTGATTTTCAGTTTACTCAAGGTATATTCCCTAGACTGGAAGTGCCCTTGGCTCTGTAGCTCTGTTCTTTTCCTTGTTTTAGGGAACACAATGTACTCCTCCAGAGGGGCAGTTGGCAATTTACATCCCGCCCATCTGCATAACAAGGATTCCTGTTCTCCAGGGCCTGTCTTGCCTTTCTGGTTTTTACACATTTTGTGGTGGTCCCTTTTGACCGGTGGGAAGTGATACTTCTTTGTAGTGCAGATTTGCATTGCCCGCTTGCTTGCTTGGCCAAAAAGGGCGTATGCGTTCTCTCCTGAATATATTCAGGGGAAAACGCATATGCCCTTTTTGGCCAAATGCATCATTGTCGAAGTTGTGCCCCTCTTCCTGTGCTTTAAAGGCGATTCCAACGTACCTCTTGAAATCTGTTTCCTGCTATTCTGCCTCGCTTTCAAGTCCACCTCGTTGCCTTCCCTCAACAGATTTTTGGACGATAGTTGTCCTTTATTACTCGGCCAGTTTGTGAATTGCTGTGACCCTGAGCTCCATTTTTCAACTCGTTTTCGTTGAGCTGATCTCAAGTCCAAAATTTTGGTTCAGGATCTATGCTGGTTCTCAGTGCGGGGCTGAGACTTTGCTTAATTCTTCTTCCTGCCGGGAACTTAGAGTGATATGTGCCCGTCCAAATGCCTAACAGCTACTCTCTCATTGGTTCTCCCTCTTCCCTTTCATCCTCTGCCAAATTGGCAACTTGTGCGAACCAGGAGGTTAAAGGGGCTGTCTCTCCAAGTTGGGAGATTGATAGTAAAGCAGATGGAAAGTCAAACCGGAGCACCAGGAGAGGGACTATTCGTTGAGTTTTAGAAACCTTTCGTATTCACAGTGTGTCCGTTCTCTAGGTTTCCCGTACATGTTATAAGTGTAGTAATATTCCCTTCAACCTGGAGAGTTGGGACCCATGGAATGGGTGCCAGGCATTATTGCTTTAAAGGGTCTGCATTTGCTCACCCAATCTCACCAATCCTCTCAGTCCCAAGTGTCCAGCCTTATGCCACATCAAGCTGTCGTTTTATAAAGGGTCATTCCAGGTTTCATCAGAGACCCTGAAGGAATTGTAAAGAATTTCCCAGTTTTTTTGTTTTGTTTTTGAAATTCCTTTTTATAGTGGGTTTGAGCTGCTTCTCGCTGCCATGTTTATGCCAGTCTAGACACACTTGATTCCCTTACGGAGACATATCAATACATAGGTTTTAAGATTTTTACTAGTCAGATATATTCCTCTGCGGGAAATATGGGGTTTTGAGTCCCTTTCACTGAGGAAGGTGTAGGTCTTGACTATTCCATAGTTGGTTTTTGGAACGGTACCTGTGCTTATATCAAACTCTGGTTTTATGCATCACCCCACCTCTCCTTCCGCCTTAAGCAGTCATAAGAGTGTTTTCTAAAGGTGAGACACTGTTCTCTTTCCTAACTCAGTTCAAGTGTAGCCCTGTTTACAGGATCTTCATAAGTGATATCTTATGATAAGTTTCTTTTTCTGTGTGACTTATTTCAATTAGAATCACCGTACCTGAATCCACCCATTTTGCTGCTACTGCTCTTATGCCAATGATTTCATGGCTGAGGGATATTCCATCGTACGTAAGTACCACAATTTTTTGAACCATTTTTATATTTCCCTTGATACTTAAGGCCTACCCAAGTTGAGGTCTTGGTAAGCAGTGCAGCCCTAAATTTTGGGGTGGCTCTGTCTTATTGATTTTCAGTTTTCCCAAGGTATATTCCCTAGACTGGAAGTGCCCTTGGCTCTGTAGCTCTGTTCTTTACTTGTTTTAGGGAACACAATGCACTCTTCCAGAGAGGCAGTTGGCAATTTACATCCCGCCCATCAGCATAACAAGGCTCCCTGTTCTCCAGGGCCTGTCTTGCCTTTCTGGTTTTTACACGTTTTGTGGATGTCCCTTTTTTCCGGTGGGAAGTGATACTTCTTTGTAGTGCAGATTTACATTGCCCGCTTGCTTGCTTGGCCAAAAAGGGCGTATGCGTTTTCTCCTGAATATATTCAGGAGAAAACGCATACGCCCTTTTTGGCCAAGTGCATCATTGTCCAAGTTGTGCCCCTCTTCCTGTGCTTTAAAGGCGATTCCAACGTACCTCTTGAAATCTGTTTCCTGCTATTCTGCCTCGCTTTCAAGTCCGCCTCGTTGCCTTCCCTCAACAGATTTTTGGACGATAGTTGTCCTTTATTACTCGGCCAGTTTGTGAATTGCTGTGCCCCTGAGCTACATTTTTCCACTCGGTTTTGGTGAGCTGACCACAAGTCCAAATTATTGGTTCAGGACCTATACTGGTTCCCGGTGGGTGGCTGAGACTTTGGTTAATTCTTCTTCCTGCCGGGAAATTACAGTGATATGTGCCCGTCCAAATGCCTAACAGCTACTCTCTCATTGGTTCTCCCTCTTCCCTTTCATCCTCTGCCAAATTGGCAACCTGTGCGAACCAGGAGGTTAAAGGGGCTGTCTCTCCAAGTTGGGAGGTTGATAGTAAAGCAGATCTTAAGTCAAACCGGAGCACCAGGAGAGGGACTATTCGTTGAGTTTTACAAACCTTTCGTATTCACAGTGTGTCCGTTCTCTAGGTTTCGCGTACATGTTATAACTGTAGTAATATTCCCTTCAACCTGGAGAGTTGGGACCCATGGAATGGGTGCCATGCATTATTGCTTTAAAGGGTCTGCATTTGCTCACCCAATCTCACCAATCGTCTCAGTCCCAAGTGTCCAGCCTTATGCCACATCCAGCTGTCGTTGTAGATAGGGTCATTCCAGGTTTCATCAGAGACCCTGAAGGAATTGTAAAGAATTTCCCAGTTTTTTTGTTTTGTTTTTGAAATTCCTTTTTATAGTGGGTTTGAGCTGATTCTCACTGCCATGTTTATGCCAGTCTAGACACACTTGATTCCCTTACGGAGACATATCAATACATAGGTTTTAAGATTCTTACTAGTCAGATATATTCCTCTGCGGGAAATATGGGGTTTTGAGTCGCTTTCACTGAGGAAGGTGTAGGTCTTGTCTATTCCATAGTTGGTTTTTGGAACGGTACCTGTGCTTATATCAAACTCTGGTTTTATGCATCACCCCACCTCTCCTTCCCCCTTAAGCAGGCATAAGAGTGTTTTCTAAATGTGAGACACTGTTCTCTTTCCTAACTCAGTTCAAGTGTAGCCATGTGTACAGGATCTTCATAAGTGATATCTTATGATAAGTATCTTTTTCTCTGTGACTTCTTTCACTTAGAATCATCGTACCTGAATCCAGCCATTTTGCTGCTACTGGTCTTATGACATTGATTTCATGGCTGAGGGATATTCCATCGTACGTAAGTACCACAATTTTTTGATCCATTTTTATATTTCCTGGGATATTTAAGGTGTACCCAAGTTGAGGTCCTTGTAAGCAGTGCAGCCCTAAATTTTGGGGTGGCTCTGTCTTATTGATTTTCAGTTTTCCCAAGGTATATTCCCTAGACTGGAAGTGCCCTTGGCTCTGCAGCTCTGTTCTTTACTTGTTTTAGGGTACACAATGTCCTCCTCCAGAAAGGCAGTTGGCAATTTACATCCCACCCATCAGCATAACAAGGCTCCCTGTTCTCCAGGGCCTGTCTTGCCTTTCTGGTTTTTACACATTTTGTGGATGTCCCTTTTGACCGGTGGGAAGTGATACTTCTTTGTAGTGCAGATTTGCATTGCCCGCTTGCTTACTTGGCCAAAAAGGGCGTATGCGTTTTCTCCTGAATATATTCAGGAGAAAACGCATACGCCCTTTTTGGCCAAGTGCATCATTGTCGAAGTTGTGCCCCTCTTCCTGTGCTTTAAAGGCGATTCCAACGTACCTCTTGAAATCTCTTTCCTGCTATTCTGCCTCGCTTTCAAGTCCGCCTCGTTGCCTTCCCTCAACAGATTTTTGGACGATAGTTGTCCTTTATTACTCGGCCAGTTTGTGAATTGCTGTGCCCCTGAGCTCCATTTTTCAACTCGATTTTGGTGAGCTGACCGCAAGTCCAAAATTTTGGTTCAGGACCTATACTGGTTCCCAGTGGGTGGCTGAGACTTTGGTTAATTCTTCTTCCTGCCGGGAAATTACAGTGATATGTGCCCGTCCAAATGCCTAGCAGCTACTCTCTCATTGGTTCTCCCTCTTCCCTTTCATCCTCTGCCAAATTGGCAACCTGTGCGAACCAGGAGGTTAAAGGGGCTGTCTCTCCAAGTTGGGAGGTTGATAGTAAAGCAGATGCAAAGTCAAACCAGAGCACCAGGAGAGGGAATATTCGTTGAGTTTTAGAAACCTTTTGTATTCACAGTGTGTCCGTTCTCTAGGTTTCCCTTACATGTTATAACTGTAGTAATATTCCCTTCAACCTGGAGAGTTGGGACCCATGGAATGGGTGCCATGCATTATTGCTTTAAAGGGTCTGCATTTGCTCACCCAATCTCACCAATCCTCTCAGTCCCAAGTGTCCAGCCTTATGCCACATCCAGCTGTCGTTGTAGATAGGGTCATTCCAGGTTTCATCAGAGACCCTGAAGGAATTGTAAAGAATTTCCCAGTTTTTTTGTTTTGTTTTTGAAATTCCTTTTTATAGAGGGTTTGAGCTGATTCTCGCTGCCATGTTTATGCCAGTCTAGACACACTTGATTCCCTTACAGAGACATATCAATACATAGGTTTTAAGATTCTTACTAGTCAGATATATTCCTCTGCGGGAAATATGGGGTTTTGAGTCCCTTTCACTGAGGAAGGTATAGGTCTTGTCTATTCCATAGTTGGTTTTTGGAACGGTACCTGTGCTTATATCAAACTCTGGTTTTATGCATCACCCCACCTCTCCTTCCCCCTTAAGCAGGCATAAGAGTGTTTTCTAAATGTGAGACACTGTTCTCTTTCCTAACTCAGTTCAAGTGTAGCCATGTGTACAGGATCTTCATAAGTGATATCTTATGATAAGTTTCTTTTTCTGTGTGACTTATTTCACTTAGAATCATCGTACCTGAATCCACCCATTTTGCTGCTACTGGTCTTATGACATTGATTTCATGGCTGAGGGATATTCCATCGTACGTAAGTACCACAATTTTTTGAACCATTTTTATATTTCCTGGGATATTTAAGGTGTACCCAAGTTGAGGTCCTTGTAAGCAGTGCAGCCCTAAATTTTGGGGTTGCTCTGTCTTATTGATTTTCAGTTTTCCCAAGGTATATTCCCTAGACTGGAAGTGCCCTTGGCTCTGTAGCTCTGTTCTTTACTTGTTTTAGGGAACACAATGCACTCCTCCAGAGAGGCAGTTGGCAATTTACATCCCACCCATCAGCATAACAAGGCTCCCTGTTCTCCAGGGCCTGTCTTGCCTTTCTGGTTTTTACACATTTTGTGGATGTCCCTTCTGACCGGTGGGAAGTGATACTTCTTTGTAGTGCAGATTTGCATTGCCCGCTTGCTTGCTTGGCCAAAAAGGGCGTATGCGTTTTCTCCTGAATATATTCAGGAGAAAACGCATACGCCCTTTTTGGCCAAGTGCATCATTGTCGAAGTTGTGCCCCTCTTCCTGTGCTTTAAAGGCGATTCCAACGTACCTCTTGAAATCTCTTTCCTGCTATTCTGCCTCGCTTTCAAGTCCGCCTCGTTGCCTTCCCTCAACAGATTTTTGGACGATAGTTGTCCTTTATTACTCGGCCAGTTTGTGAATTGCTGTGCCCCTGAGCTCCATTTTTCAACTCGATTTTGGTGAGCTGACCGCAAGTCCAAAATTTTGGTTCAGGACCTATACTGGTTCCCGGTGGGTGGCTGAGACTTTGGTTAATTCTTCTTCCTGCCGGGAAATTACAGTGATATGTGCCCGTCCAAATGCCTAACAGCTACTCTCTCATTGGTTCTCCCTCTTCCCTTTCATCGTCTGCCAAATTGGAAACCTGTGCGAACCAGGAGGTTAAAGGGGCTGTCTCTCCAAGTTGGGAGGTTGATAGTAAAGCAGATGCAAAGTCAAACCAGAGCACCAGGAGAGGGAATATTCGTTGAGTTTTAGAAACCTTTTGTATTCACAGTGTGTCCGTTCTCTAGGTTTCCCTTACATGTTATAACTGTAGTAATATTCCCTTCAACCTGGAGAGTTGGGACCCATGGAATGGGTGCCATGCATTATTGCTTTAAAGGGTCTGCATTTGCTCACCCAATCTCACCAATCCTCTCAGTCCCAAGTGTCCAGCCTTATGCCACATCCAGCTGTCGTTGTAGATAGGGTCATTCCAGGTTTCATCAGAGACCCTGAAGGAATTGTAAAGAATTTCCCAGTTTTTTTGTTTTGTTTTTGAAATTCCTTTTTATAGTGGGTTTGAGCTGATTCTCGCTGCCATGTTTATGCCAGTCTAGACACACTTGATTCCCTTACGGAGACATATCAATACATAGGTTTTAAGATTCTTACTAGTCAGATATATTCCTCTGCGGGAAATATGGGGTTTTGAGTCCCTTTCACTGAGGAAGGTATAGGTCTTGTCTATTCCATAGTTGGTTTTTGGAACGGTACCTGTGCTTATATCAAACTCTGGTTTTATGCATCACCCCACCTCTCCTTCCCCCTTAAGCAGGCATAAGAGTGTTTTCTAAATGTGAGACACTGTTCTCTTTCCTAACTCAGTTCAAGTGTAGCCATGTGTACAGGATCTTCATAAGTGATATCTTATGATAAGTTTCTTTTTCTGTGTGACTTATTTCACTTAGAATCATCGTACCTGAATCCACCCATTTTGCTGCTACTGGTCTTATGACATTGATTTCATGGCTGAGGGATATTCCATCGTACGTAAGTACCACAATTTTTTGAACCATTTTTATATTTCCTGGGATATTTAAGGTGTACCCAAGTTGAGGTCCTTGTAAGCAGTGCAGCCCTAAATTTTGGGGTTGCTCTGTCTTATTGATTTTCAGTTTTCCCAAGGTATATTCCCTAGACTGGTAGTGCCCTTGGCTCTGTAGCTCTGTTCTTTACTTGTTTTAGGGAACACAATGCACTCCTCCAGAGAGGCAGTTGGCAATTTACATCCCGCCCATCAGCATAACAAGGCTCCCTGTTCTCCAGGGCCTGTCTTGCCTTTCTGGTTTTTACACATTTTGTGGATGTCCCTTTTGACCGGTGGGAAGTGATACTTCTCTGTAGTGCAGATTTGCATTGCCCGCTTGCTTGCTTGGCCAAAAAGGGCGTATGCGTTTTCTCCTGAATATATTCAGGAGAAAACGCATTCAGCCTTTTTGGCCAAGTGCATCATTGTCGAAGTTGTGCCCCTTTTCCTGTGCTTTAAAGGCGATTCCAACATACCTCTTGAAATCTGTTTCCTGCTATTCTGCCTCGCTTTCAAGTCCGCCTCATTGCCTTCCATCAACAGATTTTTGGACGATAGTTGTCCTTTATTACTCGGCCAGTTTGTGAATTGCTGTGCCCCTGAGCTGCATTTTTCAACTCTTTTTTGGTGAGCTAACCGCAAGTCCAAAATTTTGGTTCAGGACCTATACTGGTTCCCGGGGGCTGGCTGAGACATTGGTTAATTCTTCTTCCTGCCGGGAAATTACAGTGATATGTGCCCGTCCAAATGCCTAACAGCTACTCTCTCATTGGTTCTCCCTCTTCCCTTTCATCCTCTGCCAAATTGGCAACCTGTGCGAACCAGGAGGTTAAAGGGGCTGTTTCTACAAGTTGGGAGGTTGATAGTAAAGCAGATGGAAAGTCAAACCGGAGCACCAGGACAGGGATTATTCGTTGAGTTTTAGAAACCTTTCGTATTCACAGTGTGTCCGTTCTCTAGGTTTCACATACATGTTATAGCTGGAGTAATATTCCCTTCAACCTGGAGATTTGGGACCCATGGAATGGGTGCCAGGCCTTTGTGCTTTAAAGGGTCTGCATTTGCTCACCCAATCTCACCAATCGTCTCAGTCCCAAGTGTCCCTCCTTATGCCACATCCAGCTGTCATTGTAGATAGGGTCATTCCAGGTTTCATCAGAGACCCTGAAGGAATTGTAAAGAATTTCCCAGTTTTTTTGTTTTGTTTTTGAAATTCCTTTTTATAGTGGGTTTGAGCTGATTCTCGCTGCCATGTATATGCCAGTCTCGACACACTTGATTCCCTTATGGAGACATATCAATACATAGGTTTTAAGATTCTTACTAGTCAGATATATTCCTCTGCGGGAAATATGGGGTTTTGAGTCGCTTTCACTGAGGAAGGTGTAGGTCTTGTCTATTCCATAGTTGGTTTTTGGAACGGTACCTGTGCTTATATCAAACTCTGGTTTTATGCATCACCCCACCTCTCCTTTCCCCTTAAGCAGGCATAAGAGTGTTTTCTAAATGTGAGACACTGTTCTCTTTCCTAACTCAGTTCAAGTGTAGCCATGTTTACAGGATCTTCATAAGTGATATCTTATGATAAGTTTCTTTTTCTGTGTGACTTATTTCACTTAGAATCATCGTACCTGAATCCACCCATTTTGCTGCTACTGGTCTTATGACATTGATTTCATGGCTGAGGGATATTCCATCGTACGTAGTTACCACAATTTTTTGAACCATTTTTATATTTCCTGGGATATTTAAGGTGTACCCAAGTTGAGGTCCTTGTAAGCAGTGCAGCCCTAAATTTTGGGGTGGCTCTGTCTTATTGATTTTCAGTTTTCCCAAGGTATATTCCCT
Organism: Hyperoodon ampullatus; assembly: GCF_949752795.1. NCBI lineage: Eukaryota > Metazoa > Chordata > Mammalia > Artiodactyla > Ziphiidae > Hyperoodon > Hyperoodon ampullatus. Next base: position 764,868 of record NW_027641081.1, read on the forward strand.
AGACTGGAAGTGCCCTTGGCTCTGTAGCTCTGTTCTTTACATGTTTTAGGGAACACAATGTACTCCTCCAGAGAGGCAGTTGGCAATTTACATCCCGCCCATCAGCATAACAAGGCTCCCTGTTCTCCAGGGCCTGTCTTGCCTTTCTGGTTTTTACACATTTTGTGGATGTCCCTTTTGACCGGTGGGAAGTGATACTACTTTATAGTGCAGATTTGCATTGCCCGCTTGCTTGCTTGGCCAAAAAGGGCGTATGCGTTTTCTCCTGAATATATTCAGGAGAAAACGCATACGCCCTTTTTGGCCAAGTGCATCATTGTCGAAGTTGTGCCCCTCTTCCTGTGCTTTAAAGGCGATTCCAACGTACCTCTTGAAATCTGTTTCCTGCTTTTCTGCCTCGCTTTCAATTCCGCCTCGTTGACTTCCCTCAACAGATTTTTGGACGATAGTTGTCCTTCATTACTCGGCCAGTTTGTGAATTGCTGTGCCCCTGAGCTCCATTTATCAACTCGTTTTTGGTGAGCTGACCGCAAGTCCGAAATTTTGGTTCAGGCCCTATGCTGGTTCCCGGTGGGGGGCTGAGACTTTGGTTAATTGTTCTTCCTGCCGGAAAATTACAGTGGTATGTGCCCATTCAAATGCCTAACAGCTACTCTCTCATTGGTTCTCCCTCTTCCCTTTCATCCTCTGCCAAATTGGCAACCTGTGCGAACCAGGAGGTTAAAGCGGCTGTCTCTCCAAGTTGGGAGGATGATAGTAAAGCAGGTGTAAAGTCAAGCCGGAGCACCAGGAGAGGGACTATTCGTTGAGTTTTAGAAACCTTTCGTATTCACAGTGTGTCCGTTCTCTAGGTTTCCCGTACATGTTATAGCTGTAGTAATATTCCCTTCAACCTGGAGAGTTGGGACCCATGGAATGGGTGCCATGCATTATTGCTTTAAAGGGTCTGCATTTGCTCACCCAATCTCACCAATCGTCTCAGTCCCAAGTGTCCCGCCTTATGCCACATCCAGCTGTCATTGTAGATAGGGTCATTCTAGGTTTCATCAGAGACCCTGAAGGAATTGTAAAGAATTTCCCAGTTTTTTTGTTTTGTTTTTGAAATTCCTTTTTATAGTGGGTTTGAGCTGATTCTCGCTGCCATGTTTATGCCAGTCTAGACACACTTGATTCCCTTACGGAGACATATCAATACATAGGTTTTAAGATTCTTACTAGTCAGATATATTCCTCTGCGGGAAATATGGGGTTTTGAGTCCCTTTCACTGAGGAAGGTGTAGGTCTTGTCTATTCCATAGTTGGTTTTTGGAACGGTACCTGTGCTTATATCAAACTCTGGTTTTATGCATCACCCCAACTCTCCTTCCCCCTTAAGCAGGCATAAGAGTGTTTTCTAAATGTGAGACACTGTTCTCTTTCCTAACTCAGTTCAAGTGTAGCCATGTTTACAGGATCTTCATAAGTGATATCTTATGATAAGTTTCTTTTTCTGTGTGACTTATTTCACTTAGAATCATCGTACCTGAATCCACCCATTTTGCTGCTACTGGTCTTATGACATTGATTTCATGGCTGAGGGATATTCCATCGTACGTAAGTACGACAATTTTTTGAACCATTTTTATATTTCCTGGGATATTTAAGGTGTAACCAAGTTGAGGTCCTTGTAAGCAGTGCAGCCCTAAATTTTGGGGTGGCTCTGTCTTATTGATTTTCAGTTTTCCCAAGGTATATTCCCTAGACAGGGAGTGCCCTTGGCTCTGTAGCTCTGTTCTTTACTTGTTTTAGGGAACACAATGCACTCCTCCAGAGAGGCAGTTGGCAATTTACATGCCGCCCATAAGCATAACAAGGCTCCCTGTTCTCCAGGACCTGTCTTGCCTTTCTGGATTTTACACATTTTGTGGATGTCCCTTTTTACCGGTGGGAAGTGATACTTCTTTGTAGTGCAGATTTGCATTGCCCGCTTGCTTGCTTGGCCAAAAAGGGCGTATGCGTTTTCTCCTGAATATATTCAGGAGAAAACGCATACGCCCTTTTTGGCCAAGTGCATCATTGTCGAAGTTGTGCCCCTCTTCCTGTGCTTTAAAGGCGATTCCAACGTACCTCTTGAAATCTGTTTCCTGCTATTCTGCCTCGCTTTCAAGTCGCCTCGTTGCCTTCCCTCAACAGATTTTTGGACGATAGTTTTCCTTTATTACTCGGCCAGTTTGTGAATTGCTGTGCCCCTGAGCTCCATTTTTCAACTCATTTTTGTGAGCTGACCGCAAGTCCAAAATTTTGGTTCAGGACCTATGCTGGTTCCCTGTAGGGGGCTGAGACTTTGGTTAATTCTTCTTCCTGCTAGGAATTTAGAGTGATATGTGCCAGTCCAAATGCCTAACAGCTACTCTCTCATTGGTTCTCCCTCTTCCCTTTCATCCTCTGCCAAATTGGAGACCTGTGCAAACCAGGAGGTTAAAGGGGCTGTCTCTCCAAGTTGGGAGGTTGATATTAAAGCACATGGAAAATCAAACCAGAGCACCAGGAGAGGGACTATTCGTTGAGTTTTAGAAACCTTTCGTATTCACAGTGTGTCCGTTCTCTAGGTTTCCTGTACATGTTATAGCTGTAGGAATATTCCCATTAACCTGCAGAGTTGCGACCCATGGAATGGGTGCCAGGCATTTGTGATTTAAAGGGTCTGTATTTGCTCACCCAATCTCACCAATCCTCTCAGTCCCAAGTGTCCAGCCTTATGCCAAATCCAGCTGTCGTTGTACATAGGGTCATTACAGGTTTCATCAAAGACCCTGAAGGAATTGTAAAGAATTTCCCAGTTTTTTTGTTTTGTTTTTGAAATTCCTTTTTATAGTGGGTTTGAGCTGATTCTTGCTGCCATGTTTATGCCAGTCTAGACACACTTGATTCCCTTATGGAGACATATCAATACATAGGTTTTAAGATTCTTACTAGTCAGATATATTCCTCTGCGGGAAATACGGGGTTTTGGGTCCCTTTCACTGAGGAAGGTGTAGGTCTTGTCTATTCCATAGTTGGTTTTTGGAATGGTACCTGTGCTTATATCAAACACTGGTTTTATGCATCACCCCACCTCTCCTTCACCCTTAAGCAGGCATAAGAGTGTTTCCTAAATGTGAGACTCTGTTCTCTTTCCTAACTTAGTTCAAGTGTAGCCATGTTTACAGGATCTTCATAAGTGGTATCTTATGATAAGTTTCTTTTTCTGTGTGACTTATTTCACTAGGAATCATCGTACCTGAATCCACCCATTTTGCTGCTACTGGTCTTATGACATTGATTTCATGCCTGAGGGATATTCCATCGTAAGTAAGTACCACAATTTTTTGAACCATTTTTATATTTCCTGGGATATTTAAGGTGTACCCAAGTTGAGGTCCTTGTAAGCAGTGCAGCCCTAAATTTTGGGGTGGCTCTCTATTAATGATTTTCAGTTATCCCAAGGTATATTCCCTAGACTGGACGTGCCCTTGGCTCTGTAGCTCTGTTCTTTACTTGTTTTAGGGAACACAATGCACTCCTCCAGAGAGGCAGTTGGCAAGTTACATCCCCCCCATCAGCATAACAAGGCTCCCTGTTCTCCAGGGCCTGTCTTGCCTTTCTGGTTTTTACACATCTTGTGGATGTCCCTATTGAATGGTGGGAAGTGATACGTCTTTGTAGTGCAGATTTGCATTTCCCGCTTGCTTGCTTGGCCATAAAGGGCGTATGTGTTTTTTCCTGAATATATTCAGGAGAAAACGCATACACCCTTTTTGGCCAAGTGCATCATTGTCGAAGTTGTGCCTCTCTTCCAGTGCTTAAAAGGCGATTCCAACGTACCTCTTGAAATCTGTTTCCTGCTATTCTGCCTCACTTTCAAGTCCGCCTCGTTGCCTTCCCTCAACAGATTTTTGGACGATAGTTTTCCTTTATTACTCGGCCAGTTTTTGAATTGCTGTGCCCCTGAGCTCCATTTTTCAACTCGTTTTTGGTGAGCTGACCGCATTCCAAAATTTTGGTTCAGGAGTTATACTGGTTCCTGGTGAGTGGCTGAGACTTTTCTTAATTCTTCTTCCTGCCAGGAAATTAGAGTTATATGTGCCCGTCCAAATGCCGAACAGCTATTCTCTCATTGGTTCTCCCTCTTCCCTTTCATCCTCTGCCAAATTGGCACCCTGTGCGAACCAGGAGGTTAAAGGGGATGTCTCTCCAAGTTGGGAGTTTGATAGTAAAGCAGATGGAAAGTCAATCCGGAGCACCAGGAGAGGGACTATTCGTTGAGTTTTAGAAAACTTTCGTATTCACAGTGTGTCCGTTCTCTAGGTTTCCCGTACATGTTATAACTGTAGTAATATTCCCTTCAACCTGGAGAGTTGGGAACCATGGAATGGGTGCCATGCATTATTGCTTTAAAGGGTCTGCATTTGCTCACCCAATCTCACCAATCCTCTCAGTCCCAAGTGTCCAGCCTTATGCCACATCCAGCTGTCGTTGTAGATAGGGTCATTCCAGGTTTCATCAGAGACCCTGAAGGAATTGTAAAGAATTTCCCAGTTTTTTTGTTTTGTTTTTGAAATCCTTTTTATAGTGGGTTTGAGCTGATTCTCGCTGCCATGTTTATGCCAGTCTAGACACACTTGATTCCCTTATGGAGACATATCAGTACATAGGTTTTAAGATTCTTACTAGTCAGATATATTCCTCTGCGGGAAATATGGGGTTTTGAGTCCCTTTCACTGAGGAAGGTGTAGGTCTTGTCTATTCCATAGTTGGTTTTTGGAACGGTACCTGTGCTTATATCAAACTCTGGTTTTATGCATCACCCCACCTCTCCTTCCCCCTTAAGCAGGCATAAGGGTGTTTTCTAAATGTGAGACACTGTTCTCTTTCCTAACTCAGTTCAAGTGTAGCCATGTTTACAGGATCTTCATAAGTGATATCTTAAGATAAGTTTATTTTTCTGTGTGACTTATTTCACTAGGAATCATCGTACCTGAATCCACCCATTTTGCTGCTACTGGTCTTATGACATTGATTTCATGGCTGAGGGATATTCCATCGTACGTAAGTAGCACAATTTTTTGAACCATTTTTATATTTCCTGGGATATTTAAGGTGTACACAAGTTGAGGTTCTTGTAACCAGTGCAGCCCTAAATTTTGGGGTGGCTCTGTCTTATTGATTTGCAGTTTTCCCAAGGAATATTCCCTAGACTTGAAGTGCCCTTGGCTTTGTAGCTCTGTTGTTTACTTGTTTTAGGGAACACTATGCACTCCTCCTGAGAGGCAGTTGGCAATTTACATCCCGCCCATCAGCATAACAAGGCTCCATGTTCTCCAGAGCCTGTCTTGCCTTTCTGGTTTTTACACATTTTGTGGATGTCCCTTTTGACCGGTGGGAAGTGATACTTCTTTGTAGTGCAGATTTGCATTGCCCGCTTGCTTGCTTGGCCAAAAAGGGCGTATGCGTTTTCTCCTGAATATATTCAGGAGAAAACGCATACGCCCTTTTTGGCCAAGTGCATCATTGTCGAAGTTGTGCCCCTCTTCCTGTGCTTTAAAGGTGATTCCAACGTACCTCTGGAAATCTGTTTCCTGCTATTCTGCCTCGCTTTCAAGTCCGCCTCGTTGCCTTCCCTCAACAGATTTTTGGAGGATAGTTGTCCTTTATTACTCGGCCAGTTTTTGAATTGCTGTGCCCCTGAGCTCCATTTTTCAACTCGTTTTTGGTGAGCTGGCCGCAAGTCCAAAATTTTGGTTCAGGACCTATACTGGTTCCCAGTGGGTGGCAGAGACTTTGGTTTGTTCTTCTTCCTGCCGGGAAATTACAGTGATATGTGCCCGTCCAAATGCCTAACAGCTTCTCTCTCATTCGTTGTCCCTCTTCCCTTTCAACCTCTGCCAAATTGGCAACCTGTGCGAACCAGGAGGTTAAAGGGGCTGTCTCTCCAAGTTGGGAGGCTGATAGTAAAGCAGATGGAAAGTCAAACCGGAGCAGCAGGAGACGGACTATTCGTTGAGTTTTAGAAACCTTTCGATTTCACAGTGTGTCCGTTCTCTAGGTTTCACATACATGTTATAGCTGTAGTAATATTCCCTTCAACCTGGAGAGTTGGGACCCATGGAATGGGTGCCATGCATTATTGCTTTAAAGGGTCTGCATTTGCTCAACCAATCTCACCAAACCTCTCAGTCACAAGTGTCCAGCCTTATGCCACATCCAGCTGTCGTTGTAGATAGGGTCATTCCAGGTTTCATCAGAGACCGTGAAGGAATTGTAAAGAATTTCCCAGTTTTTTTGTTTTGTTTTTGAAATTCCTTTTCATAGTGGGTTTGAGCTGATTCTCGCTGCCATGTTTATGCCAGTCTAGACACACTTGATTCCCTTACGGAGACATATCAATCCATAGGTTTTAAGATTCTTACTAGTCAGATATATTCCTCTGTGGGAAATATGGTGTTTTGAGTCCCTGTCACTGAGGAAGGTGTAGGTCTTGTCTATTCCATAGTTGGTTTTTGGAACGGTACCTGTGCTTATATCAAACTCTGGTTTTATGCATCACCCCACCTCTCCTTCCCCCTTAAGCAGGCATAAGAGTGTTTTCTAAATGTGAGACACTGTTCTCTTTCCTAACTCAGTTCAAGTGTAACCATGTTTACAGGATCTTCATAAGTGATATCTTATGATAAGTTTCTTTTTCTGTGTGACTTATTTCACTTAGAATCATCGTACCTGAATCCACCCATTTTGCTGCTACTGGTCTTATGACATTGATTTCATGGCTGAGGGATATTCCATTGTACGTAAGTACGACAATTTTTTGAACCATTTTTATATTTCCTGGGATATTTAAGGTGAACCCAAGTTGAGGTCCTTGTAAGCAGTGCAGCCCTAATTTTGGGGTGGCTCTGTCTTATTGATTTTCAGTTTTCCCAAGGTATATACCCTAGACTGGAAGTGCCCTTGGCTCTGTAGCTCTCTTCTTTACTTGTTTTAGGGAACACAATGCACTCCTCCTGAGAGGCAGTTGGCAGTTTACATCCCGCCCATCAGCATAACAAGGCTCCCTGTTCTCCAGGGCCTGTCTTGCATTTCTGGGTTTTACACATTTTGTGGATGTCCCTTTTGACCGGTGGGAAGTGATACTTCTTTGTAGTGCAGATTTGCATTGCCCGCTTGCTTGCTTGGCCAAAAAGGGGGTATGCGTTTTCTCCTGAATATATTCAGGAGAAAACGCATACGCCCATTTTGGCCTAGTGCATCATTGTCGAAGTTGTGCCCCTCTTCCTGTGCTTTAAAGGCGATTCCAACGTACCTCTTGAAATCTGTTTCCTGCACTTCTGCCTCGCTTTCAGGTCCGCCTCATTGCCTTCCCTCAACAGATTTTTGGATGATAGTTGTCCTTTATTACTCGGCCAGTTTTTGAATTGCTGTGCCCCTGAGCTCCATTATTCAACTCGTTTTTGGTGAGCTGACCGCAAGTCCAAAATTTTGTTTCAGGGCCTATACTGGTTCCCGGTGGGTGGCTGAGACTTTGGTTAATTCTTCTTCCTGCCGGGAAATTACAGTGATATGTGCCCGTCCAAATGCCTAACAGCTACTCTCTCATTGGTTCTCCCACTTCCCTTTCATCCTCTGCCAAATTGGCAACCTGTGCGAACCAGGAGGTTAAAGGGGCTGTCTCTCCAAGTTGGAAGGTTGATAGTAAAGCAGACGGAAAGTCAAACCGGAGCACCAGGAGAGGGACTATTCGTTGAGATTTAGAAACCTTTCGTATTCACAGTGTGTCCGTTCTCTAGGTGTCCCGTACATGTTATAACTGTAGTAATATTCCCTTCAACCTGGAGAGTTGGGACCCATGGAATGGGTGCCATGCATTATTGCTTTAAAGGTTCTGCATTTGCTCAGCCAATCTCACCAATCCTCTCAGTCCCAAGTGTCCAGCCTTATGCCACATCCAGCTGTCATTTTAGATAGGGTCATTCCAGGATTCATCAGAGACCCTGAAGGAATTGTAAAGAATTTCCTAGTTTTTTTGTTTTGTTTTTGAAATTCCTTTTTATACTGTGTTTGAGCTGATTCTCGCTGCCATGTTTATGCCAGTCTAGACACACTTGATTCCTTTACGGAGACATATCAATACATAGGTTTTAAGATTCTTACAAGTCAGATATATTCCTCTGCAGGAAATATGGGGTTTTGAGTCCCTTTCACTGAGGAAGGTGTAGGTCTTGTCTATTCCATAGTTGGTTTTTGGAACAGTACCTGTGCTTATATAAAACTCTGGTTTTATGCATCACCCCACCTCTCCTTCCCCCTTAAGCAGGCATTAGAGTGTTTTCTAAATGTGAGACACTGTTCTCTTTCCTAACTCAGTTCAAGTGTAGCCATGTTTACAGGATCTTCATAAGTGATACCTTATGATAAGTTTCTTTTTCTGTGTGACTTATTTCACTTAGAATCATCGTACCTGAATCCACCCATTTTGCTGCTACTGATCTTATGACATTGATTTCATGGCTGAGGGACATTCCATCATACATAAGTACCACAATTTTTTGAACCATTTTTATATTTCCTGGGATATTTAAGGTGTACCCAAGTTGAGGTCCTTGTAAGCAGTGCAGCCCTGAAATTTGGGGTGGCTCTGTCTTATTGATTTTCAGATTTCCCAAGGAATATTCCCTAGACTGGAAGTGCCCTTGGCTCTGTAGCTCTGTTCTTTACTTGTTTTAGGGAACACAATGCACTCCCCCAGAGAGGCAGTTGGCAATTTACATCACGCCCATCAGCATATCAAGGCTCCCTGTTCTCCAGGGCCTGTCTTGCCTTTCTGGTTTTTACACATTTTGTGGATGTCCCTTTTGACCGGTGGAAAGTGATCCTTCTTTGTAGTGCAGATTTGCATTGCCCGCTTGCTTGCTTGGCCAAAAAGGGCGTATGCGTTTTCTCCTGAATATATTCAGGAGAAAACGCATACGCCCTTTTTGGCCAAGTGCATCATTGTCGAAGTTGTGCCCCTCTTCCTGTGCTTGAAAGGCGATTCCAACGTATCTCTTGAAATCTGTTTCCTGCTATTCTGCCTCGCTTTCAAGTCCGCCTCGTTGACTTCCCTCAAAAGATTTTTGGACGATAGTTGTCCTTTATTACTCGGCCAGTTTGTGAATTGCTGTGCCCCTGAGCTCCATTTTTCAACTCGTTTTTGGTGAGCTGACCGCAAGTCCAACATTTTGGTTCAGGACCTATGCTATTCCCGGTGGGGTGCTGAGACTTTGGTTAATACTTCTTCCTGCCGGGAAGTTAGGGTGATATGTGCCCGTCCAAATGCCTAACAGCTACTCTCTCATTGGTTCTCCCTATTTCCTTTCATACTCTGCCAAATTGGAAACCTGTGCAAACCAGGAGGTTAAAGGGGCTGTCTTTCCAAGTTGGGAGGTTGATAGTAAAGCAGATGGAAAATCAAACCGGAGCACCAGGAGAGGGACTATTCGTTGAGTTTTAGAAACCTTTCGTATTCACAGTGCGTCCGTTCTCTAGGTTTCCCGTACATGTTATAGCTGTAGTTATATTCCTTTAAACCTGGAGAGTTGGGACCCATGGAATGGGTGCCAGTCATTTGTGCTTTAAAGGGTCTGCATTTGCTCACCCAATCTCTCCAATCGTGTCAGTCCCAAGTGTCCCTCCTTATGCCACATCCAGCTGTCGTTGTAGATAGGGTCATTCCAGCTTTCATCAGAGACCCTGAAGGAATTGTAAAGAATTTCCCAGTTTTTTTGTTTTGTTTTTGAAATTCCTTTTTATGGTGGGTTTGAGCTGATTCTTGCTGCCATGTTTATGCCAATCTAGACACACTTGATTCCCTTACGGAGACATATCAATACATAGCTTTTAAGATTCTTACTAGTCAGATATATTCCTCTGCGGGAAATATGGGGTTTTGAGTCCCTTTCACTGAGGAAGGTGTAGGTCTTGTCTATTCCATAGTTGGTTTTTGGAACGGTACCTGTGCTTATATCAAACTCTGGTTTTATGCATCACCCCACCTCTCCTTACCCCTTAAGCAGGCATAAGAGTGTTTTCTAAATGTGAGACACTGTTCTCTTTCCTAACTCAGTTCAAGTGTAGCCATGTTTACAGGATCTTCATAAGTGATATCTTAATATAAGTTTCTTTTTCTGTGTGATTTATTTGACTTAGAATCATCGTACCTGAATCCACCCATTTGGCTGCTACTGGTCTTATGACATTGATTTCATGGCTGAGGGATATTCCATCGTACGTAAGTACCACAATTTTTTGAACCATTTTTATATGTCCTGGGATATTTAAGGTGTACCCAAGTTGAGGTCCTTGTAAGCAGTGCAGCCCTAAATTTTGGGGTGGCTCTGTCTAATTGATTTTCAGGTTTCCCAAGGTATATTCCCTAGACTGGAAGTGCCCATGGCTCTGTTGATCTGTTGTTTACTTGTTTTAGGGAACACAATGCACTCCTCCAGAGAGGCAGTTGGCAACGTACATCCCGCCCATCAGCATAACAAGGCTCCCTGTTCTCCAGGGCCTGTCTTACCTTTCTGGTTTTTACACATTTTGTGGATGTCCCTTTTGACCGGTGGGAAGTGATACTTCTTTGTAGTGCAGATTTGCATTGCCCGCTTGCTTGCTTGGCAAAATAGGGTTTATGCATTTTCTCCTGAATATATTCAGGAGAAAACGCATACGCCCTTTTTGGCCAAGTGCATCATTGTCGAAGTTGTGCCCCTCTTCCTGTGCTTTAAGGGCGATTCCAACGTACCTCTTGAAATCTGTTTCCTGCTATTCTGCCTCGCTTTCAAGTCTGCCTCGTTGCCTTCCCTCAACAGATTTTTGGACGATAGTTGTCCTTTATTACTCGGCCAGTTTGTGAATTGCTGTGCCCCTGAGCTCCATTTATCAACTCGTTTTTTGTGAGCTGACCGCATGTCCAAAATTTTGGTTCAGGGCCTATGCTGGTTACCGGTGGGGGGTTGAGACTTTGGTTAATTCTTCTTTCTGCTGGGAAGTTAGTGTGATATGTGCCCGTCCAAATGCCTAACAGCTACTCTCTCATTGGTTCTCCCTCTTCCCTTTCATCCTCTGCCAAATTGGCAACCTGTGCGAACCAGGAGGTTAAAGGGGCTGTCTCTCCAAGTTGGGAGATTGATAGTAAAACCGATGGAAAGTCAAACCGGAGCACGAGGAGAGGGAATATTCGTTGTGATTTAGAAAGCTTTCATATTCACAGTGTGTTCGTTCTCTAGGTTTCCCGTATATGTTATATCTGTAGTAATATTCCCTTCAACCTGGAGAGTTGGGAACCATGGAATGGTTGCCATGCATTATTGCTTTAAAGGTTCTGCATTTGCTCACAAAATCTCACCAATCCTCTCAGTCCCAAGTGTCCAGCCTTATCCCACATCCAGCTGTCGTTGTACATAGGGTCATTCCAGGTTTCATCAGAGACCGTGAAGGAATTGTAAAGAATTTCCCAGTTTATTTGTTTTGTTTTTGAAATTCCTTTTTATAGTGGGTTTGAGATGATTATCACTGCCATGTTTATGCCAGTCTAGACACACTTGATTCCCTTCTGGAGACATATCAATACATAGGTTTTAAGATTCTTACTAGTCAGATATATTCCTCTGCGGGAAATATGGGGTTTTGAGTCCCTTTCACTGAGGAAGGTGTAGGTCTTGTCTATTCCATAGTTGGTTTTTGGAACGGTACCTGTGCTTATATCAAACTCTGGTTTTATGCATCACCGCACCTCTCCTTCCCCCTTAAGCAGGCATAAGAGTGTTTTCTAAATGTGAGACACTGTTCTCTTTCCTAACTCAGTTCAAGTGTAGCCATGTTTACAGGATCTTCATAAGTGATATCTTATGATAAGTTTCTTTTTCTCTGTGACTTATTTCACTTAGAATCATCGTACCTGAATCCACCCATTTTGCTGCTACTGGTCTTATGACATTGATTTCATGGCTGAGGGATATTCCATCGTACGTAAGTACCACAATTTTTTGAACCATTTTTATATTTCCTGGGATATTTAAGGTGTACCCAAGTTGAGGTCCTTGTAAGGAGTGCAGACCTAAATTTTGGGGTGGCTCTGTCTTATTGATTTTCAGTTTTCCCAAGGTATATTCCCTAGACAGGAAGTGTCCTTGGCTCTGTAGCTCTGTTGTTTGCTTGTTTTAGGGAACACAATGCACTCCTCCAGAGAGGCAGTTGGCAATTTACATCCCGCCCATCAGCATAACAAGGCTCCCTGTTCTCCAGGGCCTGTCTTGCCTTTCTGGTTTTTACACATTTTGTGGATGTCCCTTTTGACCGGTGGGAAGTGATACTTCTTTGTAGTGCAGATTTGCATTGCCCGCTTGCTTGCTTGGCCAAAAAGGGCGTATGCGTTTTCTCCTGAATATATTCAGGAGAAAACACATACGCCCTTTTTGGCCAAGTGCATCATTGTTGAAGTTGTGCCCCTCTTCCTGTGCTTTAAAGGTGATTCCAACGTACCTCTTGAAATCTGTTTCCTGCTATTCTGCCTCGCTTTCAAGTCGCCTCGTTGCCTTCCCTCAACAGATTTTTGGACGATAGTTTTCCTTTATTACTCGGCCAGTTTGTGAATTGCTGTGCCCCTGAACTCCATTTGTCAACTCGTTTTTTATGAGCTGACCGCAAGTCCAAAATTTTGGTTCAGGACCTATGCTGGTTCCCGGTGGGTGACTGAGACTTTGGTTAATTCTTCTTCCTGCTAGAAATTTAGAGTGATATGTGCCAGTCCAAATGCCTAACAGCTACTCTCTCATTGGTTCTCACTCTTCCCTTTCATCCTCTGCCAAATTGGAAACCTGTGCAAACCAGGAGGTTAAAGGGGCTGTCTCTCCAAGTTGGGAGGTTGATAGTAAAGCAGATGGAAAATCAAACCAGAGCACCAGGAGAGGGACTATTCGTTGAGATTTAGAAACCTTTCGTATTCACAGTGTGTCCGTTCTCTAGGTTTCCCGTACATGTTATAGCTGTAGGAATATTCCCTTTAACCTGCAGAGTTGCGACCCATGGAATGGGTGCCAGGCATTTGTGATTTAAAGGGTCTGCATTTGCTCACCCAATCTCACCAATCCTCTCAGTCCCAAGTGTCCAGCCTTATGCCAAATCCAGCTGTCGTTGTCCATAGGGTCATTACAGGTTTCATCAGAGACCCTGAAGGAATTGTAAAGAATTTCCCCGTTTTTTTGTTTTGTTTTTGAAATTCCTTTTTATAGTGGGTTTGAGCTGATTCTCGCTGCCATGTTTATGCCAGTCTAGACACACTTGATTCCCTTATGGAGACATATCAATACATAGGTTTTAAGATTCTTACTAGTCATATATATTCCTCTGCGGGAAATATGGGGTTTTGAGTCCCTTTCACTGAGGAAGGTGTAGGTCTTGTCTATTCCATAGTTGGTTTTTGGAATGGTACCTGTGCTTATATCAAACTCTGGTTTTATGCATCACCCCACCTCTCATTCCCCCTTAAGCAGGCAAAAGAGTGTTTTCCAAAGGTGAGACTCTGTTCTCTTTCCTAACTGAGTTCAAGTGTAGCCATGTTTACAGGATCTTCATAAGTGATATCTTAATATAAGTTTCTTTTTCTGTGTGACTTATTTCTCTTAGAAGCATCATACCTCAATCCACTCATTTTGCTGCTACTGGTCTTATGCCATTGATTGCATGGCTGAGGGATATTCCATCGTACGGAAGTACCACAATTTTTTGAACCATTTTTATATTTCCTGGGATATTTAAGGTGTACCCAAGTTGAGGTTTTTGTAAGCAGTGCAGCCCTAAATTTTGGGGTGGCTCTGTCTAATTGATTTTCAGGTTTCCCAAGGTATATTCCCTAGACTGGAAGTGCCCATGGCTCTGTTGATCTGTTGTTTACTTGTTTTAGGGAACACAATGCACTCCTCCAGAGAGGCAGTTGGCAACGTACATCCCGCCCATCAGCATAACAAGGCTCCCTGTTCTCCAGGGCCTGTCTTACCTTTCTGGTTTTTACACATTTTGTGGATGTCCCTTTTGACCGGTGGGAAGTGATACTTCTTTGTAGTGCAGATTTGCATTGCCCGCTTGCTTGCTTGGCAAAATAGGGTGTATGCATTTTCTCCTGAATATATTCAGGAGAAAACGCATACGCCCTTTTTGGCCAAGTGCATCATTGTCGAAGTTGTGCCTCTCTTCCTGTGCTTTAAGGGCGATTCCAACGTACCTCTTGAAATCTGTTTCCTGCTATTCTGCCTCGCTTTCAAGTCCGCCTCGTTGCCTTTCCTCAACAGATTTTTGGACGATAGTTGTCCTTTATTACTCGGCCAGTTTGTGAATTGCTGTGCCCCTGAGCTCCATTTATCAACTCGTTTTTTGTGAGCTGACCGCATGTCCAAAATTTTGGTTCAGGGCCTATGCTGGTTACCGGTGGGGGGTTGAGACTTTGGTTAATTCTTCTTTCTGCTGGGAAGTTAGTGTTATATGTGCCCGTCCAAATGCCTAACAGCTACTCTCTCATTGGTTCTCCCTCTTCCCTTTCTTCCTCTGCCAAATTGGCAACCTGTGCGAACCAGGAGGTTAAAGGGGCTGTCTCTCCAAGTTGGGAGATTGATAGTAAAACCGATGGAAAGTCAAACCGGAGCACGAGGAGAGGGAATATTCGTTGTGATTTAGAAAGCTTTAATATTCACACTGTGTTCGTTCTCTAGGTTTCCCGTATATGTTATAGCTGTAGTAATATTCCCTTCAACCTGGAGAGTTGGGACCCATGGAATGGTTGCCATGCATTATTGCTTTAAAGGTTCTGCATTTGCTCACAAAATCTCACCAATCCTCTCAGTCCCAAGTGTCCAGCCTTATCCCACATCCAGCTGTCGTTGTACATAGGGTCATTCCAGGTTTCATCAGAGACCGTGAAGGAATTGTAAAGAATTTCCCAGTTTATTTGTTTTGTTTTTGAAATTCCTTTTTATAGTGGGTTTGAGATGATTATCACTGCCATGTTTATGCCAGTCTAGACACACTTGATTCCCTTATGGAGACTTATCAATACATAGGTTTTAAGATTCTTACTAGTCAGATATATTCCTCTGCGGGAAATATGGGGTTTTGAGTCCCTTTCACTGAGGAAGGTGTAGGTCTTGTCTATTCCATACTTGGTTTTTGGAACGGTACTTGTGCTTATATCAAACTCTGGTTTTATGCATCACCGCACCTCTCCTTCCCCCTTAAGCAGGCATAAGAGTATTTTCTAAATGTGAGACACTGTTCTCTTTCCTAACTCAGTTCAAGTGTAGCCATGTTTACAGGATCTTCATAAGTGATATCTTATGATAAGTTTCTTTTTCTGTGTGACTTATTTCACTTAGAATCATATTACCTGAATCCACCCATTTTGCTGCTACTGGTCTTATGACATTGATTTCATGGCTGAGGGATATTCCATCGTACGTAAGTACCACAATTTTTTGAACCATTTTTATATTTCCTGGGATACTTAAGGTGTACCCAAGTTGAGGTCCTTGTAAGCAGTGCAGACCTAAATTTTGGGGTGGCTCTGTCTTATTGATTTTCAGTTTTCCCAAGGTATATTCCCTAGACAGGAAGTGCCCTTGGCTCTGTAGCTCTGTTGTTTGCTTGTTTTAGGGAACACAATGCACTCCTCCAGAGAGGCAGTTGGCAATTTACATCCCGCCCATCAGCATAACAAGGCTCCCTGTTCTCCAGGGCCTGTCTTGCCTTTCTGGTTTTTACACATTTTGTGGATGTCCCTTTTGACCGGTGGGAAGTGATACTTCTTTGTAGTGCAGATTTGCATTGCCCGCTTGCTTGCTTGGCCAAAAAGGGCGTATGCGTTTTCTCCTGAATATATTCAGGAGAAAACGCATACGCCCTCTTTGGCCAAATGCATCATTGTTGAAGTTGTGCCCCTCTTCCTGTGCTTTAAAGGTGATTCCAACGTACCTCTTGAAATCTGTTTCCTGCTATTCTGCCTCGCTTTCAAGTCGCCTCGTTGCCTTCCCTCAACAGATTTTTGGACGATAGTTTTCCTTTATTACTGGGCCATTTTGTGAATTGCTGTGCCCCTGAGCTCCATTTTTCAACTCGTTTTTTGTGAGCTGACCGCAAGTCCAAAATTTTGGTTCAGGACCTATGCTGGTTCTTTGTGGGTGGCTGAGACTTTGGTTAATTCTTCTTCCTTTCGGGAAATTACAGTGATATGTGCCCATCCAAATGCCTAACAGCTACTCTCACATTGGTTCTCCCTCTTCCCTTTCATCCTCTGCCAAATTGGCAACCAGTGCGAACCAGGAGGTTAAAGGGGCTGTCTCTCCAAGTTGGGAAGTTGATAGTAAAGCAGGTGGAAAGTCAAAAAAGAGCACCAGGAGAGGGACTATTCGTTGAGTTTTAGAAACCTTTCGTATTCACAGTGTGTCCGTTCTCTAGGTTTCCCGTACATGTTATAACTGTTGTAATATTCCCTTCAACCTGGAGAGTTGGGACCTATGGAATGGGTGCCATGCATTATTGCTTTAAAGGGTCTGCATTTGCTCACCCAATCTCACCAATCGTCTCAGTCCCAAGTGTCCCTACTTATGCCACATCCAGCTGTCGTTGTAGATAGGGTCATTCCAGGTTTCATCAGAGACCCTGAAGGAATTGTAAAGAATTTCCCAGTTTTTTTGTTTTGTTTTTGAAATTCCTTTTTATAGTGGGTTTGAGCTGATTCTCGCTGCCATGTTTATGCCAGTCGAGACACACTTGATTCCCTTACGGAGACATATCAATACATAGGTTTTAAGATTCTTACTAGTCAGATATATATCTCTGCGGGAAATATCGGGTTTTGAGTCCCTTTCCCTGAGGAAGGTGTAGGTCTTGACTATTCCATAATTGGTTTTTGGAACGGTACCTGTGCTTATATCAAACTCTGGTGTTATGCATCACCCCACCTCTCCTTCCCCCTTAAGCAGGCATAAGAGTGTTTTCTAAATGTGAGACACTGTTCTCTTTCCTAACTCAGTTCAAGTGTAGCCATGTTTACAGGATCTTCATAAGTGATATCTTATAAGTTTCTTTTTCTGTGTGACTTATTTCAGTTAGAATCATCGTACCTGAATCCACCCATTTTGCTGCTACTGGTCTTATGACATTGATTTCATGGCTGAGGGATATTCCATCGTACGTAAGTACCACAATTTTTTGAACCATTTTTATATTGCCTGGGATATTTAAGGTGTACCCAAGTTGAGGTCCTTGTAAGCAGTGCAGCCCTAAATTTTGGGGTGGCTCTGTCTTATTGATTTTCAGTTTTCCCAAGATATATTCCCTAGACTGGAAGTGCCCTTGACTCTGCAGCTCTGTTCTTTACTTGTTTTAGGGAACACAATGTACTCCTCCAGAGAGGCAGTTGGCAATTTACATCCCACCCATCAGCATAACAATGCTCCCTGTTCTCCTGGGCCTGTCTTGCCTTTCTGGTTTTTACACATTTTGTGGATGTCCCTTTTGACCGGTGGGAAGTGATACTTCTTTGTAGTGCAGATTTGCATTGCCCGCTTGCTTGCTTGGCCAAAAAGGGCGTATGCGTTTTCTCCTGAATATATTCAGGAGAAAACGCATACGCTGTTTTTGGCCAAGTGCATCATTGTCGAAGTTGTGCCCCTCTTCCTGTGCTTTAAAGGCGATTCCAACGTACCTCTTGAAATCTGTTTCCTGCTATTCTGCCTCGCTTTCAAGTCCGCCTCGTTGCCTTCCCTCAACAGATTTTTGGACGATAGTTGTCCTTTATTACTCGGCCAGTTTGTGAATTGCTGTGCCCCTGAGCTACATTTTTCAACTCGTTTTTGTTGAGCAGACCACAAGTCCAAAATTATGGTTCACGACCTATGCTGGTTCCCGGTGGGTGGCTGAGAGTTTGGTTAATTCTTTTTCCTGCCGGGAAATTACAGTGATATGTGGCCGGCCAAAAGCCTAACAGCTACTCTCTCATTGGTTCTCCCTCTTCCCTTTCATCCTCTGCCAGATTGGCAACCTGTGCGAACCAGGAGTTTAAAGGGTTGTCTCTCCAAGTTGGGAGGTTGATAGTAAAGCAGATGGAAAGTCAAACCGGAGCACCAGGAGAAGGACTATTCGTTGAGTTTTAGAATCCTTTGTAATTCACAGTGTGTCTGTTCTCTAGGTTTCCCGTACATGTTATAGCTGTAGTAATATTCCCTATAACCTGGAGAGCTGGGACCCATGGAATGGGTGCCATGCATTTCTGCTTTAAAGTGTCTGCATTTGCTCACCGAATCTCAACAGTCGTCTCAGTCCCAACTGTCCCTACTTATGCCACATCCAGCTGTCATTGTAGATAGGGTCATTCCAGGTTTCATCAGAGACCCTAAAGGAATTGTAAAGAATTTCCCAGTTTTTTTTGTTTTCTTTTGAAATTCCTTTTTATAGTGTGTTTCAGCTGATTCTCGCTGCCATGTATATGCCAGTCTAGACACACTTGATTCCCTTATGGAGACACATCAATACATAGTTTTTAAGATTCTTACTAGTCAGATATATTCCTCTGCGGGAAATATGGGGTTTTGAGTCCCTTTCACTGAGGAAGGTGTAGGTCTTGTCTATTCCATAGTTGGTTTTTGGAACGGTACCTGTGCTTATATCAAACTCTGGTTTTATGCATCACCCCACCTCTCCTTACCCCTTAAGCAGGCATAAGCGTGTTTTCTAAATGTGAGACACTGTTCTTTTTCCTAACTCAGTTCAAGTGTAGCCATGTTTACAGGATCTTCATAAGTGATATCTTATGATAAGTTTCTTTTTCTCTGTGACTTATTTCACTTAGAATCATCGTACCTGAATCCACCCATTTTGCTGCTACTGGTCTTATGACATTGATTTCATGGCTGAGGGATATTCCATCGTACGTAAGTACGACAATTTTTTGAACCATTTTTTATTTCCTGGCATATTTAAAGTGTACCCAAGTTGAGGTCCTTGTAATCAGTGCAGCCCTAAATTTTGGGGTGGCTCTGTCTTATTGATTTTCAGTTTTCCCAAGGTATATTCCCTAGACTGGAAGTGCCCTTGGCTCTGTAGCTCTGTTCTTTACTTGTTTTAGGGAACCCAATGCACTCCTCCAGAGAGGCAGTTGGCAATTTACATCCCGCCCATCAGCATAACAAGGCTCCCTGTTCTCCAGGGCCTGTCTTGCCTTTCTGGTTTTTACACATTTTGTGGATGTCCGTTTTGACCGGTGGGAAGTGATACTTCTTTGTAGTGCAGATTTGCATTGCCCGCTTGCTTGCTTGGCCAAAAAGGGCGTATGCGTTTTCTCCTGAATATATTCAGGAGAAAACGCATACGCCCTTTTTGACCAAGTGCATCATTGTTGAAGTTGTGCTCCTCTTCCTGTGCTTTAAAGGCGATTCCAACATACCTCTTGAAATCTGTTTCCTGCTATTCTGCCTCGCTTTCAAGTCCGCCTCGTTGCCTTCCCTCAACAGATTTTTGGACGATAGTTTTCCTTTATTACTCGGCCAGTTTTTGAATTGCTGTGCCCCTGAGCTCCATTTTTCAACTCGGTTTTGGTGAGCTGACTGCAAGTCGAAAATTTTGGTTCAGGACCTTTGCTGGTTCCCAGTGGGGGGCTGAGACTTTGGTTAATTCTTCTTCCTGCCGGGAAATTACAGTGATATATGCCCATCCAAATGCCCAACAGCTACTCTCTTATTGGTTCTCCCTCTTCCCTTTCATCCTCTGCCAAATTGGCAACCTGTGCGAACCAGGAGGTTAAAGGGGCTGTCTCTCCAAGTTGGGAGGTTGATAGTAAAGCAGATGGAAAGTCAAACCGGAGCACCAGGAGAGGGACTATTCGTTGAGTTTTAGAAACCTTTCGTATTCACAGTGTGTCCGTTCTCTAGGTTTCCCGTACATGTTATAGATTTAGTAATATTCCCTTCAACCTGGAGAGTTGGGACCCATGGAATGGGAGCCAGGCTTTTGTGCTTTAAAGGGTCTGCATTTGCTCACCCAATCTCACCACTCATCTCAGTCCAAGTGTCCCAAATTATGCCACATCCAGCTGTCATTTTAGATAGAGTCATTCCAGGTTTCATCAGAGACCCTGAAGGAATTGTAAAGAATTTCCCAGTTTTTTTGTTTTGTTTTTGAAATTCCTTTTTATAGTGGGTTTGAGCTGATTCTCGCTGCCATGTTTATGCCAGTCGAGACACACTTGATTCCCTTACGGAGACATATCAATACATAGGTTTTAAGATTCTTACTAGTCAGATATATTCCTCTGCGGCAAATATGGGGTTTTGAGTCCCTTTCCCTGAGGAAGGTGTAGGTCTTGTCTATTCCATAGTTGGTTTTTGGAACGGTACCTGTGCTTATATCAAACTCTGGTTTTAGGCATCACCCCACCTCTCCTTACCCCTTAAGCAGGCATAAGAGTTTTTTCTAAACGTGAGACAATGTTCTCTTTCCTAACTCAGTTCAAGTGTAGCCATGTTTACAGGATCTTCATAAGTGATATCTTATAATAAGTTTCTTTTTCTGTGTGACTTATTTCACTTAGAATCATCGTACCTGAATCCACCCATTTTGCTGCTACTGGTCTTATGACATTGATTTCATGGCTGAGGGATATTCCATCGTACGTAAGTACCACAATTTTTTGAACCATTTTTATATTTCCTGGGATATTTAAGGTGTACCCAAGTTGACGTCCTTGTAATCAGTGCAGCCCTAAATTTTGGGGTGGCTCTGTCTTATTGATTTTCAGTTTTCCCAAGGTATATTCCCTAGACTGGAAGTGCCCTTGGCTCTGTAGCTCTGTTCTTTACTTGTTTTAGGGAACACAATGCACTCCTCCAGAGAGGCAGTTGGCAATTTACATCCCGCCCATCAGCATAACAAGGCTCCCTGTTCTCCAGGGCCTGTCTTGCCTTTCTGGTTTTTACACATTTTGTGGATGTCCCTTTTGACCGGTGGGAAGTGATACTTCTTTGTAGTGCAGATTTGCATTGCCCGCTTGCTTGCTTGGCCAAAAAGGGCGTGTGCCTTTTCTCCTGAATATATTCAGGGGAAAACGCATACGCCCTTTTTGGCCAAGTGCATCATTGCCGAAGTTGGGCCCCTCTTCCTGTGCTTTAAAGGCGATTCCAACGTACCTCTTGAAATCTGTTTCCTGCTATTCTGCCTCGCTTTCAAGTCGGCCTCGTTGCCTTCCCTCAACAGATTTTTGGACGATAGTTGTCCTTTATTACTCGGCCAGTTTGTGAATTGCTGTGCCCCTGAGCTCCATTTTTCAACTCGTTTTTTGTGAGCTGAACGCAAGTCGAAAATTTTGGTTCAGGACCTATGCTGGTTCCCGGTGGGTGGCTGAGACTTTTGTTAATTCTTCTTCCTACCGGGAAATTAGAGTGACATGTGCCCGTCCAAATACCTAACAGCTACTCTCTCATTGGTTCTCCCTCTTCCCTTTCATCCTCTGCCAAATTGTCAACCTGTGCGAACCAGCAGGTTAAAGTGGCTGTCTCTTCAAGTTGAGAGACTGATAATAAAGCAGTTGGAAAGTCAAACCGGAGCACCAGGAGAGGGATTATTCTTTGGGTTTTAGAAACCTTTCGTATTCACAGTGTGTCCGTTCTCTAGGTTTTCCGTACATGATATAGCTGTAGTAATAGTTCCTTCAACCTGGAGAGTTGAGACCCATGGAATGGGTGTCACATATTATTGTTTTAAAGGGTCTGCATTTGCTCACCCACTCTCACCAACTCTCTCAGTCCCAAGTGTCCAGCCTTATGCCACATCCAGCTGTCGTTGTAGATAGGGTTATTCCAGGTTTCATCAGAGACCCTGAAGGAATTGTAAAGAATTTCCCTGTTTTTTGTTTTGTTTTTGAATTTCCTTTTCTAGTGGGTTTGAGCTGATTCTCGCTGCCATGTTTATGCCAGTCTAGACACACTTGATTCCCTTATGGAAACATATCAATACATAGGTTTTAAGATTCTTACTAGTCAGATATATTCCTCTGCGGGAAATATGGGGTTTTGAGTCCCGTTCACAGAGGAAGTAGTAGGTCTTGTCTATTCTGTATTTGGATTATGGAACCGTAACTGTGCTAATATCAAACTCTGGTTTTATTCATCACCCCACCTCTGCTTTCCCCTTAAGCATGCATAAGTGTGTTTTCTAAATATGAGACTCTGTTCCCTTTCCTAATTCCTTCCATGTGTAGCCATGTTTATATACCCTTCATAAGTGATATCTTATGATAAGTTTATTTTTCTGTGTGATTTTTTCAGTTAGAATCATCGTACATGAATCCCGTCATTATGCTGCTACTGGCCTTATGACATTGACTTCATGGCTGAGGGATATTCCATCATACGTATGTACCACAATTTCTTTACAATTTTTGTCTTTCCTGGTATTTATAAGGTGTCCCGAAGTCGAGGTTCTTGTACGCAGTGCTGCCATAAATTTTGGGGTGGCTGTGTCTTATTGATTTTCAATTTTCCCAAGGTATATTCCCGTGACTGGAAGTGCCTTAGGTTGTGAAGCACTGTTGTTTACTTCTTTTTGGGAACGCAATGCACTCCTCCAGAGTGGCTGTTGGCAATTTACATCCCACCCATCCGCATAACAAGGCTCCCTGTTCTCCAGATCCTGTCTTGCCTTTCTTGTTTTTACACATTTTACGGATGTCCCTTTTGACCGGTTGGAAGAGGTACTTCTTTGTAGTGCAGATTTGCATTGTGCAGTTGCTTGGTTGGCCAAAATGGGCGTATGCGTTTTCTCCTGAATATATTCAGGAGAAAATGCATGCGCCCTTTATGGACAATTCCATAATTGTCGAAATTGTGATTCTTTTCCTGTGTTTAAAGGCGATTCCAATGTACTTCTGGAAATCTGTTTCGTGCACTTCTGCCTCATTTTCAAGACTGCCTCATGGCTTTCTCTCAACAGATTTTTGCAGAGAGTTGTCCTTTATAACTCTGCAAGTTAGTGAATTGCTGTGCCCCTGAGCTCCATTTTTCACCTCGCGTTTTTGTGAGCTGACTGCCAATCCACGATTTTGCTTCAGGACCTATACTGGTTCCATTGGGGGGCTGGCTCAGAGTTTGTTAATTCTTCTTCGTGACGGGAATTTAGAGTGACATGTGGCCATCCAAATGCCTACAGCTACTCTCTAATTGTTTTTCCCTCTTCCCTTATATCAGCTACCCAACGTGCCAACTGTGCGAACCAGGAGGTTATAGGTGCTGACTCTCCAATTTGGGAGATTGATACTAAAGCAGTTGGAATGTCAAACTGGTGCACAAGGAGAGAAAAAAATTAGTAGAGTTTTAGAAACCTTTCACCATCAGATGGTGTCCATTCTCTAGGTTGCCCATACATGTTATAACTGTAGTGATATTCCCTTCTACCTGGAGAGTTGGGACCCATGGAATGGGTGCCAGGTATTATTGCTTTAAACGGTCTGCATTTTCTCAACCAATCTCACCAATCCTCTCAGTCCCAAGTGACCAGCCTTATGCCACATCCAGCTGTCGTTGTAGATAGGGTCATTCTAAGTTTCATCAGAACCCCTGAAGGTATTGTGTAAGAATTTCACTGTTTATTAGTTTTGTTTTGAAATTCATTTTTATAGTGGGTTTGAGCTGATTCTCTCTGCCGTGTTTATGTCATACTAGACACACTTGGTTACCTTATGGAGACATATCAATACATAGGTTTTAAGATTCTTACTAGTCAGATATACTACTCTGCGGGGAATAGGGGGGTTGAGCCCCGTTCTGTGAGGAAAGAGTAGGTCTTGTCTATTTTGTATTTGGATTATGCAACCGTACCTGTGCTAATATCAAACTCTGGTTTTATGCATCACCCCACCTCTCCTTTCCTCTTGAGCAGGCATAAGAGTGTTTTCTAAATGTGAGACTCTTCTCTTTCCTAATTCAGTTCATGTGTAGCCATGTTTACAAGACCTTCATAAGTGATATCTTATGATAAGTTTCTTTTTCTGTGTGACTTATTTCAGTTAGAATCATCGTACATGAATCCACTCATTATGCTGCTACTGGCCTTATGACATTGATTTCATGGCTGAGGGATATTCCATCGTACGTATGTACCACAATTTCTTTACTAATTTTGTCTTTACTGGGATATTTAATGTGTCCCGAAGTCGAGGTTCTTGTAAGCAATGCTGCCCTATATTTTGGGTTGGCTGTGTCTTATTGATTTTCAATTTCCCCAAGGTATATTCCCATGACTGGAAGTGCCTTAGGTTGTGAAGCTCTGTTGTTTAATTCTTTTAGGGAACACAATGCACTCCTCCATAGGGGCTGTTGGCAATCTGCATCCCACCCATCAGCATAACAAGGCTCCCTGTTCTCTAGAGCCCCTCTTGTCTTTCTGGTTTTTACACATTTTACGGATATCCCTTTTGACTGGTGGGAAGTGATACTTCTTTGTAGTGCAGATTTGCATTGTGCGGTTGCTTGGTTGGCTAAAATGGGTGTATGCGTTTTCTCCTGAATATATTCAGGAGAAAACGCATGCGCCCTTTATGGACAATTCCATAATTGTCGAAGTTGTGATGCTTTTCCTGTTTTTAAAGGCGATTCCAATGTACTTCTGGAAATCTGTTTCGTGCAAATCTTCCTAATTTTCAAGTCTGCCTCATGGCTTTTCCTCAACAGATTTTTGGAAGAGAGTAGTCCTGTATATCTCTGCAAGTTAGTGAATTGCTGTGCCCCTGAGCTCCATTTTTCAACTTGTGTTTTTGTGAGCTGACCTTAAACCCACAATTTTGCTTCAGGACCTATACTAGTTATGGGGGTGGGGCAGGCTGAGAGTTTGGTTAATTCTTCTTCGTGACGGGAAATTAGAGTGACATGTGGCCGTCCAAATGCCTACAGCTACTCTCTCATTGGTTCTCCCTCTTCCCTTATATACTCTGCACAATGTGCCAACTGTGCGAACCAGGAGGTTATAGGGGCTGACTCTCCAAGTTGGGAGATTGATATTAAAGCAGTTGGAATGTCAAGCTGCAGCACATGGAGAGAAAAAATTAGTAGAGTTTTAGAAACTTTCACCATCAGAGGGTGTCCATTCTCTAGGTTTCCCATACATGTTATAACTGTAGTGATATTCCCTTCTACCTGGAGAGTTGGGAACCATGGAATCAGTGGCAGGCATTATTGCTTTAAAGCGTCTGCATTTTCTCACCCAATCTCACCAATCCTCTCAGTCCCAGGTGAACAGCCTTATGCCACATCCAGCTGTTGTTGTAGATAGGGTCATTCCAAGTTTCATCAGAACCCCTGAAGGTGTTGTGTAAGAATTTCACTGTTTCTTTGTTTTGTTTTGAAATTCCTTTTTATAGTGGGTTTGAGCTGATTCTCACTGCCGTGTTTATGTCATTCTAGACACACTTGGTTCCCTTATGGAGACATATCAATACATAGGTTTTAAGATCCTTACTAGTCAGATATATTTCTCTGTGGGGAATAGGGGTGTTGAGTCCCATTCATTGAGGAAGGAGTCGGTCTTGTCTCTTCTGTATTTGGATTATGGAACAGTACCTGTGTTAATATCAAACTCTGGTTTTGTGTGTCTCCCCACCTCTCCTTCCCCCTTAAGCAAGCATAAGAGTGTTTTCTAAATCTGAGGCTCTGTTCTCTTTCCTAATTCAGTTCATATGTAGCCAGGTTTACATTCCCTTCATAAGTGATATCTTATATCAGAATGCACCGTGGCCCTTGTCATAATAATGCTCCATGACCCCTGTCATCACAATGCTCCATTCCCTGCTTATCACAATGCTCCATGTCCCTTGTCATAACAATTCTCCACGTACTTGCCATCACAATGCTACATGACACTTCTCATCACAAAGTTACATGCTCGTTTCATCACAATTCTCCATGCACTTGTCATTGCAATGTTCCATGACCCCTGTCATAGCAAGCTCCAAGTGTTTGTCATCACAATGCTTCACGACTTTATCATCAAAATTCTCAATGGCACTTTTCATCACAATGTTCCGTACCCTTGTCATCACAATGCTCCATGCCCTTGTCATCACAATGCTCCATGACCCCTGTCATCACAATGCTCCCTGACACCTGTCATCACAATGCTTCATGCCCCTTGTCATTACAGTGCTCCATGATGCTCGTCATCACAATTACCCATGGTCTTCTCATCACAATGCTCCACGGTTTTGCCACCACAATGCTCCATGCCCTGGTCATCTCAAAGCTCAATGTCCCTTGTCCTCAGAATTCTCCACGTCCTTGTCATCACAATGCTCCATGGCACTTCTCATCACAATGTTATATGCTCTTGTCATAACAATACTCCATGCACTTGTCATCGAAATGCTCCATGACCCCTGTCATAGGAAGCTCCATGCGCTTGTCATCACAATGTTTCAGGACATGGACATTAAAATTATCAATGGCCCTTGTCATCTCAATGCTCCATGCGCTTATCATCACAATGCTCCTTTACCTTTGTCACAACAATCCTCCATGACACTTGGCATCACAATGCTCCGTGCTATTGTCATCACAATGGAACATGACATATGTCATCACAATGCTCCCTGACACCTATCTTCACAATACTCCATGACCTTGTCATCACAATGCTCCATGCCCTTGTCATCACAATGTGCCATGCCCACTGTCATCAAAATAATCCATGAAACTTGTCAGACCAAAGCTCCATGCCACCTTTCATCACAATGCTCCATGAACCCTGTCATCACAATGCACCATGCCCATCATCATAATGCTTCATGCTCTTGTCATCACAATGAAATCAAAATGCTCTATGACCTCTGTCATCACAATGCTCCAAACCCTTGTGATCACAATGTTCCATAACACTTGTCATCACAATACCCCATGACGCTAGTCATCACAATTATCCATGGACTTCTCATCACAATGCCCCATGATAGTTGTCATCACAATGCGCAATACACATGTCATCACAATGCTCCCTGACTCTTGCCATCAGTATGCTCCCTGAACCCTTTCATGACAAGGCTCCATGCCTTTTTCATCACAATGATCCATGCCATTTTCATCACAATGCTCCAACACCCCTGTAATCACAATGCTCCATGCCCTTGTCATCACAAAGCTCCATGATGCATGTCATCAGAATGCTCCATGGCCTTCTCATCACAATGCTCCATGCCCTTGTCATCACAATGCTCCAAGACCCCTGTAATCACAATTGTCCATGCCCCTTTTCATCAGAATACTCCATGAGACTTGTCATCACAAGGCTCCATGGTCTTCTCATCACAATGCTCCAGGACATTGTCATCAAAATGCTCCATTCCCTTATCATCACAATGCTCCATGACCCCTGTCATCACAATACTCCATGAACATTTTCAGCCCAATGCTCCATGACCTTCTCATCACAATGCTCCATGACCAATATCATCACAATGCTCCATGACCACAGTCATCACAACGCTCAATATCACCTGACAACACAATGATCCGGGACTCTTGTCATCACAATGCTCCATTCCCTAGTCATCACAATGCTCCATGACCCCTGTCATCACAATACTCCATGAACATTTTCAGCCCAATGCTCCATGACACTTGTCATCACAATGATGCATGCCCTTGTCATCCCAATGCTCCATGACCCCTGTAGTCACAATGCTCCGTGACGCTTGTCATCACAGTGCTCCATGACACCTGTCATCACAATGCTCCATGCCTTTGTCAGCAAAATGCTACATGACCTTGTCATTACAATGTTCTATGCACTTGTCATCACAATACTCCATTACCATTGCCATCACAATCCTCCATGAACCTTGGGATCACATTGCTCCATGCCCTTGTCATCACAATGCTCCATGATCCTTGAAATCAAAATGATCCCTGACCTCTGTCATCACAATGCTCCAAACCCTTGTGATCACAATGTTCCATAACACTTGTCATCACAATGCTCCATGATGCCTGTCATCACAATACTCCATGCCCTTTTCATCACAATGCTCCATGACCTTTGTCATCACAATTCTCGATACACTTGTCATCACAATGCTCCCTGACACTTGTCATCAGAATACTCCTTGAACCCTGTCACAAAAAGGCTCCATGCCTTTTTCATCAAAATGCACCATGCCGTTTTCATCACAATGCTCCATGCCATTGTCATCAAAATACTCCACAAGCTTGTCATCAGAATGCTCCATGTCCCTTGTCATCACAATTTTCCATGCACTTGTCAGCACAATGCTCCCTGACCCTTGTCATCACAATGCTCCATTACCTTTGTCATCAGAATCCTCCATGACACCTGTCTTCACAATAATGAATGACCTGGTCATCACAATGCTCCATGCCCTTGTCATCACAATGCGCCATTCCAACTGTCATCGCAATAAGCCATGAAACTTATTAGACCAATGCTCCATGCCCTTGTCATCACAATGCCCCATGCCCTTGTTATCACAATGCTCCATGACCCCTGTCATCACAATGCTCCGTGACTCCAGTCATCACAAGTCTTCATGACCTTTGTCATCACAATGGTCCATGCCCTTGTCATCAACAGTCTCTGTGACCTTTTTAACCACAATGCTTCATGAACTTTTCATCACAATGCTCTTTGACCCTTGTCATCACAATGCTCTATGCCTTTCTCAGCACAATGCTCCATGACCCTTGTCATCACAATGCTCCATGCGCTTGTCAGCACAATGCTCCATGACCCATGTCATCACAATGCACCATGCACTTGTCATCACAGTGCTCCACAATCTTGTCAACACAATGCTCCATAAACCTTGTCATCACAATGCTCCATGCACTTCAAATCAAAATGCTCTCTCACCACTGATATCACAATGTTACATCACTATTCATCACAATACTCCCTCAACCCTGTCATCACAATGTTCCATGACTCCTGTCATCACAATGCTACATGCACTTATTATCACAATGTTCGATGATCCCTGACATCACAATGTTCCATAACCCCTGTCATCAAAATGCTCCATGACCCTTTTCATCAAAATGCTCCATGCCCCCTGACATCACAATGTTACATAACGCCTCTCATCAAAATGTTCCATGACCCTTTTCATCAAATTGGTCCATGAAAATGTCATCACAATGCTCCCTGCCCTTCTCATCACAATGCACCATGCCCTTGTCATCAAAATGCTCCATGACCTTTGTCATCACAAAGCTCCATGACCCTTGGCATCACAATGCTCCATGCCATTGTCATCACAATACTCCTTGAAAACTCTCATCACATTGTTCCATGCAATTGTCATCAAAAAGCTCCATGGTGCTTGTCATCACACTGCTCGATGCCCTTCTCATCACAATGCTCCATGCCCTTGTCATTACAATCCTCCATGACCCATGTATCACTGTGTTCCGTGCCCTTGTCATCACAATGCTCCATGTCCACTCTCATCACAATAATCCATGAAACTTTTCAGACAAATGTTCTATGCCCTTGTCATCACAATGCTCCATTACCCCTGTCATAACAATGCTCCATGACCCCTGCCATCACGATGTTCCATGGCCTTGTCATCACAAGGCTCCATGACCCTTTTCATCACAATGCTCCAAGACCCCTGTAATCACAATGCTCCATGTCCCTTTTTATCTCAATGATCCATGAACCCTGTCATCACAATGCACCATGCCCATCATCATAGTGCTTCAGGCTATTGTCATCACAATGAAATCAAAATGCTCCATGACCTCTGTCATAACACTGCTCCAAACCCTTGTGATCACAATATTCCATAACACTTATCATCACAATGCCCCATGACGCTCGTCATCACAATTATCTATGGTCTTCTCATCACAATGCTCCATGACCTTTGTCATCACAATGCTCAATACACTTGTCATCAAAATGCTCCCAGACACTTGTTCTCTGTATGCTCCTTGAACCCTGTCATGAAAAGGCTCCATGCCTTTTTCATCACAATGCTCCATGCCTTTTTCATCACAATGCTCCAAGACACCTGTAATTACAATGCTCCATGCCCTTGTCATCACAAAGCTCAATGACGCATGTCATCAGACTGCTCCTTGGCCTTCTCATCACAATGCTCCATGCCCTTGTCATCACAATTTTCCAAGACACTCTAATCACAATGCTTCATGCCCCTTTTCATCAGTATGCTCCATGAGACTTGTCTCACAAGGCTCCATGGTTTTCTCATCACAATGCTCCAGCACCTTGTCATCACAATGCTTCACGACCTTGTCATGAAAATTTTCAATGGCCCTTGTCATCATAATGCTCCAAGCCCTAGTCATCACAATGCTCCATTATATTTGTCATCACAATCCTCCATTACATTTGGCATCACAATGCTCCATGCCATTGTCATCGCAATGGACCATGACATATGTCATCACAATGCTCCCTGACACCTGTCTTCACAATACTCCATGACCTTCTCATCACAATGTCCCATGCCCTTGTCATCACAATGCCCCATGCCCACTGTCATCACAATAATCTATTAAACTTGTCAGACCAATGCTCCATTCCCCTGTCATCACAATGCTCCATGCCCTTGTAATCACAATGCTCCATGACCCCTGTCATCACAATGATCTGTGACTCCAGTCATCACAATGCTTCATAACATTTGTCATCACAGTGGTCCATGCCCACATCATCACAAGGCTCTGTGACCTTTGTAACCACAATACTCCATGAACTTTTCATCACAATGCTCCGTGACCCTTGTCATCACAATGCTCCATGACTTTGTCAGAACAATGCTCCATGACCCTTGTCCTCACAATGTGCCACGTGATTTTCATCACAACGGTCCACAACCTTGTCATCGTAATGCGCCATAAACCTTGTAATCACAATGCTCCATGCACTTCTCATCAAAATGCTCTCTCAACAGAGATATCACAATGTTCCATCACTAGTCATCACAATACTCCCTCACCCCTGTAATCACAATGTTCCATTACCCCTGTCATCACAATGCTACATCCCCTTATCATCACAATGTTCCATGACCCCTGACATCACAATGTTCCATAACCCCTGTCATCAAAATGCTCCATGACCCTTTTCATCCCAAAGTTCCATGACCCCAGACATCACAATGTTCTATAACCCCTGTCATCAAAATGTTCCATTACACTTTTCATCAAATTGCTGCATGACCCTGTCATCAAAATGCTCCCTGCCCTTCTCATCACAATGAAACACGCCCTTGACATCAAAATGCTCCATGACTTTTGTCATCACAAAACTCCATAACCCTTGGAAACACAATGTTCCATGAACCCTCTCATCACATTGTTCCATGCCCTTGTCATCACAAAGCTCCATGACGCTTGTCAAAACAATGTTCGATGCCCTTCTCATCACAATGCTCCATGCCCTTGTCATTACAATCCTCCATGACCCATGGATCACAGTGTTCCGTGACCTTGTCATCACAATGCTCCATGCCCACTCTCATCACAATAATCCATGAAACTTTTCAGACCAATGCTCCATGCCCTTCTCATCACAATGCTCCATTACCCCTGTCATAACAATGCTCCATGACCCCTGCCATAACAATGTTCCACACCATTGTCATCACAAGGCTCCATGACCCTTGTCATCACAATGCTCCAAGACCCCTGTAATCACAATGCTCCATGCCCTTGTCATCACAAAGCTCAATGACGCATGTCATCAGAATGCTCCATGGCCTTCTCATCACAATGCTCCTTGCCCTTGTCATCACAATGCTCCAAGACCCCTGTAATCACAATGCTCCATGCTCCTTTCCATCTCAATGTTCCATGAACGCTGTCATCACAATACACCATGCCCATCACCATAATGCTTCAGGCTATTGTCATCACAATGAAATCAAAATGCTCCATGACCTCTGTTATCACAATGCTCCAAACCCTTGTGATCACAATGTTCCATAAAACTTATCATCACAACACCCCATGACGCTCATCATCACAATTATAGATGGTCTTCTCATCACAATGCTCCATGAACTTTGTCATCACAATGCTCAATACACTTGTCATCACAATGCTCCGTGACACTTGTCGTCAGTATGCTCCTTGAACCCTGTCATGACAAGGCTCCATGCCTTTTTCATAACAATGATCCATGCCATTTTCATCACAATGCTCCATGCCCTTGTCAGCACAAAGCTCCATGACGCATGTCATCAGAATGCTCCATGGCCTTCTCATCACAATGCTCCATGCCCTTGTCATCACAATGCTCCAAGACCCCTGTAATCACAATGCTCCATGCCCCTTTTCATCAGAATGTTCCATGAGAATTGTCATCACAAGGCTCCATGGACTTCCCATCACAATGCTCCAGGACCTTGTCATCACAGTGCTCAATTCCCTTCTCATTACAATGCTCCATGACCCCTGTCATCACAATACTCCATGAACATTTTCAGCCCAATGCTTCATGACCTTCTCATCACAATGCTCCATGACCCATATCATCACAGTCCTCCATGACCACTGTCATCACAACACTCCATGACCCCTGACAACACAATGATCCGGGACTCTTGTCATCACAATGCTCCATTCCCTTGTCATCACAATGCTCCATGAACATTTTCAGCCCAATGCTCCATGACACTTGTCATCACAATGATCCATGCCCTTGTCATCCCAATGCTCCATGACCCCTGTAATCACAATGCTCCGTGACGCTTATCATCACAGTGCTCCATGACCCTTATCATCACAATTCTCCATGCCTGTGTCATCAAAATCCTACATGACCTTGTCATCACAATGCTCCATGAGCTTGTCATCACAATACTCCATTACCATTTTCATCACAATCCTCCATGAACCTTGGGATCACATTGCTCCATGCCCTTGTCATCACAATGCTCCATGCTCCTTGGAATAAAAATGGTCCATGACCTCTGTCATCACAATGCTCCAACCCCTTGTGATCACAATGTTCCATAACACTTGTCATCACAACACTCCATGATGACTGTCATGACAATACTCCATGCACTTGTCGTCACAATGCTCCATGACCTTTGTCATCACAATTCTCAATACATTTGTCATCACAATGCTCCCTGACACTTGTCGTCAGAATACTCCTTGAACACTGTCATGAAAAGGCTCCATGCCTTTTTCATCAGAATGCTCCATGCCCTTTTCATCACAACGCTCCAGGTCATTGTCATCACAATACTCCACAAGCTTGTCATCAGAATGCTCCCTGATCATTGTCTTCAGAATGCTCCATGACCCCTGTCATCACAATGCTCCATACCCCTTGTCATTACAGTGTTCCATGACGCTCGTCATCACAATTATCCATGGTCTTCTCATCACAATGCTCCACGGTCTTGCCATCACAATGCTCCATGCCTTGGTCATCACGATGCTCCATGTCCCCAGTCATCACAATGCTCCATGACCCCTGTCATCACAATGCTCCATACCCCTTGTCATTACAGTGCTCCATGACGCTCGTCATCACAATTGTCCATGGTCTTCTCATCACAATGCTCCACGGTCTTGCCATCACAATGCTCCAAGCCCTGGTCATCACAATGCTCCATGTCCACTGTCATCACAATTCTCCACGTTCTTGGCATCACTATGCTCCATGATACTTCTCATCACAGTGTTACATGTTTTGTCATCGCAATGCTCCATGACCCCTGTCATAGCAAGCTCCATTTGATTGTCATCACAATGCTTCATGAACATGTCATCAAAATTCTCAATGGCCCTTGTTATCACAATGCTCCATGACCCTTGTCATCACAATGCTCCAAGCCCTTGTCATCAAAATGCTCCATTACCTTTGTCATCACAATCCTCCATGACACTTGGCATCACAATGCTACATTCCATTGTCATTGCAATAGACCATGACATATGTCATCACAATGCTCCCTGACACCCTTCTTCACAGTACTCCATGACCTTCTCATCACGATGCTCCATGCCCTTGTCATCACAATGCGCCATGCCCACTGTCATCACAATAATCCATGAAACTTGTCAGAAAAATGCTCCATGACCCTGTCATCACAAGGCTCCATGCCCTTTCATCACAATGCTCTATGACCCCTGTCATCACAATGTTCCGTGACTCCAGTTATCACAATGCTTCATGACCTTTGTCATCACAATGGTCCATGCCCTCGTCATCACAAGGCTCTGTGACCTTTGTGACCACAACACTCCATGAACATTTCATCACAATGCTCGGTGACCCTTGTCATCACAATGCTCCATGCCTTTGTCAGCACATTACTCCATGACACATGGCATCAAATGTGCCACGCGCTTGTCATCACAATGCTCCACATCATTGTCATCACAATGCTCCACAAACCTTGTCAACACAATGCTCCATGCGTTTGTCAGCACAATGATCCATGACCCATGTCATCACAATGTGCCCTGCGTTTCTCATCACAATGCTCCACAGCCTTGTCATCACAATGCTCCATGCACCTCTGATCAAAATGCTCACTCACCACTGATATCACAATGTTCCATCACTAGTCAACACAATACTCCCTCCACCCTGTCATCCCAATGTTCCATGACCCTTGTCACAACAATGCTACATGCTCTTATCATCACAATGCTCCATGACCCCTGACATCACAATGTTCCATAACCCCTGTCATCACAATGCTCCATGACCCTTTTCATCACAATGCTCCATGACCCCTAACATCACAATGTTCCATAAACACTGTCATCAAAATGTTCCATGACCCTTTTCATCCAATTGCTCCATGACCCGGTCATCACAATGCTCCCTGCCCTTCTCATCACAATGCACCACACTCTTGTCATCAAAATGCTCCATGGCCTATGTCATCACAAAGCTCCATGACCCTTGGAATCACAATGCTCCATGCCATTGTCATCACAAAGCTCCATGAAACCTCTCATCACATTGCTCCATGCCGTTGTCATCACAAAGCTCCATGACACTTGTCATCACAATGCTCCAAGCCCTTGTCATTGCAATCCTCCATGACACATGTATCACTGTGTTCCGTGCCCTTGTCATCACAATGCTCCATGCTCACTCTCATCACAATAATCCATGAAACTTTTCAGACCAATGCTCCATGCCCTTGTCATCACAATGCTCCATTACACCTGTCATAACAATGCTCCATGACCCCTGCCATCACAATGTTCTACGGCCTTGTCATCACAAGACTCCATGGCCCTTGTCATCACAATGCTCCAAGACTCATGTAATCACAATGCTCCATGCCCATGTCATCACAAAGCTCCCTGACGCATGTCATCAGAATGCTCCATGGCCTTCTCATCACAATACTCCATGCCCTTGTCATCACAATGCTCCAAGAGCCTTGTTATTACAATGATCCTTGCCTCTTTGCATCTCAATGCTCCATGAACCCTGTCATCACAATGCACCATGCCCATCATCATAATGCTTCATGCTATTGTCATCACAATGAAATCAAAATTCTCCATGACCTCTCTCATCACAATGCTCCAAACCATTGTGATCACAATGTTCCATAACACTTGTCATCACAACGCCCCATGACGCTGGTCATCACAATTATCCATGGACTTCTCATCACAATGCTCCATGACCTTTGTCATCACAATTTTCAATACACTTGTCATCACAATGCTCCCTGATACTTGTCATCAGTATGCTCATTGAACCCTGTCATGACAAGTCTCCATGCCTTTTTCATCACAATGATCCATGCCCTTTTCATCACAATGCTTCATGCCATTGTCATCACAATACTCCACAAGCTTGTCATCAGAATGCTCCGTGACACTTTTCATTTCAATGATCCATGACCCCTGTCATCACAATGTTCCATGACACCTGTCATCACAATGCTCCACGCCCCTTGTCATTACAGTGCTCCATGATGTTCGTCATCACAATTATCCATGGTCTTCTCATCACAGTGCTCCACGGTCTTGCCATCACAATGCTCCATGCCCTGGTCATCACAATGCTCCATGTCCCCAGTCATCACAATGCTCCATGACCCCTGGCATCACAATGCTCCATACCGCTTGTCATTACAGTGCTCCATGACACTCGTAATCACAATTGTCCATGGTCTTCTCATCACAATGCTCCATGACCCTTGTCATCACAATGCTCCATGACCACTGTCATAACAATGCTCCATGACCCCTGTCATCACAAGGCTCCATACCACTTGTCATTACAGTGCTCCATGACGCTCCTCATCACAATTATCCATGGTCTTCTCATCACAATGCTCCACGGTCTTGCCATCACAATGCTCCATGCCTTGGGCATCACAATGCTCCATGTCCCCGGTCATCACAATGCTCCATGACCACTGTCATCACAATGCTCTATACCCCTTGTCATTACAGTGCTCCATGACGCTCGTCATCACAATTATCCATGGTTTTCTCATCACAGTGCTCCACGGTCTTGCCATCACAATGCTCCATGCCCTGGTCATCACAATGCTCCATGTCCCCTGTCATCACAATTCTCCACGTTCTTGGCATCACTATGCTCCATGATACTTCTCATCACAGTGTTACATGTTTTGTCTTCACAATTCTCTATGCACTTGTCATCGCAATGCTCCATGACCCCTGTCATAGCAAGCTCCATGTGATTGTCATCACAATGCTTCATGAACATGTCATCAAAATTCTCAATGGCCCTTGTTATCACAATGCTCCATGACCCTTGTCATCACAATGCTCCAAGCCCTTGTCATCAAAATGCTCCATTACCTTTGTCATCACAATCCTCCATGACACTTGGCATCACAATGCTCCATTCCATTGTCATTGCAATAGACCATGACATATGTCATCACAATGCTCCCTGACACCCTTCTTCACAATACTCCATGACCTTCTCATCACAATGCTCCATGCCCTTGTCATCACAATGTGCCATGCCCACTGTCATCACAATAATCCATGAAACTTGTCAGAAAAATGCTCCATGACCCTGTCATCACAATGCTCCATGCCCTTTCATCACAATGCTCTATGACCCCTGTCATCACAATGCTCCGTGACTCCAGTCATCACAATGCTTCATGACCTTTGTCATCACAATGGTCCATGACCTCGTCATCACAAGGCTCTGTGACCTTTGTGACCACAACACTCCATGAACATTTCATCACAGTGCTCGGTGACCCTTGTCATCACAATGCTCCATGCCTTTGTCAGCACATTACTCCATGACACATGGCATCAAATGTGCCACGCGCTTGTCATCACAATGCTCCACATCGTTGTCATCACAATGCTCCACAAACCTTGTCATCACAATGCTCCATGCGTTTGTCAGCACAATGATCCATGACCCATGTCATCACAATGTGCCCTGCGTTTCTCATCACAATGTTCCACAGCCTTGTCATCACAATGCTCCATACACCTCTCATCAAAATGCTCTCTCACCACTGATATCACAATGTTCCATCACTAGTCAACACAATACTCCCTCCACCCTGTCATCCCAATGTTCCATGACCCTTGTCACAACAATGCTACATGCTCTTATCATCACAATGCTCCATGACCCCTGACATCACAATGTTCCATAACCCCTGTCATCACAATGCTCCATGACCCTTTTCATCACAATGCTCCATGACCCCTAACATCACAATGTTCCATAAACACTGTCATCAAAATGTTCCATGACACTTTTCATCCAATTGCTCCATGACCCTGTCATCACAATTCTCCCTGCCCTTCTCATCATAATGCACCACGCCCTTGTCATCAAAATGCTCCATGGCCTATGTCATCGCAAAGCTCCATGACCCTTGGAATCACAATGCTCCATGCCATTGTCATCACAAAGCTCCATGAAACCTCTCATCACATTGCTCCATGCCGTTGTCATCACAAAGCTCCATGACGCTTGTCATCACAATGCTCCATGCCCTTGTCATTGCAATCCTCCATGACACATGTATCACTGTGTTCCGTGCCCTTGTCATCACAATGCTCCATGCTCACTCTCATCACAATAATCCATGAAACTTTTCAGACCAATGTTCCATGCCCTTGTCATCACAATGCTCCATTACACCTGTCATAACAATGCTCCATGTCCCCTGCCATCACAATGTTCTACGGCCTTGTCATCACAAGACTCCATGACCCTTGTCATCACAATGCTCCAAGACCCCTGTAATCACAATGCTCCATGCCCATGTCATCACAAAGCTCCCTGACGCATGTCATCAGAATGCTCCATGGCCTTCTCCTCACAATACTCCATGCCCTTGTCATCACAATGCTCCAAGAGCCTTGTTATTACAATGATCCATGTCTCTTTTCATCTCAATGCTCCATGAACCCTGTCATCACAATGCACCATGCCCATCATCATAATGCTTCATGCTATTGTCATCACAATGAAATCAAAATTCTCCATGACCTCTCTCATCACAATGCTCCAAACCCTTGTGATCACAATGTTCCATAACACTTGTCATCACAACGCCCCATGACGCTGGTCATCACAATTATCCATGGACTTCTCATCACAATGCTCCATGACCTTTGTCATCACAATTCTCAATACACTTGTCATCACAATGCTCCCTGATACTTGTCATCAGTATGCTCATTGAACCCTGTCATGACAAGTCTCCATGCCTTTTTCATCACAATGATCCATGCCCTTTTCATCACAATGCTTCATGCCATTGTCATCACAATACTCCACAAGCTTGTCATCAGAATGCTCCGTGACCCTTGTCATCTCAATGATCCATGACCCCTGTCATCACAATGCTCCATGACACCTGTCATCACAATGCTTGATGCCCCTTGTCATTACAGTGCTCCATGATGTTCGTCATCACAATTATCCATGGTCTTCTCATCACAGTGCTCCACGGTCTTGCCATCACAATGCTCCATGCCCTGGTCATCACAATGCTCCATGTCCCCAGTCATCACAATGCTCCATGACCCCTGTCATCACAATGCTCCATACCGCTTGTCATTACAGTGCTCCATGACACTCGTAATCACAATTGTCCATGGTCTTCTCATCACAATGCTCTACGCCCTTGTCATCAAAATGCTCCATGACCCTTGTCATCACAATGCTCCATGACCACTGTCATAACAATGCTCCATGACCCCTGTCATCACAAGGGTCCATACCACTTGTCATTACAGTGTTCCATGATGCTCCTCATCACAATTATCCATGGTCTTCTCATCACAATGCTCCACGGTCTTGTTATCATAGTGCTCCATGCCTTGGGCATCACAATGCACCATGTCCCCGGTCATCACAATGCTCCATGACCACTGTCATCACAATGCTCTATACCCCTTGTCATTACAGTGCTCCATGACCCTCGCCATCACAATTATCCATGGTCTTCTCATCACAATGCTCCACGATCTTGCCATCACAATGCTACATGCCCTGGTCATCACAATGCTCCATGTCCCCTGTCATCACAATTGTCCACGATCTTGGCATCACTGTGCTTCATGACACTTCTCATCACAGTGTTACATGCTTTGTCATCACAATTCTCTATGCACTTGTCATCGCAATGCTCCATGACCCCTGTCATAGCAAGCTCCATGTGCTTGTCATCACAATACTCCATGCCCTTGTCGTCACAATTCTCCACGACCTTTGTCATCACAATGCTCCCTGACACTTGTCGTCAGAATGCTCCCTGAAAACTGTCATGAAAAGGCTCCATGTCTTTTTCATCACAATGCCCCATGCCATTTTCATCAAAATGCTCCATGTCATTGTCATCAAAATACTCCACATGCTTGTCATCAGAATGCTCCATGAAACTTGTCATCACAATGCTCCATGACCCCTGTTATCACAATGCTCCATACCCCTTGTCATTACAGTGCTCCATGACGCTCATCATCACAATTATCCATGGTCTTCTCATCACAATGCTCCACGGTCTTGCCATCACAATACTCCATGCCCTGGTCATTACAATGCTCCATGTCCCCTGTCATCACAATTCTCCACGTTCTTGGCATCACTGTGCTCCATGATGCTTTTCATCACAGTGTTACATGCTTTGTCATCACAATTCTCTATGCACTTGTCATCGCAATGCTCCATGATCCCTGTCACAGCAAGCTCCATGTGATTGTCATCACAATGCTTCATGAACATGTCATCAAAATTCTCAATGGCCCTTGTTATCACAAGGCTCCATGACACTTGTCATCACAATGCTCCAAGCGCTTGTCATCTAAATGCTCCATTACCTTTGTCATCACAATCCTCCATGACACTTGGCATCACAATGCTCAATTCCATTGTCATCGCAATGGACCATGACATATGTCATCACAATGCTCCCTGACACCCTTCTTCACAATACTCCATGACCTTCTCATCACAATGCTCCATGCCCTTGTCATCACAATGCGCCATGCCCACTGTCATCACAATAATCCCTGAAACTTGTCAAACCAATGCAACATGCCCCTGTCATCACAATGCTCCATGCCCTTTCATCACAATGCTCTATGACCCCTGTCATCACAATGCTCCGTGACTCCAGTCATCACAATGCTTCATGACCTTTGTCATCAAAATGGTTCATGCCCTCATCTTCACAAGGCTCTGTGACCTTTGTCATCACAGCGCTCCCTGAACATTTCATCACAATGCTCGGTGACCCTTGTCATCCCAAAGCTCAATGCCTTTGTTTGCACAATACTCCATGACCCATGACATCACAAAGTGCCATGCGCTTGTCATCACAATGCTCCACATCTTTGTCATCACAATGCTCCATAAAACTTGTCATCACACTGCTCCATGCACTTCTCATCAAAATGCTCTCTCACCACTGATATCACAATGTTCCATCACTAGTCAACACAGTACTCCCTCACCCCTGTCATCACAATATTCCATGACCCTTGTCACAACAATGCTACATGCCTTTATCATCACAATGCTCCATTCCCCTGACATCACAATGTTCCATAACCCCTGTCATCACAATGCTCCCTGCCCTTCACAACAGAATGCACCACACCCTTGTCATCAAAATGCTGCATGACCTTTGTCATCACAAATCTCAATGACCCTTGTCATCACAATGCTGCATGCCATTGTCATCACAATGCTCCAAGAACCCTCTAATCACATTGTTCCATGCCCTTGTCATCACAGGCTCCATGATGCTTTTCATCACAATGCTCGATGCAATTCTTATCACAATGCTCCATGCGCTTCTCATTACAATCCTCCATGACCCATGTATCACAGTGTTCCATGCCCTTGTCATCACAATGCTCCTTGCCTCCTCTCATCACAATAATCCATGAAACTTTTCAGACCAATGCTCCAT
Organism: Hyperoodon ampullatus; assembly: GCF_949752795.1. NCBI lineage: Eukaryota > Metazoa > Chordata > Mammalia > Artiodactyla > Ziphiidae > Hyperoodon > Hyperoodon ampullatus. The sequence goes on from NW_027641081.1 coordinate 806,362, forward strand.
GCCCTTGTCATCACAATGCTCCATTACCTCTGTCATAACAATGCTCCATGACCCCTGCCATCACAATGTTCCACAGCCTTGTCATCAAAAGGCTCCATGACCCTTGTCATCACAATGCTCCAAGACCCCTGTAATCACAATGCTCCATGCCCTTGTCATCACAAAGCTCCATGACGCATGCCAACAGAATGCTCCATGGCCTTCTCATTCACGATGTTCCATGCCTTTGTCATCACAATGCTCCACGACTCCTGTAATCGCAATGCTCCATGCCCCTTTTCATCTCAATGCTCCATGAACCCTGTCATCACAATGCACCATGCCCATCATCATAATGCTTCAGGCTATTGTCATCACAATGAAACCAAAATGCTCCATGACCTCTGTCATCACAATGCTCCAAATCCTTGTGATCAATGTGTTCCATAACACTTATCATCACAACGCCCCATGACGCTCATCATCACAATTATCCATGGTCTTCTCATCACAATGCTCCATGACCTTTGTCATCACAATACTCAATACCCTTGTCATCACAATGCTCCCTGACACTTGTTGTCAGTTTGCTCCTTGAACCCTGTCATGACAAGGCTCCATGCCATTTTCATCACAATGATCCATGTCCTTTTCATCACAGTGCTCCAAACCGCTGTAATCACAATGCTCCATGCCCCTGTCATCACAATGCTCCATTACCCCTGTCATCACAATGCTCCATTACCCCTGTCATAACAATGCTCCGTGACCCCTGCCATCACAATGTTCCACAGCCTTGTCATCAAAAGGCTCCATGACCCTTGTCATCACAATGCTCCAAGACCCCTGTAATCACAATGCTCCATGCCCTTGTCATCACAAAGCTCCATGATGCATGTCATCAGAATGCTCCATGGCCTTCTCATCCCAATGCTCCATGCCCTTGTCATCACAATGCTCCAAGACCCCTGTAATCACAATGCTCCATGGCACTTTTCATCAGAATGCTCCCTGAGACTTGTCATCACAAGGCTCCATGGTCTTCTCATCACAGTGCTCCAGTACCTTGTCATCACAATGCTCCATGACCCCTGTCATCACAGTACTCCATGGACATTTTCAGCCCAATGCTCCAGTACCTTCTCATCACAATGCGCCATGACCCCTGTCATCACAATGCTCCATGACCACTGTCATCACAACGCTCCATGAACCCTGACAACACAATGATCCGGGACTCTTGTCATTAAAATGCTCCATGACCATTGTCATCACAATGATCCATGCTCTTGCCATCCCAATGCTCCATGACCCCTGTAATCACTATGCTCCGTGATGCTTCTCATCACAGTGCTCCATGAACCTTATCATCATAATGCTCCTTGCCTTTGTCAACAAAATGGTACATAATCTTGTCATCACAATTCTCCATGCGCTTGTCATCACAATCCTCCATGACCATTGGGATCACATTGCTTCATGCCCTTGCCATCTCTCTCTTGCCTTTCTGGTTTTTACAGATATTCGGATGTCCCTTTTGACCGGTGGTAAGTGACAATTCTTTGTAGTGTGGATTTGTATTGCACGCTTGCTTGATTGGCCAAAAAGGGCGTATGCGTTTTCTTCTGAATATATTCAGGAGAAAAGGCATACGCCCTTTTTGGCCAAGTGCATCTCTGTCCAAGTTGGGATGCTTTTCCTGTGCTTTAAAGGCGATTCCAATTTACCTCTTGAAATATGTTTTGTGCAATTCTGCCTCATTTTCAAGTCCGCTTCATTGCCTTCCCTCAACAGATTTTTGGAAGAGAGTAGTCCTTTATAACTCGGCAGGTTTGTGAATTGCTGTGCCCCTGAGCTCCAATTTTCAAATCCCATCTTTGTGAGCTGGCCGCAAATCCACAATTTTGCTTCAGGACCTATACTGGTTCCAGGGGTCGCTATATTGGTTCCCTGTGGGTGGTTGAGGCTTTGGTTAATTCTTCTTCCTGCCGGGAACTTAGAGTGACATGTGCCCGTCCAAATGCCTACATCTACTCTCTGATTGGTTCTCCCTCTTCCCTTTCATCCTCTGCACAATTAGCAAACTGTGCGAACCAGGAGGTTATAGGGGCTGACTCTCCTAAGTTGGGAGATTGATAGTAAAGCAGTTGGAATGCCAAAGTGGAGCACAAGGAGAGGAAAAATTAGGAGAGTTTTAGAAACCTTTCGCCATCACAGGGTGTCCATTTTCTAGGTTTCCCATACATGTTATAATTGTAGTGATATACCCTTCTACCTGGAGATTTGGGACACATGGAATGGTGGCATGCATTACTACTTTAAAAGGTCTGCATTTTCTCTCCCAATCTCACCAGTCCTCTCAGTCCCAAGTGACCAGCCTTATGTCTCATCCAGCTGTCTTTGCAGATAGGGTCATTCCAGGTTTCATCAGAACCCCTGAAGGAATTGTGTAAGTATTTCGCTGTTTTTTGGGGTTTTTCTGAAATTCATTTTTATAATGGGGTTGAGCTGATTTTCACTGACGTGTTTATGCCAGTCTAGACACAATTGATTCCCTTACGGAGACATATCAATACATAGGTTTTAAGATTCTTAGTAGTCAGATATATTCCTCTGTGGGGCATAGGGATGTTGAGTCCCGTTCACTGAGGAAGGTGTAGGTCTTGTCTATTCTGTATTTGGTTTATGGAATGGTACCTGTGCTAATATCAAACTCTGGTTTTATGCATCACCCCACCTCTCCTTTCCCCTGAAGCAGGCATAAGAGATTTTTGCTAAATGTGAGACTCTGTTCTCTTTCCTATTTCAGTTCATGTGTTGTGATATTGACATTCCCTCTATAAGTGATATCTTATGATAAGATTCTTTTTCTGTGTGACTAATTTCCCTTAAAATCATCATACCTAAATCCACTCTTTATGCTGCTACTGGCCTTATATACATTGATTTCACGTCTGAGTGATATTCCGTTGTACAAAATTACCACAAGTTCTTTATGCATTTCTCTTTTTCCTGGGATATTTTAGGTGTACCAAAGTTGAGGTTCTTGTATGCAGAGCAGCCCTAAACTTTGGGGTGCCTGTGTCTTATTGACATTTAGTCTTCCCAAGTTATATGTCCATGAGTTGAAGACCCCTTGCTCCGGGGCTTTGTATTTTAGATGTTTTAAAAACAGCATACACTTCTTCAGAGTGGCTCTTGGATATTTATACCCCACCCATCAGCGTGACTAGGCTCCCTGTTTTCCATGGCCTTTCAGGTTTGTACAGATTTTTTGGATGGCCTTTCTGAGCAGTGGAAATTGAGACTTCTTTGTTGTGCGGATTTGCATTTCCCTCTTGCTTGGTTGGCCAAAAACTCTGCATGTGTTTTTTTCCTGAAGATATTCACGAAAAAAACGCATACACCCTTTTGCCCAACCGCATCATTTTAGAAATTCTGCTGCTTTTCATATGCTTTAAATGTGAGTACAATCTACCTTTTGAAATCTGTTTCCGGCAATTCTACCTCTCATTCAGATCCTCTTCGTTAACTTACCTGAATATATTTTTGGACGTTGGTTATCATTTATATCTTTGCAGGTCTTTGAATTGTCTGCTCCTGAGCTCCATTTTGCAACTCGCTTTTTTTGTGAGCTGGCCGCCAAACCATTGGATTACTTCTGGCCCTATTCTGGTTCTGGGGAGGCAGGCTGAGCCTTTGGTTAATTCTTCTTCCTAATGGGAAATTAGAGTGACATGTGCCTGTCAAAAGTCCTACAGCTAATCTCTCATTGGTTCCCCCTCTTCCCATTTACCCTCTGCACAAATTGCAAACTGTGGGAAACAGGAGGTTAAAGGTGCTGATTCTCCAAGTGGGGAGATTGTTAGTAATGTGGCTGGAATGGCGAACCCCAGCACCAGGAGATCAAAAATGAGGTGCATTTTAGACACCTTTCCTGAGCACACGGTGTACATTCATCTCGGTTTCCCAGGCATGTTTTCGCTGTCAGAAGATTCCCTTGAACCTGCAGATTTGGGACCCATGGAATGGGTACCAGGCGGTATTACTTTAAAAGGTCTGCATTTCCTCACCCAGCCTCTCTAACATCTCTTAGCGTGCATAGCTTCCAGCCTTATATAATCATCCTGCTGTGGGTGTACATGTGTTCAATCCATGTTACATCGTAGCCCTTCAACAAAAGTTGTAAGAATTTTTGTCTGTCTCACTGTTTTTATAAATAGTTTTAAATTTATTTATATATTGGTTACAGCTGATTTTCAAAGCTCTGTTTTTTGCTGCTGTACATCCACTTGATTCATGTACTGTGAGACAACAATAAATTCTTTTTCAGATCCTTACCAGTCCTATGTATTATTTTACAGTGACTTGAGTGGGCTGAGTGCAGTTCTTTGAGGTACCGTGTAGGCCTTGTCAGTTATTCAATTTGGTACTTGGAATGGTATCTTTGCTAATTTCAACCTCCTGGATAATACCTCACCATTCCCCACCTTTCCCATTTAGCAGCCTTATGTCTATTTTCTACATATTTGACTATGTTTCTGTTTTGTAATTTATTTCATGTGTAGCCATTTTTGATTCCACCTTTAAGTGACATCTTATGATATGTGTCTTTTTCTTTCTGACATATGTCACTTAGAATGATCGTATGTAACTCCTCCAGAGTTGTTACAACTGGCCTTATTTCATTGATTTCTGGATGAGTAATATTCCACTCTACATAAGTACCCCATCTCTTTTATCCATTTTATCCTTCCAGGGACATTTAGGTTATATCCAAGTTGAGGCCCTTTTTAACAGAGAGGTGGTAAACGTTCGGGTGCCTGTTTTCTGTCGATTTTTGTTTTTCCCAAGGTACACGCCCATGAGTGCAAGTGCCCTATGCTCTGTAGCTCATTTTTTAGATGTTTTAGCAAACACAATACACTTCTCCAGAGTGGCCGTTGGCAAATTACATTTCCACTATCAGCCTCACAGGGCTCCCCTTTCTCCTCGCCCTGTCCTGCATTTCTGGTGTTTACACTTTATGTGGATGGCCCTTCTGACTGATGTGAAGTGATACATTTTGTGATATTGATTTCCAGTGCCCACCTGTTTGGTTGGATAAAAAGTGTGTATGGCCTTTACTTGAATATATTCAGAAAAAATGCATACACCCTTTTTGGCCAACTGCATCATTGGCGATGTTCAGCCCCTTTTCTTGTGCTTTAATGGGGAGTCCTTTCTACCTCTTCAAATCTGTTTCCTGCCACTCTCCCTTGCTTACAAGTCCTTTTCTGTGACTTACCTCAAGACATTTTTCGATGATAGATATTTTCAACTCTGCAGTTTCATGAATTTTAGTGCCCCTGAGTTCCATTTTTCAACTTGTGTTTTTGGAAACTGGACACAAAACAGCGGGATTTCCTCTAGCCCTATTCTGTTTCCGTGGGCAATTCTAGCCTTTGATGAATATGTGTTCTGGATTGGAAATTAGAGTGGCATGTGCCTGTCCGAACACCTAAGACTTGTCTCTAAATTTTTCTCATCCTTCTGCTTCATCCTCTGGACAAATTCCAAACTGTGTGCAACAGGATGTTGACGGTGCTGATATCCCCAAGTGAGGAGATTGTTAGGAAAGATGCTGGAGGGTTGAACCCGAGCACCAGGCAATGAGGAGATGAGGTGCCTTTTTCAAACTCTTTCCGATCAAATGGTGTACCATCCTCTAAGTGTGACAGGCATGTTTTAGCTGTAGGAAGGGTCCCGTGCATGTAAGGAGAACACCAGGGATTTTTCCAAATCAGTGCCTCCCCGAACCCCAAACTGGGGAATTTTTAAGCTACGGCTACACGTATGTCCTTTAAGGGCCTTGGGAAATAGGCAGAGCCCAAACTTTAGATGACTGAAATCTTCAGGGTCAGAAGCGCTCACCATCGGCCTTGCTTAGGTTACATTTTATCTGTCATTGATAGATGATGTCAATAAAAATATCTATTCTTTTTCAGATTATTTCCCCTTATAGGTTATTGCAAAATATTCAGTGTAGTTCCCTGTGCTATACAGTAGTTCCTTGTTGATGATCTATTTTATACATAGCAGTGTGTATGTGTTAATCGCAAACTGTTAATTTATCCCTTCTCCTACCTTTCCCCTTTGGTAATAATAAATTATAAGATTTTATACTTCTCAGAAATGGGGGAGCTGAAAGAGAGGTATCATTTTCAATGGAAAAGCATTCAAAACAAGATTGAAGCTTCAGCCAAGATTATTCGATGTACATCCATGGAAATAAATCACTTCATTTCTCTAATGTTGACCTGACAAATAAGACAGACGTCTTCACTGAACTTGCTTATAGGAAAGTGATGGAAATATCAAATGTAAGTCTTAGAAACATCTTATTTTACCCGAGCATTATACACTGCTCTATGTTAACTACAGTTTGGCTCACACATCTGTTCATTGAAGTTACAATGTTCTCAATTTCTGTTACTGATCCTCCAGAGTGGACCCCAACAGGAGTCCCCGTGCCCAGTGTCATTGGAGCCAACAGATCAAGACTGAGTTTGGTTCAGAAGCAAAGGAAACATTATTTTGAAAACAGAATGGAGAGGTGAGATCGTGCACTACCCCATGGGCTGTGGGCTGGGCTGCTGTGTAGGGTCCCCGGCAGCGTCAGTGGGAGGGAGGGGATGGAGCTCTCGAGGGCTGCGTTGGCTGCAGCTCAGGCTCCATGCCGCGGAGTCTGCATGGGACCCCACTAGCTGAGGTGTCGACCCAGCCATTCTGCACTAGGAAATCGGGTCTGAAGTGCCAGGTATGTGACCTCTGCATGCGGAACCCTAGGAGCACGTGAAATTAGACAAAGTACAAAGGAAAAACAGGTTAGACTTTATTTTATTGCCCAGATTCTCTTTTTATCTCCCAGGAATTTTTAATGAACGTTGCTGGAGACGAACACCTCCTCTGCTTTTTGTTCTGTTCCTTATTCTTGGGGTGTTGAGGGTGCAGACCCCTCTTTTGTAACTGCTTCATGCTGTGGTGGGAGCCGTGATACATGGGGGGAGGGGCAAAACGTCTCCCCACCAGCCTCCTGGTGAGGTTGATTGTCCCAAGGCCTCCTGCCTCACTTCTCGTCCGCCTGAGCGCCAGCATTGGAAGTGTTACAGATTCTAATGACCTTTAAGGGTCCAGGAAAGAGAGGCGCAGAGATGCTGCGGTGGCAGGTTTCACCCCACCCCACATATGTTCGGCGACCTTAGGCTGACAGTTTTTGCCAGACTAGATGCTCTGACCAGTAGTCTGTGCTTTCTTTAATTAGGTCCCTGAATTAATGTACAAACAGCACCATGTGTCAGAGCCCTGCCCGCGCAACTCCCAGACAGTCCAGTGTCAGTGGTGATCCAGGACCATGACGTCCACTGAGTCAATGGCCTTTAGAAGTAGCCAGCAGTCCAGCCGGTCATATTGGCCACCATCACCGCGGTGTCTGTAGGGTTTTCTATGGTGAAAGCGTGATATACGTTTCCCCCGCCAAGCTTATTAGCTCCCCTCTGGGTGCAGTAAGTCCTGCAGGCAGTAGTCTGCTCTTTCGGGGCACAGTCTTGTCGTTTTCTGAGAGAAATTCCAGGTCAAGTGATGGTCACACGAGTCATCTTGGGGGCCCGTTGCCCCCGTTTATCTCTCTGGAGGTTGAAGCTGGAGGGCCTCCTCACTCGAGGTCAGTGTGTCCACAGAGTGACCCCTGCAACTTCAGGGCATGATGGGTTGTTAGGATCACCACGTGGGGTCCTTTTCCCTTAGGAGGGAGCTGGCCTTGCGGGCTGCTGATTTCCAGCTTTTTAGATACACCAGTATCCTGGCCTGATGAGTCGGTGGGCAAAGCCCTTGGTGAACATAGTTTTTCATACCTGAAGGGCATTCTTGTGTTGCTCCATTTCAAGTGGTCCCAGTTTTTGCACTAAGGCTCCAAGGGTGATTAACCTTTGACCGGGTATGTAAAGGTCAAAGGGTTTATCTAAATTAGGGAGTTCCTGGGCAAGGGTCTGTATTGACTGCTCTTTCCATTTTTGGAAGGCTGGTCTGGATTCTATTCAAAAGTATCATCATCTTTTCGTGTCAGTGTTTCATGTAGAGGCCCAGCTATTACACTGTAGTTAGGGATCCAGATGCAGAAAACCTTGTCCTCCCCAGGAACCCCTAAGCTGTCTTCTAGTTTTAGAAGAGGTAAGGCTGAATATGGCTTCTTCCCTATCCTGGGATGCGTTTCTCCGAATATCTGTGAGAATGAAGCCCAGGCATGTCACCTTAGCCTGGGATATTTGAGCGTTTTTCTTGGACACCTTCTATCCTTTCTTGGCTAGGTAGTTCAGAGGCGTCTTTAGTAGGCCTGGCGATCAGAAGGTCATCTGCATATTGAAGGAGGGTTCCCTTTTACAGAGGTTGAACTTTTAGGTCTTTAGAGGACATTTCCCCAATGATGGTGTGGGGATTTTTGAACCATTGGGGCAGGACGGCCCAGCATTATTGCTTTTGTTGCATGTTGTGTCCTGCCACTCACAAGCCAAAAATTCTTGTGACTCTGAGATGAATGGAATACAGAAGAAGGCATCATTGAAGTCTAATACAGAATGCCATGGCCTGGTGGAAGGTAGAATGACCAGCAGGGAGTAGGAAACAGGAGCTACTGGATGTATATCCTCGGTGGCTTCACTGACTGTCCTGATATACTTTACCAGGTCTCCAGCAGCCCATGGGGCTCTCGTGGTCAGGCCAATCCCAGGATATGGAGCTCACCTGGGCTGCACCCCTACCCCACAGCCCACGGGGCTCTCGTGGTCAAGTCCCTACCAGGGTATGGAGCTCACCTCTGCAGCTACCCAGCAGCCCATGGGACTCTACTACTCAGGCCCTTCCCAGGATACGGAGCTCCCCTGGGCAGGTACCCCAGCAGGGCTGGACATACAGGAACTGTGCACATAGCCCACCTTGCAGAGAACCACCAGCTCACCTGTAACTCACAGCTGACACAGAACACCACAGAGCAGGACTTGAACTAACAAACAGCAGCTCTGACAGGTCTGTCACCATGGTTATCACTCTCTGCAGGCTCTTTCTGCCTGGTCTTCCAGACACTTCCACTGCAGCCAGGGCACCAGGCCTCTGTCTCCACCCACCATCACTCCTCTCCCTGACTCCTGGGTTCCTCTCATTAGGATAGTGTCTTCTTGAAGTTGTTTTCCACTCATGGACCAGATAAAATGATAAGAAAACAAGCCGCAGCTGCAGCCCCTTGTCTATCCTGACTCTCAAGAGCCCACACCTGTTCCTAGGGCCTGGCCCGTTTAGCAAGTTTCATTTTCTGCAACTGTGAGCCCCTGAGGGGTGAGGATTGGCTGATTTTGGTAGCCTGAAACTGCCTGCCAGCCCTCCACAGGTGTGCCTGGGTTGAGGGCAATATAAACAGATCTACAGTGAGCGACAGCCCTTGTAGCTGTGACTGACGCCATATTCTCTGCCCCGTAGGCAGTGCCGGGGCTGTGCTGGTGGGAGGGAGTGAGGGGCCGTGGCTTTGTGGGTGGCCGAGTGTGAGTGGGGCTCTGCTGGACTTTCTGCAGGAGTTGCCAGGCTGCCACCTGCTAAAGAAGAGGATGTGTCACCGATACCTGCCACTGGAATTTCTCCCAGGGCAGAGGTGAGGAAGTAAAAAAGCAGTGGGGGCCGTGGCAGGAGGGGTATCTCAGGCAGGGAAATGGAAAGCTTCCAGAAGAGCATCTGGGGCCAGGACCATCCTGACTGGCCTGCAGGCACCAAGTCGGCCTGTGTGCTGTCGCTGGTGTGGCTCCACAGCCCTTCCTCTAAGCTTGCAAGTTCTTGTACATATTCAGGTGTTTTACCTGGAAAGGGTGGGAAGAGTTCAGCTGCAGCAGGACTGGGGCTCAGCTCACGTTTACTCACAGATGCCTTGGCACGGTCCCCCAGCTTTGCAATGAGGACCCTCCTTGTTTGGGGGGTGGGCTGCTGGCTGTATGGGAGATGATTCCCCACCTCTGACCAATTTCAGAATTGTTTACCGCTGGAGCAAGTGCCCTGATAGGGTTTTCCTCTGTATAACTGGTGGGTTCAGGTTTTTTTTTCCTTTTTTGGTTCAAGTTAGATTTTATTCGTCTTATATGTATTTATTGATATAAGCATGGAAATAATTCATTCATATAAATACATCTGTGTGAAGGGAAGAACTTTTATCTGTTTTATTTTTAAATTTTATTTTTTTAAATTTTAAAATTTAATTTTATTTATATTTTTATACAGCAGGTTATTATTAGTTATGTATTTTATGCATATACATGTATACAGGTCAATCACAATCTCCCAACATATGCCACCACCACCTCCCCATGGCTTCCCACACTTGGTGTCCTTACGTGTGTTCTCTACCTCTGTGTCTCTATTTCTTCCCTGCAAACCAGTTCATCTGTACCATTTTTCTAGGTTCCACATATATGCATTAATATACAATATTTGTTTTTCTCTTTCTGACTTACTTCATTCTGTATGACAGTCTCTAGATCCATCGACGTCTCTACAAATGACCCAGTTTCATTCCTTCTTATGGCTGAGTAATATTCCATTTTATATATGTACCACATCTTTATCCATTCGTCTGTCTGTGGGTATTTAGGTTGCTTCCATTGCCTGGCTATTGTAAATAGTGCTGAAATGAGCATTGTGGTGAATGTGCCTTTTTGATTTATGGTTTTCTCTGGGTATATGCCCAGAAGTGGGATTGCTGGATCATATGTTAATTGTATTTCTAGTTTTTTTAAGGAAACTCCATACTGTTCTCCATCGTGACTGTATCAATTTACATTTCCACCACTAGTGGAAGAGGGATCCTTTTGTCCAAACCCTCCCCAGAATTTGTTGTTTGTAGATTTTCTGATGATGCCGATTCTAACAGGTGTGAGGTGATACCTCATTGGAGTTTTGATTTGCATTTCTCTAATAATTAGTGATGTTGAGCAGCTTTTCATGTTGGTCTTGGCCATCTCTGTGTCTTCTTTGAAGAAACGTCTCTTTAGATCTTCTGCCCAATTTTGTATTGGGTTGTTTGTTTTTTTAATATTAAGCTGCATGAGCTCTTTATATATATTGGAGATTAAACCTTTGTCCATTGATTCATTTGCAAATATTTTCGCCCATTCTGAGGGATGCTTTTTGCCATTCCCGTTTTTTTAACAAAAAAAGAAAGAAAGAGAAAGAAGCAGAACACTAATGTGTGTAAAATATGCCTTTTGAAACTGTCGTTTTGAAATATGGACGGCCTTTGAATTTTTTGGTCGATATATGACCCCAGGATTTGTTTTCAGGGCAGGTGTCATTTACAGGCCTGCAATGATTTTGAATATCAACTGACCATTAGCGCTGGGATTAAAGCTGCTGTTTTGTGAAATGGCCACAATGTGGCAGCAGTTCTCCCTTACCAAATCTGGTTACTAGGGCAACAGAGCCTCAATGGAAGTCGTGTTCTAGATTGGAATGTAGAATGGAATGTACCAGGAGAAAGCCCCTCAAGTTTGTCTCACTACTTCTTGTTCGTGTTTTTAGTTTAAATTTTTATTTTTTCTTACAGCAAATTTGATTACAATGTTTTGCTTGTTGTAGGTGTGGAAGATGTGGTTCTTTTACACATATACATATGTCTGTTCTTCCTGGGATCCTTTTTCCATGTACCTTATGACAGAATGTTGAGTAGTCTTCTCTTGGTATTCTGTAGGTCTTTGGTGATTATATATGTCACCTGTGTTTGTATATGTCTGTTAACCCCAATATCAAAATGAAACCAATCCTCACACCTTTCCATTGGTGAACCATTAGTTTGTTGAATGAATCTGTGATTGCCCTTCTCCGTGGAAATATCTGCCCTGGTATCCATTTTTCGGTCACACCTATAAGAGATATGATATGATATGTGACTTTCACTTTCAGACTTACTACAAGTCACATGATTACCTCTAGACACACCTACGGTGCTGCAAATGGCATTGTGTCCTTTTATTCCTTGGCTTCTATTCTGCCTTAGCGAGGTCCATTTTCAAAAATGTGATTCCCTGAGGGATGAGGATTTGCTGACCTGGGTAGCCTGACCCTGCCGGCCGGCCCTCCCCAGGTGTGCCTGGGTTGAGGTCAATATAAACAGCACTGCAGGCAGCAATAGCCCCTGAAGCTCTGCCTGACGCCATATTCTCTGCCCAGTCAGCAGTCTCGGGGCTGTGCAGGTGGGAGGGAGTGAGGGGCTACGGCTTTGTGGGTGGCCCGTTGTGAGTGGGTCTCTGTTGGACTTTCTGCAGGAGTTGCCAGGCTGCCACCTGTAAAGAAGAGGATGTGTCACCCATACCTTCCGCTGGAATTTCTCTCCGGACATAGCTGAGGAAGGAAAAAAGCAGTGGGTGCCGGGACAGGAGGGGTATCTCAGGCAGGGCAATGGAAAGCTTCCAGAAGAGCGCCCAGGGCCAGGACCATCCTGGCAGGCCTGCAGGCACCAAGTTGGCCTGCGTGCTGCCACTGGAGTGGCTCCACGGCCCTTCCTCTAGGCTTTCAAGCCCTTGTACATATTCAGGGGTTTTACCTTGGAAGGGTGGGATAAGTTCAACAGCAGCTGGCCAGGGGCTCAGCTCACCGTTACTCACAGATGCCTCGGCATGGCACCCAGCTTTGAAATGAGGACGCTCCTTGCGTAGGAGTGGGCTGCTGGCTGTATGGGAGATGATTCCCCACCTCTGACCAATTTCAGAATTGTTTACTGCTGGGGCAAGTGCCCTGATAGGGTTTTCCTCTGTCTAACTCGTGGGTTCAGGTTTTTTTTTTCTTTTTTGGTTCAAGTTAGATTTTATTCCTCTTTTATGTATTTATACACATAAGCATGGAAATAATTCATTCATATAAATACATCTGTGTGAAGGGAAGAACTTTTTTCTGTTTTAATTTTAAATTTTATTTTTAAAAATTTTGAAATTTAATTTTATTTATTTTTTTATACAGCAGGTTATTATTAGTTATGTATTTTATGCATATACATGTATACAGGTCAATCCCAGTCTCCCAACTCATCCCAACACCACCTCCCCATGGCTTCCCACACTTGGTGTCCATACGTGTGTTCTCTACCTCTGTGTCTCTATTTCTTCCCTGCAAACCAGTTCATCTGTACCATATTTCTAGATTCCACATATATGCATTAATATACAATATTTGTTTTTCTCTTTCTGACTTACTTCATTCTGTATGACAGTCTCTAGATCCATCGACGTCTCTACAAATGACCCAGTTTCATTCCTTCTTATGGCTGAGTATTATTCCATTTTATATATGTACCACATCTTTATCCATTCGTCTGTCTGTGGGTATTTAGGTTGCTTCCATTACCTGGCTATTGTAAATAGTGCTGAAATGAGCATTGTGGTGAATGTGCCTTTTTGATTTATGGTTTTCTCTGGGTATATGCCCAGAAGTGGGATTGCTGGATCATATGTTAATTGTATTTCTAGGTTTTTTAAGGAAACTCCATACTGTTCTCCATCGTGACTGTATCAATTTACATTTCCACCACTAGGGGAAGAGGGATCCTTTTGTCCACACCCTCCCCAGAATTCGTTGTTTGTAGATTTTCTGATGATGCCGTATCTAACAGGTGTGAGGTGATACCTCACTGTAGTTTTGATTTGCATTTCTCTAATAATTAGTGATGTTGAGCAGCTTTTCATGTGTGTCTTGGCCATCTCTGTGTCTTCTTTGAAGAATCGTCTCTGTAGATCTTCTGCCCATTTTTGTATTGTGTTGTTTGTTTTTTTAATATTAAGCTGCATGAGCTCTTTATATATATTGGAGATTAAACCTTTGTCCATTGATTCGTTTGCAAATATTTTCGCCCATTCTGAGGGATGCTTTTTGCCATTCCCGTTTTTTTAACAAAAACAGAAAGAAAGAAAAAGAAGCAGAACACTAGTGTGTGTAAAATATGCCTTTTGAAACTGTCGTTTTGAAATATGGACGTCCTTTGAATTTTTTGGTCAATATATGAACCCAGGATTTGTTTTCAGGGCAGGTGTCATTTACAGGCCTGCAATGATTTTGAATATCAACTGACCATTAGCGTTGGGATTAAAGCTGCTGTTGTGTGAAACGGCCACAAGGTGGCAGCAGTTCTCCCTTAACAAATCTGGTTACTGGGGCAACAGAGCGTCAATGGAAGTCGTGTTCTAGATTGTAATTTAGAATGGAATGTGCCAGGAGAAAGCCCCTCAAGTTTGTCTCACTACTTCTTGTTCGTGTTTTTAATTTAATTATATTATTTTTTATCACAGCAAATTTGATTACAATGTTTGCCTAGTTGTAGGTGTGGAAGATGTGGTTCTTTTACACATATACATATGTCAGTTCTTCCTGGGATCCTTTTCCCATGTACCTTATGACAGAATGTTGAGTAGTCTTCTCTTGGTATTCTGTAGGTCTTTGGTGATTATATATGTCACCTGTGTTTGTATATGTCTGTTAACCCCAATATCATAATGAAACCAACCCTCACACCTTTCCATTGGTGAACCATTAGTTTGTTGAATGAATCTGTGATTGCCCTTCTCCGTGGAAATATCTGCCCTGGTATCCATTTTTCGGTCACACCTATAAGAGATATGATATGATATGTGTCTTTCACTTTCTGACTTACTACAAGTCACGTGATTACCTCTAGACACACCTACGGTGCTGCAAATGGCATTGTGTCCTTTTATTCCTTGGCTTCTATTCTGCCTTAGCGAGGTCCATTTTCAACAATGTGATTCCCTGAGGGCTGAGGATTAGCTGACCTGGGTAGCCTGACCCTGCCGGCCGGCCCTCCCCAGGTGTGCCTGGGTTGATGTCAATATAAACAGCGCTGCAGGCAGCAATAGCCCCTGAAGCTCTGCCTGACGCCATATTCTCTGCCCAGTCAGCAGTCTCGGGGCTGTGCTGGTGGGAGGGAGTGAGGGGTCATGGCTTTGTGGGTGGCCCGTTGTGAGTGGGTCTCTGTTGGACTTTCTGCAGGAGTTGCCAGGCTTCCACCTGTAAAGAAGAGTATGTGTCACCCATACCTTCCGCTGGAATTTCTCTCCGGACAGAGGTGAGGAAGGAAAAAAGCAGTGGGGGCCGGTACAGGAGGGGTATCTCAGGCAGGGCAATGGAAAGCTTCCAGAAGAGCGCCCAGGGCCAGGACCATCCTGGCTGGCCTGCAGGCACCAAGTTGGCCTGCGTGCTATCGCTGGTGTGGCTCCACGGCCCTTCCTCTAGGCTTTCAAGGCCTTGTACATATTCAGGTGTTTTACCTGGGAAGGGTGGGAAAAGTTCAACAGCAGCTGGCCTGGGGCTCAGCTCACCGTTACTCACAGATGCCTCGGCATGGCCCCCAGGTTTGCAATGAGGACGCTCCTTGTGTAGGAGTGGGCTGCTGTCTCTATGGGAGATCATTCCCCACCTCTGACCAATTTCAGAATTGTTTACCGCTGGAGCAAGTGCCCTGATAGGGTTTTCCTCTCTCTAACTCGTGGCTTCAGGTTTTTTTTTTTTCTTTTTTGGTTCAACTTAGATTTTATTCCTCTTTTATATATTTATAGATATAAGCATGGAAATAATTCATTCATATAAATACATCTGTGTGAAGGGAAGAAATTTTTTCTGTTTTATTTTTAAATTTTAGTTTCAAAAATTTTGAAATTTAATTTTATTTATTTTTTTATACAGCAGGTTATTATTAGTTATGTATTTTATGCATATACATGTATGCAGGTCAATCCCAATCTCCCAACTCATCCCAACACCACCTCCCCATGGCTTCCCACACTTGGTGTCCATACGTGTGTTCTCTACCTCTGTGTCTCTATTTCTTCCCTGCAAACCAGTTCATCTGTACCATTTTTCTAGGTTCCACATATATGCATTAATATACAATATTTGTTTGTCTCTTTCTGACTTACTTCATTCTGTATGACAGTCTCTAGATCCATCGACGTCTCTACAAATGACCCAGTTTCATTCCTTCTTATGGCTGAGTAATATTCCATTTTATATATGTACCACATCTTTATCCATTCGTCTGTCTGTGGGTATTTAGGTTGCTTCCATTACCTGGCTATCGTAAATAGTGCTGAAATGAGCATTGTGGTGAATGTGCCTTTTTGATTTATGGTTTTCTCTGGGTATATGCCCAGAAGTGGGATTGCTGGATCATATGTTAATTGTATTTCTAGGTTTTTTAAGGAAACTCCATACTGTTCTCCATCGTGACTGTATCAATTTACATTTCCACCACTAGTGGAAGAGGGATCCTTTTGTCCACACCCTCCCCAGAATTCGTTGTTTGTAGATTTTCTGATGATGCCCATTCTAACAGGTGTGAGGTGATACCTCATTGCAGTTTTGATTTGCATTTCTCTAATAATTAGTGATGTTGAGCAGCTTTTCATGTGCGTCTTGGCCATCTCTGTGTCTTCTTTGAAGAAACGTCTCTTTAGATCTTCTGCCCATTTTTGTATTGGGTTGTTTGTTTTTTTAATATTACGCTGCATGAGCTCTTTATATATATATTGGAGATTAAACCTTTGTCCATTGATTCGTTTGCAAATAGTTTCGCCCATTCTGAGGGATGCCTTATTCCATTCCCGTTTTTTTAACAAAAAAAGAAAGAAAGAAAAAGTAGCAGAACACTAATGTGTGTAAAATATGCCTTTTGAAACTGTCGTTTTGAAATATGGACGTCCTTTGAATTTTTTGGTCGATATATGACCCCAGGATTTGTTTTCAGGGCAGGTGTCATTTACAGGCCTGCAATGATTTTGAATATCAACAGACCAATAGCGCTGAAATTAAAGCTGCTGTTGTGTGAAACGGCCACAAGGTGGCAGCAGCTCTCCATTACCAAATCTGGTTACTAGGGCAACAGAGCCTCAATGGAAGTCCTGTTCTAGATTGGAATTTAGAATGCAATGTGCCAGGAGAAAGACCCTCATGTTTGTCTCACTACTTCTTGTTCGTGTTTTTAATTTACTTTTTTATTTTTTCTTACAGCAAATTTGATTACAATGTTTGCCTTGTTGTAGGTGTGGAAGATGTGGTTCTTTTACACATATACATATGTCTGTTCTTCCTGGGATCCTTTTCCCATGTACCTTATGACAGAATGTTGAGTAGTCTTCTCTTGGTATTCTGTAGGTCTTTGGTGATTATATATGTCACCTGTGTTTGTATATGTCTGTTAACCCCAATATCATAATGAAACCAACCCTCACACCTTTCCATTGGTGAACCATAAGTTTGTTTAATGAATCTGTGATTGCCCTTCTCCGTGGAAATATCTGTCCTGGTATCCATTTTTCGGTCACACCTATAAGAGATAAGATATCATATGTGTCTTTCACTTTCTTACTTACTTCAAGTCACGTGATTACCTCTAGACACGTCTATGGTGCTGCAAAAGGCATTGTGTCCTTTTATTCCTTGGCTTCTATTCTGCGTTAGCGAGGTCCATTTTCAACAATGTGATTCCCTGAGGGCTGAGGATTAGCTGACCTGTGTAGCCTGACCCTGCCGGCCTGCCCTCCCCAGGTGTGCCTGGGATGAGGTCAATATAAACAGTGTTGCAGGTAGCAATAGCCACTAAAGCTGTGCCTGACTCCATATTCTCTGTCCCATCAGCAGTCTCGGGGCTGTGCTGGTGGGAGGAAGTGAGGGGCCACGGCTTTGTGGGTGGGCCGGTGTGAGTGGGTCTCTGCTGGACTTTCTGCAGGAGTTGCCAGGATGCCACGTGTAAACAAGAGGATGTATCACCCACACATTCCTTTGGAATTTCTCTCCGAACAGAGGTGAGGAAGGAAAAAAGCAGTGGCGGCCGGGACAGGAGGGGTATCTCAGGCAGGGCAATGGAAAGCTTCCAGAAGAGCGCCCAGGGACAGGAACATCCTGGCTGGCCTGCAGGCACCAAGGTGGCCTGCGTGCTCTCGCTGTTGTGGCTCCACGGCCCTTCCTCTAAGCTTTCAATGCCTTGTAAATATTCAGGTGTTTTACCTGGGAAGGGTGGGAAAAGTTCAGCAGCAGCTGGCCTGGGGCTCAGCTCACGGTTACTCACAGATGCCTCAAGTCCCTTTCACTGAGGAAGGTGAAGGTCTTGTCTATTCCATTTTTTGTTTTTGGAACGGTAACTGTTCTTATATCAAACTCTGGTTTTATGCATCACCCCACCTCTCATTCTGCCTTAAGCAGGCATAAGAGTGTTTTCCAAAGGTGAGACTCTGTTCTCTTTCCTAACTGAGTTCAAGTGTAGCCATGTTTACAGGATCTTCATAAGTGATATCTTAATATAAGTTCCTTTTCCTGTGTGACTTATTTCTCTTAGAAGCATCATACCTCAATCCACTCATTTTGCTGCTACTGGTCTTATGCCATTGATCGCATGGCTGAGGGATATTCCATCGTACGGAAGTTCCAAAATTTTTTGAACCATTTTTATATTTCCTGGGATATTTAATGTGTACCCAAGTTAAGTTTTTTGTAAGCACTACAGCCCTAAATTTTGGGGTGGCTCTGTCTTATTGATTTTCAGGTTTCCCAAGGTATATTCCCTAGACTGGAAGTGCCCTTGGCTCTGTAGCTCTGTTGTTTACTTGTTTTAGGGAACACAATGCACTACTCCAGAGAGGAAGGTGGCAATTTACATCCCGCCCATCAGCATAACAAGACTCCCTGTTCTCCAGGGCCATTTTTTGCCTTTCTGGTTTTTACACATTTTTGGATGTCCCTTTTAGACCTGTGGAATGTGGTACTTCTTTGTAGTGCAGATTTTCATTGCCCGCCTGCTTGCTTGGCCAAAAAGGGCGTATGCGTTTTCTCCTGAATATATTCATGAGAAAACACATATGCTCTATTTGGCCAAGTGCATCATTTTTGAAATTTTGCCCCTCTTTCTGTGCTTCAAACGCGATTCCAACGTACCTCTTGAAATCTGTTTCCTGCTATTCTGCGTCGCTTTCATGTCCGCCTCGTTGCCTTCCCTCACCAGATTTTTGGACGATAGTTGTCCTTTATTACTCGGCCAGTTTGTGAATTGCTGTGCCCCTGAGCTCCATTATTCTACTCGTTTTTTGTGAGCTGACCGCAAGTCCAAAATTTTGGTTCAGGACCTATACTGGTTCCCGGTAGGTGGCTGAGTCTTTGGTTAATCCTTCCTCCTGCTGGGAAATTAGAGTGACATGTGCCCGTCCAAATGGCTAAGAGCTACTCTCTCATTAGTTCTCCCTCTTCCCTTTCATCCTCTGACAAATTGGCAACCTGTGCGAACCAGGAGGTTAAAGGGGCTGTCTCTCCAAGTTGAGAGAATGACACTAAAGCATTGGAAAATCAAACTGGAGCACCAGGAGAGGGACTATTCGTTGAGTTTTAGAAAGCTTTCATATTCACAGTGTGTCCGTTCTCTAGGTTTCCCGTATATGTTATAGCTGTAGTAATATTCCCTTCAACCTGGAGAGTTGGGACCCATGGAATGGGTGCCATGCATTATTGCTTTAAAGGTTCTGCATTTGCTCACCCAATCTCACCAATCCTCTCAGTCCCAAGTGTCCAGCCTTATGCCACATCCAGCTGTCGTTGTACATAGGGTCATTCCAGGTTTCATCAGAGACCCTGAAGGTATTGTAAAGAATTTCCCAGTTTTTTTGTTTAGTTTTTGAAATTCCTTTATATAGTGGGTTTGAGGTGATTCTCGCTGCGATGTTTATGCCAGTGTAGACACACTTGATTCACTTACGGAGACATATCAATACATAGGTTTTAAGATTCTTACTAGTCAGATATATTCCTCTGCGGGAAATATGGGGTTTTGAGTCCCTTTCACTGAGGAAGGTGTAGGTCTTGTATATTCCATAGTTGGTTTTTGGAACGTACCTGTGCTTATATCAAACTCTGGTTTTATGCATCACCCCACCTCTCCTTCACCCTTAAGCAGGCATAAGAGTGTTTCCTAAATGTGAGACTCTCTTCTCTTTCCTAACTCAGATCAAGTGTAGCCATGTTTACAGGATCTTCATAAGTGATATCTTATGATAAGTTTCTTTTTCTGTGTGACTTATTTCACTTAGAATCATCGTACCTGAATCCACCCATTTTGCTGCTACTGGTCTTATGACATTGATTTCATGGCTGAGGGATATTCCATCGTACGTAAGTACCACAATTTTTTGAACCATTTTTATATTTCCTGGGATATTTAAGGTGTACCCAAGTTGAGGTCCTTGTAAGCAGTGCAGCCCTATATTTTGGGGTGGTTCTGTCTTATTAATTTTCAGTTTTCCCAAGGTATGTTCCCTAGACTGGAAGTGCCCTTGGCTCTGTAGCTCTGTTCTTTACTTGTTTTAGGGAACACAATGCACTCCTCCAGAGAGGCAGTTGGCAATTTACATCCCGCCCATCAGCATAACAAGGCTCCCTGTTCTCCAGGACATGTCTTGCCTTTCTGGTTTTTACACATTTTGTGGATGTCCCTTTTGACCTGTGGGAAGTGATACTTCTTTGTAGTGCAGATTTGCAGTGCCTGCTTGCTTGCTTGGTGAAAAAGGGCGTATGCGTTTTCTCCTGAATATATTCAGGAGAAAACGCATACGCCCTTTTTGGCCAAGTGCATCATTGTCGAAGTTGTGCCCCTCCTCCTGTGCTTTAAAGGCGATTCCAACGTACCTCTTGAAATCTGTTTCCTGCTATTCTGCCTCGCTTTGAAGTCTACCTCATTGCCTTCCCTCAACAGATTTTTGGACGATAGTTTTCCTTTATTACTCGGCCAGTTTGTGAATTGCTGTGCCCCTGAGCTCCATTTTTCAACTCGTTTTTTGTGAGCTGACCTCATGTCCAAAATTTTGGTTCAGGACCTATGCTGGTTCCCGGTGGGTGCCTGAGACTTTGGTTAATTCTTATTCCTGACGGGAAATTAGAGTGATATGTGCCCGTCCAAATGCCTAACAGCTACTCTCTCATTGGTTCTCCCTCTTCCCTTTCATCCTCTGCCAAATTGGAAACCTGTGAGAACCAGGAGGTTAAAGGGGCTGTCTCTCCAAGTTGGGAGGTTGATAGTAAAGCAGATGGCAAGACAAACCAGAGCACCAGGAGAGGGACTATTCGTTGAGTTTTACAATCCTTTCGTATTCACAGTGGGTCCGTTCTCTAGGTTTCCCGTACATGTTATAGCTGTAGTAATATTCCCTTCAACCTGGAGAGTTGGGACCCATGGAATGGGTGCCAGGCATTTGTGCTTTAAAGGGTCTGCATTTGCTCACCCAATCTCACCAATCGTCTCAGTCCCAAGTGTCCCTCCTTATGCCACATCCAGCTGTCATTGTAGATAGGGTCATTCCAGGTTTCATCAGAGACCCTGAAGGAATTGTAAAGAATTTCCCAGTTTTTTTGTTTTGTTTTTGAAATTCCTTTTTATAGTGGCTTTGAGCTGATTCTCGCTGCCATGTTTATGCCAGTCTAGACACACTGGATTCCCTTGAGGAGACATATGAATACATAGGTTTTAAGATTCTTACTAGTCAGATATATTCCTCTGCGGGAAATATGGGGATTTGTGTCCCTTTCACTGAGGAAGGTGTAGGTCTTGTCTATTCCATAGTTGGTTTTTGGAACGGTACCTGTGCTTATATCAAACTCTGGTTTTATGCATCACCCCACCTCTCCTTCCCCCTTAAGCAGGCATAAGAGTGTTTTCTAAATGTGAGACACTGTTCTCTTTCCTAACTCAGTTCAAGTGTAGCCATGTTTATAGGATCTTCATAAGTGATATCTTATGATAAGTTTCTTTTTCTGTGTGACTTATTTCACTTAGAATCATCGTACCTGAATGCACCCATTTTGCTGCTACTGGTCTTATGACATTGATTTCATGGCTGAGGGATATTCCACCGTACGTAAGTACCACAATTTTTTGAACCATTTTTATATTTCCTGGGATACATAAGGTGTATCCAAGTTGAGGTCCTTGTAAGCAGTGCAGCCCTAAATTTTGGGGTGGCTCTGTCTTATTGATTTTCACTTTTCCCAAGGTATATTCCCTAGACTGGAAGTGCCCTTGGCTCTGTAGCTCTGTTGTTTACTTGTTTTAGGGAACACAATGCACTCCTCCAGAGAGGCAGTTGGCAATTTACATCCCGCCCATCAGCATAACAAGACTCCGTTCTCCAGGGCCTGTCTTGCCTTTCTGGTTTTTACACATTTTGTGGATGTCCATTTTGACCGGTGGGAAGTGATACTTCTTTGTAGTGCAGATTTGTATTGCCCGCTTGCTTGCTTGGCCAAAAAGGGCGTATGCCTTTTCTCCTGAATATATTCAGGAGAAAACGCATACGCCCTTTTTGGCCAAGTGCATCATTTTCGAAGTTGTGCCTCTCTTCCTGTGCTTTAAAGGCGATTCCAACGTACCTCTTGAAATCTGTTTCCTGCTATTCTGCCTCGCTTTCAAG
This sequence comes from Hyperoodon ampullatus, assembly GCF_949752795.1. Classification (NCBI taxonomy): domain Eukaryota; kingdom Metazoa; phylum Chordata; class Mammalia; order Artiodactyla; family Ziphiidae; genus Hyperoodon; species Hyperoodon ampullatus. The sequence continues at coordinate 828,855 of NW_027641081.1, forward strand.
TCTGCCTCGTTGCCTTCCCTCAACAGATTTTTGGATGATAGTTGTCCTTTATTACTCGGCCAGTTTGTGAATTGCTGTGCCCGTGAGCTCCATTTTTCAACTCGTTTTTCGTGAGCTGACCGCAAGTCCAAAATTTTGGTTCAGGACCTATGCTGTTTCCCGGTGGGTGGCTGAGATTTTGGTTAATTCTACTTCCTTCCAGGAAATTAGAGTGATATGTGCCCGTACAAATGCCTAACAACTACTCTCTCATTGGTTCTCCCTGTTCCCTTTCATCCACAGCCAAATTGGCAACCTGTGCGAACCAGGAGGTTAAAGGGGCTGTCTCTCCAATTTGGGAGGTTGATAGTAAAGCAGATGGAAAGTCAAACAGGAGCACCAAGAGAGGGACTATTCGTTGAGTTTTAGAAACCTTTCGTATTCACAGTGTGTCCGTTCTGTAGGTTTCCCGTACATGTTATAGCTGTAGTAATATTCCCTTCAACCTGGAGAGTTGGGACCCTTGGAATGGGTGCCAGGCATTATTGCTTTAAATGGTCTGCATTTGTTCACCCAATCTCACCAATCCTCTCAGTCCCAAGTGTCCAGCCTTATGCCTCATCCAGCTGTCCTTGTAGATAGGGTCATTACAGGTTTCATCAGAGACCCTGAAGGAATTGTAAAGAATTTCCCAGGTTTTTTGTTTTGTTTTTGAAATTCCTTTTTATAGTGGGTTTGAGCTGATTCTCGCTGCCATGTTTATGCCAGTCTAGACACACTTGATTCCCTTACGGAGACATATCAATACATAGGTTTTAAGATTCTTACTAGTCAGATATATTCCTCTGCGGGAAATATGGGGTTTTCAGTCCCTTTCACTGAGGAAGGTGTAGGTCTTGTCTATTCCATAGTTGGTTTTTGGAACGGTACCTGTGCTTATATCAAACTCTGGTTTTATGCATCACCCCACCTCTCCTTCCCCCTTAAGCAGGCATAAGATTATTTTCTAAATGTGAGACACTGTTCTCTTTCCTAACTCAGTTCAAGTGTAGCCATGTTTACAGGATCTTCATAAGTGATATCTTATGATAAGGTTCTTTTTCTCTGTGACTTATTTCACTTAGAATCATCGTACCTGAATCCACCCATTTTGCTGCTACTGGTCTTATGACATTGATTTCATGGCTGAGAGATATTCCATCGTACGTAAGTACCCCAATTTTTTGAACCATTTTTATATTTCCTGGGATATTTAAAGTGTACCCAAGTTGAGGTCCTTGTAAGCAGTGCAGCCCTAAATTTTGGGGTGGCTCTGTCTTATTGATTTTCAGTTTTCCCAAGGTATATTCCCTAGACTGGAAGTGCCCTTGGCTATGTAGCTCTGTTGTTTACTTGTTTTAGGGAACACAATGCACTCCTCCAGAGAGGCATATGCCAATTTACATCCCGCCCATCAGCATAACAAGGCTCCCTGTTCTCCAAGGCCTACTTGCCTTTCTGGTTTTTACACATTTTGTGGATGTCCCTTTTGACCGGTGGGAAGTGATACTTCTTTGTAGTGCAGATTTGCATTAGCCGCTTGCTTGCATGGCCAAAAAGGGCGTATGCGTTTTCTCCTGAATATATTCAGGAGAAAATGCATACGCCCTTTTTGGCCAAGTGCATCATTGTCGAAGTTGTGCCCCTCTTCCTGTGCTTTAAAGGGGATTCCAACATACCTCTTGAAATCTGTTTCCTGCTATTCTGCCTCGCTTTCAAGTCCGCCTCGGTGCCTTCCCTCAACAGATTTTTGGATGATAGTTGTCCTTTATTACTCGGCCAGTTTGTGAATTGCTGTGCCCCTGAGCTCCATTTTTCAACTCGTTTTTGGTGAGCTGACCGCAAGTTCAAAATTTTGGTTCAGGATCTATACTGGTTCCCGGTGGGTGGCTGAGACTTTGGTTAATTCTTCTTCCTGCCAGGAAATTACTGTGATATGTGCCTGTCCAAATGCCTAACAGCAACTCTCTCATTGGTTCTCCCTCTTCCCTTTCATCCTCTGCCAAATTGGCAACCTGTGCGAACCAGGAGGTTAAAGGGGCTGTCTCTCCAAGTTGGGAGTTTGATAGTAAAGCAGATGGAAAGTCAAACCGGAGCACCAGGAGAGGGAAAATTCGTTGAGTTTTTGAAACCTTTCGTATTCACAGTGTGTCCTTTCTCTCGGTTTACCGTACATGTTATAGCTGTAGTAATATTTCCTTCAACCTGGAGAGTTGGGACCCATGGATTGGGTGCCAGGCATTTGTGCTTTAAAGGGTCTGCATTTGCTCACCCAATCTCACCAATCGTCTCAGTCCCAAGTGTCCCTCCTTATGCCACATCCAGCTGTTGTTGTAGATAGGGTCATTCCAGGTTTCATCAGAGACCCTGAAGGAATTGTAAAGAATTTCCCAGTTTTTTTGTTTTGTTTTTGAAATTCCTTTTTATAGTGGGTTTGAGCTGATTCTCGCTGCCATGTTAATGCCAGTCTAACACACTTGATTCCCTTACGGAGACATATCAATACATAGGTTTTAAGATTCTTACTAGTCAGATATATTCCTCTGCGGGAAATATGGGGTTTTGAGTCCCTTTCACTGAGGAAGGTGTAGGTCTTGTCTATTCCATAGTTGGTTTATGGAACGGTACCTGTGCTTATATCAAACTCTGGTTTTATGCATCACCCCACCTCTCCTTCCCCCTTAAGCAGGCATAAGAGTGTTTTCTAAATGTGAGACTCTGTTCTCTTCCCTAACTCAGTTTAAGTGTAGCCATGTTTACAGGATCTTCATAAGTGATATCTTATGATAAGTTTCTTTTTCTGTGTGACTTATTTCACTTAGAATCATCGTACCTGAATCCACCCATTTTGCTGCTACTGGTCTTATGACATTGATTTCATGGCTGAGGGATATTCCATCGTACGTAAATACCACAATTTTTAGAACCATTTTTATATTTCCTGGGATATTTAAGGTGTACCCAAGTTGAGGTCGTTGTAAGCAGTGCAGCCCTAAATTTTGGGGTGGCTCTGTCTTATTGATTTTCAGTTTTCCCAAGGTATATTCCCTAGACTGGAAGTGCCCTTGGCTCTGTAGCTCTGTTCTTTACTAGTTTTAGGGAACACAATGCACTCCTCCAGAGAGGCAGTTGGCAATTACATCCCGCCAAACAGCATAACAAGGCTCCCTGTTCTCCGGGGCCTGTCTTCCCTTTCAAGTTTTTACACACTTTGTGGATGTCCCTTTTGACCGGTGGGAAGTGATACTTCTTTGTAGTGCAGGTTTGCATTGCCCGCTTGCTTGCTTGGCCAAAAAGGGCGCATGCTTTTTCTCCTGAATTTATTCCGGAGAAAACGCATACGCCCTTTTTGGCCAAGTGCATTATTGTCGAAGTTGTGCCCCTCTTCCTGTGCTTTAAAGGCGATTCCAACGTACCTCTTGAAATCTGTTTCCTGCTATTCTGCCTCGCTTTCAAGTCCGCCTCGTTGCCTTCCCTCAACAGATTTTTGGACTAGAGTTGTCCTTTATTACTCGGCCAGTTTGTGAATTGCTGTACCCCTGAGCTCCAGTTTTCAACTCGTTTTTTGTGAGCTGACCGCAGGTCCAAAATTTTGGTTCAGCACCTCTACTGGTTCCAGGTGGGTGGCTGAGGCTTTGGTTAATTCTTCTTCCTGCCGGGAAATTACAGTGATATGTGCCCGTCCAAATGCCTAACAGCTACTCTCTCATTGGTTCGCCCTCTTCCCTCTCATCCTCTGCCAAATTGGCAACTTGTGTGAACCAGCAGGTTAAAGGGGCTGTCTCTCCAAGTTGGGAGGTTGATGGTAAACCAGATGGAAAGTCAAACCGGAGCACCAGGAGAGGGACTATTCGTTGAGTTTTGGAAACCTTTGGTATTCACAGTGTGTGCGTTCTCTAGGTTTCCCGTACATGTTATAGCTGTAGTAATATTCCCTTCAACCTGGAGATTTGGGACCGATGGAATGGGTGCCAGGCATTTGCGCTTTAAAGGGTCTGCATTTGCTCACCCAATCTCACCAATCCTCTCAGTCCCAAGTGTACAGCCTTATGGCACATCCAGCTGTCATTGTAGATAGGGTCATTCCAGGTTTCATCAGAGACCCTGAAGGAATTGTAAAGAATTTCCTAGTTTTTTGTTTTGTTTTTGAAATTCCTTTTTAGAGTGGGTTTGAGCTGATTCTCGCTGCCATGTTTATGCCAGTCTAGACACACTTGATTCCCTTACGGAGACATATCAATACATAGGTTTTAAGATTCTTACTACTCAGGTATATTCCTCTGCGGGAAATATGGGGTTTTGAGTCCCTTTCACTGAGGAAGGTGTAGGTCTTGTCTATTCCATAGTTGGTTTTTGGAACGGTACCTGTGCTTATATCAAACTCTGGTTTTATGCATCACCCCACCTCTCCTTCCCCCTGAAGCAGGCATAAGAGTGTTTTCTAAATGTGAGACACTGTTCTCTTTCCTAACTCAGTTCAAGTGTAGCCATGTATACAGGATCTTCATAAGTGATATCTTATGATAACTTTCTTTTTCTGTGTGACTTATTTCACTTAGAATCATCGTACCTGAATCCACCCATTTTGCTGCTACTTGTCTTATGACATTGATTTCATGGCTGAGGGATATTCCATCGTACGTAAGTACCACAATTTTTTGAACCATTTTTATATTTCCTGGGATATTTAAGGTGTACCCAAGTTGAGGTCCTTGTAAGCAGTGCAGCCCTAAATTTTGGGGTGGCTCTGTCTTATTGATTTTCAGTTTCCCAACGTATATTCCCTAGACTGGAAGTGCCCTTGGCTCTGTAGCTCTGTTGTTTACATGTTTTAGGGAACACAATGCACTTCTCCAGAGAGGCAGTTGGCAATTTACATCCCTCCCATCAGCATAACAAGGCTCCCTGTTCTCCAGGGCCTGTCTTGCCTTTCTGGTTTTTACACATTTTGTGGATGTCCCTTTTGACGGGTGGGAAGTGATACTTCTTTGTAGTGCAGATTTGCATTGCCCGCTTGCTTGCTTGGCCAAAAATGGCGTATGCGTTTTCTCCTGAATATATTCAGGAGAAAATGCCTACTCCCTTTTTGGCCAAGTGCATCATTGTCGAAGTTGTGCCCCTCTTCCTGTGCTTTAAAGGCGATTCCAACGTACCTCTTGAAATCTGTTTCCTGCTATTCTGCCTCGCTTTCAAGTCCGCCTCGTTGCCTTCCCTCAACAGATTTTTGGACGATAGTTGTCCGTTATTACTCAGCCAGTTTGTGAATTGCTGTGCCCCTGAGCTCCATTTTTCAACTCGTTTTTGGTGAGCTGACCGCAAGTCCAAAATTTTGGTTCCGGACCTATGCTGGTTTATGGTGGGGCGCTGGGACTTTGGTTAATTCTTCTTCCTGCCGGGAAATTAGAGTGATATGTGCCCGTCCAAATGCCTAACAGCTACTCTCTCATTGGTTCTCCCTCTTCCCTTTCCTCCTCTGCCAAATGGGCAACCTGTGCGAACCAGGAGGTTAAAGGGGCTGTCTCTCCAACGTGGGAGGTTGATAGTAAAGCAGATGCAAAGTCAAAGCAGAGCACCAGGAGAGGGACTATTCGTTGAGTTTTAGAAACCTTTCGTATTTACAGTGTGTCCGTTCTCTAGGTTTCCCGTACATGTTATAGCTGTAGTAATATTCCCTTCAACCTGGAGAGTTGGGACCCATGGAATGGGTGCCAGGCATTTGTGCTTTAAAGGGTCTGCATTTGCTCACCCAATCTCACCAATCGTCTCAGTCCCAAGTGTCCCTCCTTATGCCACATCCAGCTGTCATTGTAGATAGGGTCATTCCAGGTTTCATCAGAGACCCTGAAGGAATTGTAAAGAATTTCCCAGTTTTTTTGTTTTGTTTTTGAAATTCCTTTTTATAGTGGGTTTGAGCTGATTCTCGCTGCCATGTTTATGCCAGTCTAGACCCACTTGATTCCCTTACGGAGACATATCAATAGATAGGTTTTAAGATTCTTACTACTCAGATACATTCCTCTGCGGGAAATATGGGGTTTTGAGTCCCGTTCACAGAAGAAGTAGTAGGTCTTTTCTATTCTGTATTTGGATTATGGGACCGTACCTGTGCTAATATCAAACTCTGGTTTTATTCATCACCCCACCTCTGCTTTCCCCTTAAGCATGCATAAGAGTGTTTCTAAATATGAGACACTGTTCCCTTTCCTAATTCATTCCATGTGTAGCCATGTTTATATACCCTTCATAAGTGATATCTTGTGATAAGTTTATTTTTCTGTGTGATTTTTTCAGTTAGAATCATCGTACATGAATCCCGTCATTATGCTGCTACTGGCCTTATGACATTGACTTCATGGCTGAGGGATATTCCATCATACGTATGTACCACAATTTCTTTACCATTTTTGTCTTTCCTGGGATTTATAAGGTGTCCCGAAGTCGAGGTTCTTGTAAGCAGTGCTGCCATAAATTTTGGGGTGGCTGTGTCTTATTGATTTTCAATTTTCCCAAGGTATATTCCCGTGACTGGAAGAGCCTTAGGTTGTGAAGCACTGTTGTTTACTTCTTTTTGGGAACACAATGCACTCCTCCAGAGTGGCTGTTGGCAATTTACATCCCACCCATCCGCATAAGAAGGCTCCCTGTTCTCCAGATCCTGTCTTGCCTTTCTTGTTTTTACACATTTTACGGATGTCCCTTTTGACCGGTTGGAAGTGATACTTCTTTGTAGTGCAGATTTGCATTGTGCGGTTGCTTGGTTGGCCAAAATGGGCATATGCGTTTTCTCCTGAATATATTCAGGAGAAAACGCATGCGCCCTTTATGGACAATTCCATAATTGTCGAAGTTGTGATGCTTTTCCTGTGTTTAAAGGCGATTCCAATGTACTTCTGGAAATCTGTTTCATGCACTTCTGCCTCATTTTCAAGTCCGCCTCATGGCTTTCTCTCAACAGATTTTTGGAAGAGATTAGTCCTTTATAACTCTGCAAGTTAGTGAATTGCTGTGCCCCTGAGCTCCATTTTTCAACTCGCGTTTTTGTGAGCTGACTGCCAATCCACGATTTTGCTTCAGGACCTATACTGGTTCCATTGGGGGTGCTGGCTCAGAGTTTGTAAATTCTTCTTCATGACGGGAATTTAGAGTGACATGTGGCCATCCAAATTCCTACAGCTACTCTCTAATTGTTTCTCCCTCTTCCCTTATATCCTCTGCACAACGTGCCAACTGTGCGAACCAGGAGGTTATAGGTGCTGAGTCTCCAATTTGGGAGATTGATACTAAAGGAGTTGGAATGTCAAACTGGTGCACAAGGAGAGAAAATAATTAGTAGAGTTTTAGAAACCTTTCACCATCAGATGGTGTCCATTCTCTAGGTTGCCCATACATGTTATAACTGTAGTGATATTCCCTTCTACCTGGAGAGTTGGGACCCATGGAATGGGTGCCAGGTATTATTGCTTTAAACAGTCTGCATTTTCTCACCCAATCTCACCAATCCTCTCAGTCCCAAGTGACCAGCCTTATGCCACATCCAGCTGTCGTTGTAGATAGGGTCATTCTAAGTTTCATCAGAACCCCTGAAGATATTGTGTAAGAATTTCACTGTTTATTTGTTTTGTTTTGAAATTCATTTTTATAGTGGGTTTGAGCTGATTCTCTATGCCGTGTTTATGTCGTTCTAGACACACTTGGTTACCTTATGGAGACATATCAATACATAGGTTTTAAGATTCTTACTAGTCAGATATACCACTCTGCGGGGAATAGGGGTGTTGAGCCCCGTTCAGTGAGGAAAGAGTAGGTCTTGTCTATTTTGTATTTGGATTATGCAACCGTACCTGTGCTAATATCAAACTCTGGTTTTATGCATCACCCCACCTCTCCTTTCCTCTTGAGCAGGCATAAGAGTGTTTTCTAAATGTGAGACTCTTCTCTTTCCTAATTCAGTTCATGTGTAGCTATGTTTACAAGAACTTCATAAGTGATATCTTATGATAAGTTTATTTTTCTGTGTGACTTATTTCAGTTAGAATCATCGTACATGAATCCACTCATTATGCTGCTACTGGCCTTATGACATTGATTTCATGGCTGAGGGATATTCCATCGTACGTATGTACCACAATTTCTTTACTATTTTTGTCTTTCCTGGGATATTTAAGGTGTCCAGAAGTCGAGGTTCTTGTAAGCAGTGCTGCCCTATATTTTGGGTTGGCTGTGTCTTATTGATTTTCAATTTCCCCAAGGTATACTCCCATGACTGGAAGTGCCTTAGGTTGTGAAGCTCTGTTGTTTAATTATTTTAGGGAACACAATGCACTCCTCCAGAGTGGCTGTTGGCAATCTGCATCCCACCCATCAGCATAACAAGGCTCCCTGTTCTCCAGAGCCCCTCTTGCCTTTCTGGTTTTTACACATTTTACGTATATCCCTTTTGACTGGTGGGAACTGATACTTCTTTGTAGTGCAGATTTGCATTGTGCGGTTGCTTGGTTGGCTAAAATGGGTGTATGAGTTTTCTCCTGAATATATTCAGGAGAAAACGCATGCACCCTTTATGGACAATTCCATAATTGTCGAAGTTGTGATGCTTTTCCTGTGTTTAAAGGCGATTCCAATGTACTTCTGGAAATCTGTTTCGTGAAAATCTCCCTCATTTTCAAGTCCGCCTCATGGCTTTTCCTCAACAGATTTTTGGAAGAGAGTAGTCCTGTATAACTCTGCAAGTTAGTGAATTGCTGTGCCCCTGAGCTCCATTTTTCAACTTGTGTTTTTGTGAGCTGACCGCAAAACCACAATTTTGCTTCAGGACCTATACTAGTTATGGGGGTGGGGCAGGCTGAGAGTTTGGTTAATTCTTCTTCGTGACGGGAAATTAGAGTGACATGTGGCCGTCCAAATGCCTACAGCTACTCTCTCATTGGTTCTCCCTCTTCCCTTATATCCTCTGCACAATGTGCCAACTGTGCGAAACAGGAGGTTATAGGGGCTGACTCTCCAAGTTGGGAGATTGATATTAAAGCAGTTGGAATGTCAAGCTGGAGCACATGGAGAGAAAAAAATTAGTAGAGTTTTAGAAACCTTTCACCATCAGAGGGTGTCCATTCTCTAGGTTTCCCATACATGTTATATCTGTAGTGATATTCCCTTCTACCTGGAGAGTTGGGAACCATGGAATCAGTGGCAGGCATTATTGCTTTAAAGCGTCTGCATTTTCTCACCCAATCTCACCAATCCTCTCAGTCCCAAGTGAACAGCCTTATGCCACATCCAGCTGTTGTTGTAGATAGGGTCATTCCAAGTTTCATCAGAAACCCTGAAGGTATTGTGTAAGAATTTCACTGTTTTTTTTTTGTTTGTTTTGAAATTCCTTTTTATAGTGGGTTTGATCTGATTCTCACTGCCGTGTTTGTGTCATTCTAGACACACTTGGTTCCCTTATGGAGACATATCAATACATAGGTTTTAAGATCCTTACTAGTCAGATATATTTCTCTGTGGGGAATAGGGGTGTTGAGTCCCATTCACTGAGGAAGGAGTCGGGCTTGTCTCTTCTGTATTTGGATTATGGAACGGTACCTGTGTTAATAGCAAACTCTGGTTTTGTGTGTCTCCCCACCTCTCCTTCACCCTTAAGCAAGCATAAGAGTGTTTTCTAAATCTGAGACTCTGTTCTCTTTCCTAATTCAGTTCATATGTAGCCAGGTTTACATTCCCTTCATAAGTGATATCTTATATCAGAATGCACCATGGCCCTTGTCATAATAATGTTCCATGACCCCTGTCATCACAATGTTCCATTCCCTGGTTATCACAATGCTCCATGTCCCTTGTCATAACAATTCTCCACGTACTTGTCATCACAATGCTACATGACACTTCTCATCACAAAGTTACATGCTCGTTTCATCACAATTCTCCATGCACTTGTCATTGCAATGTTCCATGACCCCTGTCATAGCAAGCTCCAAGTGTTTGTCATCACAATGCTTCACGACTTTATCATCAAAATTCTCAATGGCACTTTTCATCACAATGTTCCGTACACTTGTCATCACAATGCTCCATGCCCTTGTCATCACAATGCTCCATGACCCCTGTCATCACAATGCTCCCTGACACCTGTCATCACAATGCTTCATGCCCCTTGTCATTACAGTGCTCCATGATGCTCATCATCACAGTTACCCAAGGTCTTCTCATCACAATGCTCCACGGTTTTGCCATCACAATGCTCCATGCCCTGGTCATCTCAAAGCTCAATGTCCCTTGTCCTCACACTGCTCCACGTCCTTGTCATCAGAATGCTCCATGGCACTTCCCATCACAATGTTATATGCTCTTGTCATAACAATACTCCATGCACTTGTCATCGCAATGCTCCATGACCCCTGTCATAGGAAGCTCCATGCGCTTGTCATCACAATGTTTCACGACATGGACATTAAAATTATCAATGGCCCTTGTCATCTCAATGCTCCATGCGCTTATCATCACAATGCTCCTTTACCTTTGTCACAACAATCCTCCATGACACTTGGCATCACAATGCTCCGTGCTATTGTCATCACAATGGAACATGACATATGTCATCACAATGCTCCCTGACACCTGTCTTCACAATACTCCATGACCTTGTCATCACAATGCTCCATGCCCTTGTCATCACAATGTGCCATGCCCACTGTCATCAAAATAATCCATGAAACTTGTCAGACCAAAGCTCCATGCCACCTTTCATCACAATGCTCCATGAACCCTGTCATCACAATGCACCATGCCCATCATCATAATGCTTCATGCTCTTGTCATCACAATGAAATCAAAATGCTCTATGACCTCTGTCATCACAATGCTCCAAACCCTTGTGATCACAATGTTCCATAACACTTGTCATCACAATACCCCATGACGCTAGTCATCACAATTATCCATGGACTTCTCATCACAATGCCCCATGACATTTGTCATCACAATGCGCAATACACATGTCATCACAATGCTCCCTGACTCTTGCCATCAGTATGCTCCCTGAACCCTTTCATGACAAGGCTCCATGCCTTTTTCATCACAATGATCCATGCCATTTTCATCACAATGCTCCAAGACCCCTGTAATCACAATGCTCCATGCCCTTGTCATCACAATGCTCCATGATGCATGTCATCAGAATGCTCCATGGCCTTCTCATCACAATGCTCCATGCCCTTGTCATCACAATGCTCCAAGACCCCTGTAATCACAATGGTCCAAGCCCCTTTTCATCAGAATGCTCCATGAGACTTGTCATCACAAGGCTCCATGGTCTTCTCATCACAATGCTCCAGGACATTGTCATCAAAATGCCCCATTCCCTTATCATCACAATGCTCCATGACCCCTGTCATCACAATACTCCATGAACATTTTCAGCCCAATGCTCCATGACCTTCTCATCACAATGCTCCATGACCAATATCATCACAATTCTCCATGACCGCAGTCATCACAACGCTCAATATCACCTGACAACACAATGATCCGGGACTCTTGTCATCACAATGCTCCATTCCCTAGTCATCACAATGCTCCATGACCCCTGTCATCACAATACTCCATGAATATTTTCAGCCCAATGCTCCATGACACTTGTCATCACAATGATGCATGCCCTTGTCTTCCCAATGCTCCATGACCCCTGTAATCACAATGCTCCGTGACGCTTGTCATCACAGTGCTCCATGACACCTGTCATCAAAATGCTCCATGCCTTTGTCAGCAAAATGCTACATGACCTTGTCATTACAATGTTCTACGCACTTGTCATCACAATACTCCATTACCATTGCCATCACAATCCTCCAGGAACCTTGGGATCACATTGCTCCATGCCCTTGTCATCACAATGCTCCATGCTCCTTGAAATCAAAATGATCCATGACCTCTGTCATCACAATGCTCCAAACCCTTGTGATCACAATGTTCCATAACACTTGTCATCACAATGCTCCATGATGCCTGTCATCACAATACTCCATGCCCTTTTCATCACAATGCTCCATGACCTTTGTCATCACAATTCTCGATACACTTGTCATCACAATGCTACCTGACACTTGTCATCAGAATGCTCCTTGAACCCTGTCACAAAAAGGCTCCATGCCTTTTTCATCAAAATGCACCATGCCATTTTCATCACAATGCTCCATGCCATTGTCATCAAAATACTCCACAAGCTTGTCATCAGAATGCTCCATGTCCCTTGTCATCACAATTTTCCATGCACTTGTCAGCACAATGCTCCCTGACCCTTGTCAGCACAATGCTCCAAGCCATTGTCATCACAATGCTCCATTACCTTTGTCATCAGAATCCTCCATGACACTTGGCATCACAATGCTCCATGGCATTGTCATCACAATGGGCCATTACATATGTCATCACAATGCTCCCTGACACCTGTCTTCACAATAATGAATGACCTGGTCATCACAATGCTCCATGCCCTTGTCATCACAATGCGCCATTCCAACTGTCATCGCAATAAGCCATGAAACTTATTAGACCAATGCTCCATGCCCTTGTCATCACAATGCCCCATGCCCTTGTTATCACAATGCTCCATGACCCCTGTCATCACAATGCTCCGTGACTCCAGTCATCACAAGGCTTCATGACCTTTGTCATCACAATGGTCCATGCCCTTGTCATCAACAGTCTCTGTGACATTTATAACCACAATGCTTCATGAACTTTTCATCACAATACTCTTTGACCCTTGTCATCACAATGCTCTAGGCCTTTCTCAGCACAATGCTCCATGACCCTTGTCATCACAATGCTCCATGCGCTTGTCAGCACAATGCTCCATGACCCATGTCATCACAATGCACCATGCGCTTGTCGTCACAGTGCTCCACAATCTTGTCATCACAATGCTCCATAAACCTTGTCATCACAATGCTCCATGCACTTCAAATCAAAATGTTCTCTCACCACTGATATCACAATGTTACATCACTATTCATCACAATACTCCCTCAACCCTGTCATCACAATGTTCCATGACTCCTGTCATCACAATGCGACATGCACTTATCATCACAATGTTTGATGATCCCTGACATCACAATGTTCCATAACCCCTGTCATCAAAATGCTCCATGACCCTTTTCATCAAAATGCTCCATGACCCCTAACATCACAATGTTACATAACGCCTCTCATCAAAATGTTCCATGACACTTTTCATCAAATTGGTCCATGACAATGTCATCACAATGCTCCCTGCCCTTCTCATCACAATGCACCACGCCCTTGTCATCAAAATGCTCCATGACCCTTGGCATCACAATGCTCCATGCCATTGTCATCACGATACTCCATGAAACCTCTCATCACATTGTTCCATGCAATTGTCATCAAAAAGCTCCATGGTGCTTGTCATCACACTGCTCGATGCCCTACTCATCACAATGCTGCATGCCCTTGTCATTACAATCCTCCATGACCCATGTATCACTGTGTTCCGTGCCCTTGTCATCACAATGCTCCATGCCCACTCTCATCACAATAATCCATGAAACTTTTCAGACAAATGTTCCATGCCCTTGTCATCACAATGCTCCATTACCCCTGTCATAACAATGCTCCATGACCCCTGCCATCACAACGTTCCACGGCCTTGTCATCACAAGGCTCCATGACCCTTGTCATCACAATGCTCCAAGACCCCTGTAATCACAGTGCTCCATGCCCTTGTCATCACAAAGCTCCATGATGCATGTCATCAGAATGCTCCATGCCCTTGCCATCACAATGCTCCATTACCCCTGTGATAACAATGCTCCATGACCCCTGCCATCACGATGATCCATGGCCTTGTCATCACAAGGCTCCATGATCCTTCTCATCACACTGCTCCAAGACCCCTGTAATCACAATGCTCCATGTCCCTTTTTATCTCAATGATCCATGAACCCTGTCATCACAATGCACCATGCCCATCATCATAATGCTTCAGGCTATTGTCATCACAATGAAATCAAAATGCTCCATGACCTCTGTCATAACACTGCTCCAAACCCTTGTGATCACAATATTCCATAACACTTGTCATCACAATGCCCCATGACGCTCGTCATCACAATTATCTATGGTCTTCTCTTCACAATGCTCCATGACCTTTGTCATCACAATGCTCAATACACATGTCATCAAAATGCTCCCTGACACTTGTTCTCTGTATGCTCCTTGAACCCTGTCATGAAAAGGCTCCATGCCTTTTTCATCACAATGATCCATGCCTTTTTCATCACAATGCTCCAAGACGCCTGTAATTACAATGCTCCATGCCCTTGTCATCACAAAGCTCAATGACGCATGTCATCAGACTGCTCCTTGGCCTTCTCATCACAATGCTCCATGCCCTTGTCATCACAATTTTCCAAGACACTCTAATCACAATGCTCCATGCCCCTTTTCATCAGTATGCTCCATGAGACTTGTCTCACAAGGCTCCATGGTTTTCTCATCACAATGCTCCAGCACCTTGTCATCACAATGCTTCACGACCTTGTCATGAAAATTTTCAATGGCCCTTGTCATCATAATGCTCCAAGCCCTAGTCATCACAATGCTCCATTATATTTGTCATCACAATCCTCCATTACATTTGGCATCACAATGCTCCATGCCATTGTCATCGCAATGGACCATGACATATGTCATCACAATGCTCCCTGACACCTGTCTTCACAATACTCCATGACCTTCTCATCACAATGCCCCATGCCCTTGTCATCACAATGCCCCATGCCCACTGTCATCACAATAATCTATTAAACTTGTCAGACCAATGCTCCATGCCCCTGTCATCACAATGCTCCATGCCCTTGTCATCACAATGCTCCATGACCCCTGTCATCACAATGCTCTGTGACTCCAGTCATCACAATGCTTCATAACATTTGTCATCACAGTGGTCCATGCCCACATCATCACAAGGCTCTGTGACCTTTGTCACCACAATACTCCATGAACTTTTCATCACAATGCTCCGTTACCCTTGTCATCACAATGCTCCATGCCTTTGTCAGAACAATGCTCCATGACCCTTGTCCTCACAATGTGCCACGTGATTTTCATCACAACAGTCCACAACCTTGTCATCGTAATGTTCCATAAACCTTGTAATCACAATGCTCCATGCACTTCTCATCAAAATGATCTCTCAACAGAGATATCACAATGTTCCATCACTAGGCATCACAATACTCCCTCACCCCTGTAATCACAATGTTCCATGACCCCTGTCATCACAATGCTACATCCCCTTATCATCACAATGTTCCATGACCCCTGACATCACAATGTTCCATAACCCCTGTCATCAAAATGCTCCATGACCCTTTTCATCCCAAAGCTCCATGACCCCTGACATCACAATGTTCTATAACCCCTGTCATCAAAATGTTCCATTACACTTTTCATCAAATTGCTGCATGACCCTGTCATCAAAATGCTCCCTGCCCTTCTCATCACAATGCACCACGCCCTTGACATCAAAATGCTCCATGACTTTTGTCATCACAAAGCTCCATAACCCTTGGAATCACAATGTTCCATGAACCCTCTCATCACATTGTTCCATGCCCTTGTCATCACAAAGCTCCATGACGCTTGTCAAAACAATGTTCGATGCCCTTCTCATCACAATGCTCCATGCCCTTGTCATTACAATCCTCCATGACCCATGGATCACAGTGTTCCGTGACCTTGTCATCACAATGCTCCATGCCCACTCTCATCACAATAATCCATGAAACGTTTCAGACCAATGCTCCATGCCCTTCTCATCACAATGCTCCATTACCCCTGTCATAACAATGCTCCATGACCCCTGCCATCACAATGTTCCACACCATTGTCATCACAAGGCTCCATGCCACTTGTCATCACAATGCTCCAAGACCCCTGTAATCACAATGCTCCATGCCCTTGTCATCACAAAGCTCAATGACGCATGTCATCAGAATGCTCCATGGCCTTCTCATCACAATGCTCCTTGCCCTTGTCATCACAATGCTCCAAGACCCCTGTAATCACAATGCTCCATGCCCCTTTTCATCTCAATGCTCCATGAACACTGTCATCACAATGCACCATGCCCATCACCATAATGCTTCAGGCTATTGTCATCACAATGAAATCAAAATGCTCCATGACCTCTGTCATCACAATGCTCCAAACCCTTGTGATCACAATGTTCCATAAAACTTATCATCACAACACCCCATGACGCTTATCATCAAAATTATCCATGGTCTTCTCATCACAATGCTCCATGAACTTTGTCATCACAATGCTCAATACACTTGTCATCACAATGCTCCGTGACACTTGTCGTCAGTATGCTCCTTGAACCCTGTCATGACAAGGCTCCATGCCTTTTTCATAACAATGATCCATGCCATTTTCATCACAATGCTCCATGCCCTTGTCAGCACAAAGCTCCATGACGCATGTCATCAGAATGCTCCATGGCCTTCTCATCACAATGCTCCATGCCCTTGTCATCACAATGCTCCAAGACCCCTGTAATCACAATGCTCCATGCCCCTTTTCATCAGAATGTTCCATGAGAATTGTCATCACAAGGCTCCATGGACTTCCCATCACAATGCTCCAGGACCTTGTCATCACAGTGCTCAATTCCCTTCTCATTACAATGCTCCATGACCCCTGTCATCACAATACTCCATGAACATTTTCAGCCCAATGCTTCATGACCTTCTCATCACAATGCTCCATGACCCATATCATCACAATCCTCCATGACCACTGTCATCACAACACTCCATGACCCCTGACAACACAATGATCCGGGACTCTTGTCATCACAATGCTCCATTCCCTTGTCATCACAATGCTCCATGAACATTTTCAGCCCAATGCTCCATGACACTTGTCATCACAATGATCCATGCCCTTGTCATCCCAATGCTCCATGACCCCTGTAATCACAATGCTCTGTGACGCTTATCATCACAGTGCTCCATGACCCTTATCATCACAATTCTCCATGCCTGTGTCATCAATATCCTACATGACCTTGTCATCACAATGCTCCATGAACTTGTCATCACAATACTCCATTACCATTTTCATCACAATCCTCCATGAACCTTGGGATCACATTGCTCCATGCCCTTGTCATCACAATGCTCCATGCTCCTTGAAATCAAAATGGTCCATGACCTCTGTCATCACAATGCTCCAACCCCTTGTGATCACAATGTTCCATAACACTTGTCATCACAACACTCCATGATGACAGTCATGACAATACTCCATGCACTTGTCGTCACAATGCTCCATGACCTTTGTCATCACAATTCTCAATACACTTGTCATCACAATGCTCCCTGACACTTGTCGTCAGAATACTCCTTGAACACTGTCATGAAAAGGCTCCATGCCTTTTTCATCAGAATGCTCCATGCCCTTTTCATCACAACGCTCCAGGTCATTGTCATCACAATACTCCACAAGCTTGTCATCAGAATGCTCCATGATCATTGTCTTCTGAATGCTCCATGACCCCTGTCATCACAATGCTCCATACCCCTTGTCATTACAGTGCTCCATGACGCTCGTCATCACAATTATCCATGGTCTTCTCATCACAATTCTCCACAACCTTGCCATCACAATGCTCCATGCCTTGGTCATCACGATGCTCCATGTCCCCAGTCATCACAATGCTCCATGACCCCTGTCATCACAATGCTCCATACCCCTTGTCATTACAGTGCTCCATGAAGCTCGTCATCACAATTATCCATGGTCTTCTCATCACAGTGCTCCACGGTCTTGCCATCACAATGCTCCATGCCCTGGTCATCACAATGCTCCATGACCCCTGTCATCACAATGCTCCATACCGCTTGTCATTACAGTGCTCCATGACACTCATAATCACAATTGTCCATGGACTTCTCATCACAATGCTCCACGCCCTTGTCATCAAAATGCTCCATGACCCTTGTCATCACAATGCTCCATGACCACTGTCATAACAATGCTCCATGACCCTGTCATCACAAGGCTCCATACCACTTGTCATTACAGTGCTCCATGACGCTCCGCATCACAATTATCCATGGTCTTCTCATCACAGTGCTCCACGGTCTTGCCATCACAGTGCTCCATGCCTTGGGCATCACAATGCTCCATGTCCCCGGTCATCACAATGCTCCATGACCACTGTCATCACAATGCCCTATACCCCTTGTCATTACAGTGCTCCATGACACTCGTCATCACAATTATCCATGATCTTCTCATCACAGTGCTCCACGACCTTGCCATCACAAGGCTCCATGCCCTGGTCATCACAATGCTCCATGTCCCCTGTCATCACAATTCTCCACGTTCTTGGCATCACTATGCTCCATTATACTTCTCATCACAGTGTTACATGTTTTGTCATCACAATTCTCTATGCACTTGTCATCGCAATGCTCCATGACCCCTGTCATAGCAAGCTCCATGTGATTGTCATCACAATGCTTCATGAACATGTCATCAAAATTCTCAATGGCCCTTGTTATCACAATGCGCCATGACCCTTGTCATCACAATGCTCCAAGCCCTTGTCATCAAAATGCTCCATTACCTTTGTCATCACAATCCTCCATGACACTTGGCATCACAATGCTACATTCCATTGTCATTGCAATAGACCATGACATATGTCATCACAATGCTCCCTGACACCCTTCTTCACAATACTCCATGACCTTCTCATCACAATGCTCCATGCCCTTGTCATCACAATGCGCCATGCCCACTGTCATCACAATAATCCATGAAACTTGTCAGAAAAATGCTCCATGACCCTGTCATCACAATGCTCCATGCCCTTTCATCACAATGCTCTATGACCCCTGTCATCACAATGCTCCGTGACTCCAGTCATCACAATGCTTCATGACCTTTGTCATCAAAATGGTCCATGCCCTCGTCATCACAAGGCTCTGTGACCTTTGTGACCACAACACTCCATGAACATTTCATCACAATGCTCGGTGACCCTTGTCATCACAATGCTCCATGCCTTTGTCAGCACATTACTCTATGACACATGGTATCAAATGTGCCATGCGCTTGTCATCACAATGCTCCACAACGTTGTCATCACAATGCTCCATAAACCTTGTCATCACAATGCTCCATGCGTTTGTCAGCACAATGTTCCATGACACATGTCATCACAATGTGCCCTGCGTTTCTCATCACAATGCTCCACAGCCTTGTCATCACAATGCTCCATGCACCTCTCATCAAAATGCTCTCTCACCACTGATATCACAATGTCCCATCACTAGTCAACACAATACTCCCTCCACCCTGTCATCCCAATGTTCCATGACCCTTGTCACAACAATGCTACATGCTCTTATCATCACAATGCTCCATGACCCCTGACATCACAATGTTCCATAACCCCTGTCATCACAATGCTCCATGACCCTTTTCATCACAATGCTCCATGACCCCTAACATCACAATGTTCCATAAACACTGTCATCAAAATGTTCCATGACACTTTTCATCCAATTGCTCCATGACCCTGTCATCACAATGCTCCCTGCCCTTCTCATCACAATGCACCACGCCCTTGTCATCAAAATGCTCCATGGCCTATGTCATCACAAAGCTCCATGACCCTTGGAATCACAATGCTCCATGCCATTGTCATCACAAACCTCCATGAAACCTCTCATCACATTGCTCCATGCCGTTGTCATCACAAAGCTCCATGACGCTTGTCATCACAATGCTCCATGCCCTTGTCATTGCAATCCTCCATGACACATGTATCACTGTGTTCCGTGCCCTTGCCATCACAATGCTCCATGCTCACTCTCATCACAATAATCCATGAAACTTTTCAGACCAATGCTCCATGCCCTTGTCATCACAATGCTCCATTACACCTGTCATAACAATGCTCCATGACCCCTGCCATCACAATGTTCCATAACCCCTGTCATCACAATGCTCCATGACCCTTTTCATCACAATGCTCCATGACCCCTAACATCACAATGTTCCATAAACACTGTCATCAAAATGTTCCATGACACTTTTCATCCAATTGCTCCATGACCCTGTCATCACAATGCTCCCTGCCCTTCTCATCACAATGCACCATGCCCTTGTCATCAAAATGCTCCATGGCCTATGTCATCACAAAGCTCCATGACCCTTGGAATCACAATGCTCCATGCCATTGTCATCACAAAGCTCCATGAAACCTCTCATCACATTGCTCCATGCCGTTGTCATCACAAAGCTCCATGACGCTTGTCATCACAATGCTCCATGCCCTTGTCATTGCAATCCTCCATGACACATGTATCACTGTGTTCCGTGCCCTTGTCATCACAATGCTCCATGCTCACTCTCATCACAATAATCCATGAAACTTTTCAGACCACTGCTCCATGCCCTTGTCATCACAATGCTCCATTACACCTGTCATAACAATTCTCCATGACCCCTGCAATCACGATGTTCTACGGCCTTGTCATCACAAGACTCCATGACCCTTGTCATCACAATGCTCCAAGACCCCTGTAATCACAATTCTCCATGCCCATGTCATCACAATGCTCCCTGACACTTGTCATCAGTATGCTCATTGAACCCTGTCATGACAAGTCTCCATGCCTTTTTCATCACAATGATCCATGCCCTTTTCATCACAATGCTTCATGCCATTGTCATCACAATACTCCACAAGCTTGTCATCAGAATGCTCCGTGACCCTTGTCATCACAATGATCCATGACCCCTGTCATCACAATGCTCCATGACACCTGTCATCACTATGCTCCATGCACTTTGTCATTACAGTGCTCCATGATGTTCGTCATCACAATTATCCATGGTCTTCTCATCACAGTGCTCCACGGTCTTGCCATCACAATGCTCCATGCCCTGGTCATCACAATGCTCCATGTCCCCAGTCATCACAATGCTCCATGACCCCTGTCATCACAATGCTCCATACCGCTTGTCATTACAGTGCTCCATGACACTCATAATCACAATTGTCCATGGTCTTCTCATCACAATGCTCCACGCCCTTGTCATCAAAATGCTCCATGACCCTTGTCATCACAATGCTCCATGACCACTGTCATAACAATGCTCCATGACCCCTGTCATCACAAGGCTCCATACCACTTGTCATTACAGTGCTCCATGACGCTCCTCATCACAATTATCCATGGTCTTCTCATCACAATGCTCCACGGTCTTGCCATCACAGTGCTCCATGCCTTGGGCATCACAATGCTCCATGTCCCCGGTCATCACAATGCTCCATGACCACTGTCATCACAATGCTCTATACCCCTTGTCATTACAGTGCTCCATGACCCTCGTCATCACAATTATCCATGGTCTTCTCATCACAATGCTCCACGATCTTGCCATCGCAATGATCCATGCCCTGGTCATCACAATGCTCCATGTCCCCTGTCATCACAATTCTCCACGATCTTGGCATCACTATGCTCCATGACACTTCTCATCACAGTGTTACATGCTTTGTCTTCACAATTCTCTATGCACTTGTCATCGCAATGCTCCATGACCCCATCATAGCAAGCTCCATGTGCTTGTCATCACAATACTCCATGCTCTTGTCGTCACAATTCTCCATGACCTTTGTCATCACAATGCTCCCTGACACTTGTCGTCAGAAAGCTCCCTGAAAACTGTCATGAAAAGGCTCCTTGTCTTTTTCATCACAATGCCCCATGCCATTTTCATCAAAAT
This sequence comes from Hyperoodon ampullatus, assembly GCF_949752795.1. NCBI lineage: Eukaryota > Metazoa > Chordata > Mammalia > Artiodactyla > Ziphiidae > Hyperoodon > Hyperoodon ampullatus. The sequence continues at coordinate 850,710 of NW_027641081.1, forward strand.
GCTCCATGTCATTGTCATCAAAATACTCCACAAGCTTGTCATCAGAATGCTCCATGAACCTTGTCATCACAATCCTCCATGCCCTTGTCATCACAATGCGCCATGCCCACTGTCATCACAATAATCCCTGAAACTTGTCAAACCAATGCAACATGCCCCTGTCATCACAATGCTCCATGCCCTTTCATCACAATGCTCTATGACCCCTGTCATCGCAATGCTCCGTGACTCCAGTCATCACAATGCTTCATGACCTTTGTCATCACAATGGTCCATGCCCTCATCATCACAAGGCTCTGTGACCTTTGTCACCACAGCGCTCCATGAACATTTCATCACAATGCTCGGTGACCCTTGTCATCCCAATGCTCAATGCCTTTGTTAGCACAATAATCCATGACCCATGGCATCACAATGTGCCATGCGCTTGTCATCACAATGCTCCACATCTTTGTCATCACAATGCTCCATAAACCTTGTCATCACACTGCTCCATGCACTTCTCATCAAAATGCTCTCTCACCACTGATATCACAATGTTCCATCACTAGTCAACACAATACTCCCTCACCCCTGTCATCACAATATTCCATGACCCTTGTCACAACAATGCTACATGCCTTTATCATCACAATGCTCCATTCCCCTGACATCACAATGTTCCATAACCCCTGTCATCACAATGCTCCCTGCCCTTCACAACAGAATGCACCACACCCTTGTCATCAAAATGCTCCATGACCTTTGTCATCACAAAGCTCAATGACCCTTGTCATCACAATGCTGCATGCCATTGTCATCACAATGCTCCATGAACCCTCTCATCACATTGTTCCATGCCCTTGTCATCACAGGCTCCCTGAAGCTTTTCATCACAATGCTCGATGCCATTCTTATCACAATGCTCCATGCGCTTCTCATTACAATCCTCCATGACCCATGTATCACAGTGTTCCATGCCCTTGTCATCACAATGCTCCTTGCCCCCTCTCATCACAATAATCCATGAAACTTTTCAGACCAATGCTCCATGCCCTTGTCATCACAATGCTCCATTACCCCTGTCATAACAATGCTCCATGACCCCTGCCATCACAATGTTCCACAGCCTTGTCATCACAAGTCTCCATGACCCTTGTCATCACAATGCTCCAAGACCCCTGTAATCACAATGCTCCATGCCCTTGTCATCACAAAGCTCCATGACGCATGTCAACAGAATGCTCCATGGCCTTCTCATTCACGATGTTCCATGCCTTTGTCATCACAATGCTCCAAGACTCCTGTAATCGCAATGCTCCATGCCCCTTTTCATCTCAATGCTCCATGAACCCTGTCATCACAATGCACCATGCCCATCATCATAATGCTTCAGGCTATTGTCATCACAATGAAACCAAAATGCTCCATGACCTCTGTCATCACAATGCTCCAAATCCTTGAGATCAATATGTTCCATAACACTTATCATCACAACGCCCCATGACGCTCGTCATCACAATTATCCATGGTCTTCTCATCACAATGCTCCATGACCTTTGTCATCACAATACTCAATACCCTTGTCATCACAATGCTCCCTGACACTTGTTGTCAGTTTGCTCCTTGAACCCTGTCATGACAAGGCTCCATGCCTTTTTCATCACAATGATCCATGCCCTTTTCATCACAGTGCTCCAAGACCGCTGTAATCACAATGCTCCATGCCCTTGTCATCACAAAGCTCCATGATGCATGTCATCAGAACGCTCCATGGCCTTCTCATCCCAATGCTCCATGCCCTTGTCATCACAATGCTCCAAGACCCCTGTAATCACAATGCTCCATGGCACTTTTCATCAGAATGCTCCATGAGACTTGTCATCACAAGGCTCCATGGTCTTCTCATCACAGTGCTCCAGTACCTTGTCATCACAATGCTCCATGACCCCTGTCATCACAGTACTCCATGGACATTTTCAGCCCAATGCTCCATGACCTTCTCATCACAATGCGCCATGACACCTGTCATCACAATGCTCCATGACCACTGTCATCACAACGCTCCATGAACCCTGACAACACAGTGATCCGGGACTCTTGTCATTAAAGTGCTCCATGACCATTGTCATCACAATGATCCATGCGCTTGTCATCCCAATGCTCCATGACCCCTGTAATCACAATGCTCCGTGATGCTTGTCATCACAGTGCTCCATGAACCTTGTCATCATAATGCTCCTTGCCTTTGTCAACAAAATGGTACATAATCTTGTCATCACAATTCTCCATGCGCTTGTCATCACAATCCTCCATGACCATTGGGATCACATTGCTTCATGCCCTTGCCATCTCTCTCTTGCCTTTCTGGTTTTTACAGATATTCGGATGTCCCTTTTGACTGGTGGTAAGTGACAATTCTTTGTAGTGTGGATTTGTATTGCGCGCTTGCTTGATTGGCCAAAAAGGGCGTATGCGTTTTCTTCTGAATATATTCAGGAGAAAAGGCATACGCCCTTTTTGGCCAAGTGCATCTCTGTCCAAGTTGGGATGCTTTTCCTGTGCTTTAAAGGTGATTCCAATTTACCTCTTGAAATATGTTTTGTGCAATTCTGCCTCATTTTCAAGTCCCCTTCATTGCCTTCCCTCAACAGATTTTTGGAAGAGAGTAGTCCTTTATAAGTCTGCAGGTTTGTGAATTGCTGTGCCCCTGAGCTCCAATTTTCAAATCCCATCTTTGTGAGCTGGCCGCAAATCCACAATTTTGCTTCAGGACCTATACTGGTTCCAGGGGTCGCTATATTGGTTCCCTGTGGGTGGTTGAGGCTTTGGTTAATTCTTCCTCCTGCCGGGAACTTGGAGTGACACGTGACCGTCCAAATGCCTACATCTATTCTCTGATTGGTTCTCTCTCTTCCCTTTCATCCTCTGCACAATTAGCAAACTGTGCGAACCAGGAGGTTATAGGGGCTGACTCTCCTAAGTTGGGAGATTAATGGTAAAGCAGTTGGAATGCCAAAGTGGAGCACAAGGAGAGGAAAAATTAGGAGAGTTTTAGAAACCTTTCGCCATCACAGGGTGTCCATTTTATAGGTTTCCCATACATGTTATAATTGTAGTGATATACCCTTCTACCTGGAGATTTGGGACACATGGAATGGTGGCATGCATTACTACTTTAAAAGGTCTGCATTTTCTCTCCCAATCGCACCAGTCCTCTCAGTCCCAAGTGTCCAGCCTTATGTCTCATCCAGCTGTCTTTGCAGATAGGGTCATTCCAGGTTTCATCAGAAACCCTGAAGGAATTGTGTAAGAATTTCGCTGTTTTTTGGGTTTTTTTTGAAATTCATTTTTATAATGGGGTTGAGCTGATTTTCACTGACGTGTTTATGCCAGTCTAGACACACTTGATTCCCTTACGGAGACATATCAATACATAGGTTTTAAGATTCTTAGTAGTCAGATATATTCCTCTGTGGGGCATAGGGGTGTTGAGTCCCGTTCACTGAGGAAGGTGTAGGTCTTGTCTATTCTGTATTTGGTTTATGGAATGGTACCTGTGCTAATATCAAACTCTGGTTTTATGCATCACCCCACCTCTCCTTTCCCCTGAAGCAGGCATAAGAGATTTTTGCTAAATGTGAGACTCTGTTCTCTTTCCTAATTCAGTTCATGTGTTGTGATATTGACATTCCCTCTATAAGTGATATCTTATGATGATTCTTTTTCTGTGTGACTAATTTCCCTTAAAATCATCATACCTAAATCCACTCTTTATGCTGCTACTGGCCTTATATACATTGATTTCACGTCTGAGTGATATTCCGTTGTACAAAATTACCACAAGTTCTTTATGCTTTTCTCTTTTTCCTGGGATATTTTAGGTGTACCAAAGTTGAGGTTCTTGTATGCAGAGCAGCCCTAAACTTTGGGGTGCCTGTGTCTTATTGACATTTAGTCTTCCCAAGTTATATGTCCATGAGTTGAAGTCCCCTTGCTCCGGGGCTTTGTATTTTAGATGTTTTAAAAACAGCATACACTTCTTCAGAGTGGCTCTTGGATATTTATACCCCACCCATCAGCGTGACTAGGCTCCCTGTTTTCCATGGCCTCTCCTGCATTTCTGGTTTGTACACATTTTTTCGATGGCCTTTCTGAGCAGTGGAAATTGAGACTTCTTTGTTGTGCGGATTTGCATTTCCCTCTTGCTTGGTTGGCCAAAAACTCTGCATGTGTTTTTTTCCTGAAGATATTCACGAAAAAAACGCATACACCCTTTTGCCCAACCACATCATTTTAGAAATTCTGCTGCTTTTCATATGCTTTAAATGTGAGTACAATCTACCTTTTGAAATCTGTTTCCTGCAATTCTGCCTCTCATTCAGATCCTCTTCGTTACCTTACCTGAATATATTTTTGGACGTTGGTTATCATTTATATCTTTGCAGGTCTTTGAATTGTCTGCTCCTGAGCTCCATTTTGCAACTCGCTTTTTTTGTGAGCTGGCCGCCAAACCATTGGATTACTTCTGGCCCTATTCTGGTTCTGGGGAGGCAGGCTGAGCCTTTGGTTAATTCTTCTTTCTAATGGGAAATTAGAGTGACATGTGCCTGTCAAAAGTCCTACAGCTAATCTCTCATTGGTTCCCCCGCTTCCAATTTATCCTCTGCACAAATTGCAAACTGTGTGAAACAGGAGGTTAAAGGTGCTGATTCTCCAAGTGGGGAGATTGTTAGTAATGTGGCTGGAATGGCGAACCCCAGCACCAGGAGATCAAAAATGAGGTGCATTTTAGACACCTTTGCTGAGCACACGGTGTACATTCATCTCGGTTTCCCAGGCATGTTTTCGCTGTCAGAAGATTCCCTTGAACCTGCAGATTTGGGACCCATGGAATGGGTACCAGGCAGTATTACTTTAAAAGGTCTGCATTTCCTCACCCAGCCTCTCTAACATCTCTTAGCGTGCATAGCTTCCAGCCTTATATAATCATCCTGCTGTGGGTCTACATGTGTTCAATCCATGTTACATCGTAGCCCTTCAACAAAAGTTGTAAGAATTTTTGTCTGTCTCACTGTTTTTATAAATAGTTTTAAATTTATTTTTATATTGGTTACAGCTGATTTTCAAAGCTCTGTTTTTTGCTGCTGTACATCCACTTGATTCATGTACTGTGAGACAACAATAACTTCTTTTTCAGATGCTTACCAGTCATATGTATTATTTTCCAGTGACTTGAGTGGGCTGAGTGCAGTTCTTTGAGGTACCGTGTAGGCCTTGTCAGTTATTCAATTTGGTACTTGGAATGGTATCTTTGCTAATTTCAACCTCCTGGATAATACCTCACCATTCCCCACCTTTCCCATTTAGCAGCCTTATGTCTATTTTCTACATATTTGACTATGTTTCTGTTTTGTAATTTATTTCATGTGTAGCCATTTTTGATTCCACCTTTAAGTGACATCTTATGATATGTGTCTTTTTCTTTCTGACATATGTCACTTAGAATGACCGTATGTAACTCCTCCAGAGTTGTTACAACTGGCCTTATTTCATTGATTTCTGGATGAGTAATATTCCACTCTACATAAGTACCCCATCTCTTTTATCCATTTTATCCTTCCAGGGACATTTAGGTTATATCCAAGTTGAGGCCCTTTTTAACAGAGAGGTGGTAAACGTTCGGGTGCCTGTTTTCTGTCGATTTTTGTTTTTCCCAAGGTACACGCCCATGAGTGCAAGTGCCCTATGCTCTGTAGCTCATTTTTTAGATGTTTTAGCAAACACAATACACTTCTCCAGAGTGGCCGTTGGCAAATTACATTTCCACTATCAGCCTCACAGGGCTCCCTTTTCTCCTCGCCCTGTCCTGCATTTCTGGTGTTTACACTTTATGTGGATGGCCCTTCTGACTGATGTGAAGTGATACATTTTGTGATATTGATTTCCAGTGCCCACCTGTTTGGTTGGATAAAAAGTGTGTATGGCCTTTACTTGAATATATTCAGAAAAAATGCATACACCCTTTTTGGCCAACTGCATCATTGGCGATGTTCAGCCCCTTTTCTTGTGCTTTAATGGGGAGTCCTTTCTACCTCTTCAAATCTGTCTCCTGCCACTCTCCCTTGCTTAAAAGTCCTTTTCTGTGACTTACCTCAAGACATTTTTCGATGATAGATATTTTCAACTCTGCAGTTTCATGAATTTTAGTGCCCCTGAGTTCCATTTTTCAACTTGTGTTTTTGGAAACTGGACACAAAACAGCGGGATTTCCTCTAGCCCTATTCTGTTTCCGTGGGCAATTCTAGCCTTTGATGAATTTGTCTTCTGGATTGGTAATTAGAGTGGCATGTGCCTGTCCGAACACCTAAGACTTGTCTCTAAATTTTTCTCTTCCTTCCGCTTCATCCTCTGGACAAATTCCAAACTGTGTGCAACAGGATCTTGACGGTGCTGATATCCCCAAGTGAGGAGATTGTTAGGAAAGATGCTGGAGGGTTGAACCCGAGCACCAGGCTATGAGGAGATGAGGTGCCTTTTCCAAACTCTTTCCGATCAAACTGTGTACCATCCTCTAGGTGTGACAGGCATGTTTTAGCTGTAGGAAGGGTCCCGTGCATGTAAGGAGAACACCAGGGATTTTTCCAAATCAGTGCCTCCCCGAACCCCAAACTGGGGAATTTTTAAGCTACGGTTACACGTATGTCCTTTAAGGGCCTTGGGAAATAGGCATAGCCCAAACTTTAGATGACTGAAATCTTCAGGGTCAGAAGCGCTCACCATCGGCCTTGCTTAGGTTACATTTTATCTGTCATTGATAGATGATGTCAATAAAAATATCTATTCTTTTTCAGATTATTTCCCCTTATAGGTTATTGCAAAATATTCAGTGTAGTTCCCTGTGCTATACAGTAGTTCCTTGTTGATGATCTATTTTATACATAGCAGTGTGTATGTGTTAATCCCAAACTGTTAATTTATCCCTTCTCCTACCTTTCCCCTTTGGTAATAATAAATTATAAGATTTTATACTTCTCAGAAATGGGGGAGCTGAAAGAGAGGTATCATTTTCAATGGAAAAGCATTCAAAACAAGATTGAAGCTTCAGCCAAGAGTATTCGATGTACATCCATGGAAATAAATCACTTCATTTCTCTAATGTTGACCTGACAAATAAGACAGACGTCTTCACTGAACTTGCTTATAGGAAAGTGATGGAAATATCAAATGTAAGTCTTAGAAACATCTTATTTTACCCGAGCATTATACACTGCTCTATGTTAACTACAGTTTGGCTCACACATCTGTTCATTGAAGTTACAATGTTCTCAATTTCTGTTACTGATCCTCCAGAGTGGACCCCAACAGGAGTCCCCGTGCCCAGTGTCATTGGAGCCAACAGATCAAGACTGAGTTTGGTTCAGAAGCAAAGGAAACAGTATTTTGAAAACAGAATGGAGAGGTGAGAGCGTGCACTCCCCCATGGGCTGTGGGCTGGGCTGCTGTGTAGGGTCCCCGGCAGCGTCAGTGGGAGGGAGGGGATGGAGCTCTGGAGGGCTGCGTTGGCTGCAGCTCAGGCTCTATGCCACGGAGTCTGCATGGGACCCCGCTAGCTGAGGTGTCGACCCAGCCATTCTGCACTAGGAAATCGGGTCTGAAGTGCCGGGTGTGGGACCTCTGCATGCGGAACCCTAGGAGCACGTGAAATTAGACAAAGCACAAAGGAAAAACAGGTTAGACTTTATTTAATTGCCCAGATTCTCTTTATATCTCCCAGCAATTTTTAATGAACGTTGCTGGAGACGAACACCTCCTCTGCTTTTTGTTCCGTTCCTTATTCTTGGGGTGTTGAGGGTGCAGACCCCTCTTTTGTAACTGCTTCATGCTGTGGTGGGAGCCCTGATACATGGGGGGAGGGGCAAAACGTCTCCCCACCAGCCTCCTGGTGAGGTTGATTGTCCCAAGGCCTCCTGCCTCACTTCTCGTCCGCCTGAGCACCAGCATTGGAAGTGTTACAGATTCTAATGACCTTTAAGGGTCCAGGAAAGAGAGGCGCAGAGATGCTGTGGTGACAGGTTTCAGCCCACCCCACATATGTTTGGCGACCTTAGGCTGACAGTTTTTGCCAGACTAGATGCTCTGACCAGTAGTCTGTGCTTTCTTTAATTAGGTCCCTGAATTAATGTACAAACAGCACCATGTGTCAGAGCCCTGCCCGCGCAACTCCCAGACAGTCCAGGGTCAGTGGTGATCCAGGACCATGACGTCCACTGAGTCAATGGCCTTTAGAAGTAGCCAGCAGTCCAGCCGGTCATATTGGCCACCATCACCGCGGTGTCTGTAGGGTTTTCTATGGTGAAAGCGTGATATACGTTTCCCCCGCCAAGCTTATTAGCTCCCCTCTGGGTGCAGTAAGTCCTGCAAGCAGTAGTCTGCTCTTTCGGGGCACAGTCTTGTCGTTTTCTGAGAGAAACTCCAGGTCAAGTGATGGTCACACGAGTCATCTTGGGGGCCCGTTGCCCCCGTTTATCTCTCTGGAGGTTGGAGTTGGAGGGCCTCCTCACTCGAGGTCAGTGTGTCCACAGAGCGACCCCTGCAACTTCAGGGCATGATGGGTGGTTAGGATCACCACGTGGGGTCCTTTTCCCTTAGGAGGGAGCTGGCCTTGCGGGCTGCTGATTTCCAGCTTTTTAGATACCCCAGTATCCTGGCCTGATGAGTCGGTGGGCAAAGCCCTTGGTGACCATAGTTTATCATACCTGAAGGGCATTCTTGTGTTGCTCCATTTCAAGTGGTCCCAGTTTTTGCACTAAGGCTCCAAGGGCGATTAACCTTTGACCGGGTATGTAAAGGTCAAAGGGTTTAGCTAAATTAGGGAGTTCCTGGGCAAGGGTCTGTATTGACTGCTCTTTCCATTCTTGAAAGGCTGCTTCTGGATTCTATTCAAAAGGATCATCATCTTTTCGTGTCAGTGTTTCATGTAGAGGCCCAGCTATTACACTGTAGTTAGGGATCCAGATGCAGAAAACCTTGGCCTCCCCAGGAACCCCTAAGCTATCTTCTAGTTTTAGAAGAGGTAAGGCTGCAAATGGCTTCTTCCCTATCCTGGGATGCGTTTCTCCGAATATCTGTGAGAATGAAGCCCAGGCATGTCACCTTAGCCTGGGATATTTGAGCGTTTTTCTTGGACACCTTCTATCCTTTCTTGGCTAGGTAGTTCAGAGGCGTCTTTAGTAGGCCTGGCGATCAGAATGTCATCTGCATATTGAAGGAGGGTTCCCTTTTACAGAGGTTGAACTTTTAGGTCTTTAGAGGACATTTCCCCAATGATGGTGTGGGGATTTTTGAACCATTGGGGCAGGACGGCCCAGCATTATTGCTTTTGTTGCATGTTGTGTCCTGCCACTCACAAGCCAAAAATTCTTGTGACTCTGAGATGAATGGAATACAGAAGAAGGCATCATTGAAGTCTAATACAGAATGCCATGGCCTGGTGGAAGGTAGAATGACCAGCAGGGAGTAGGAAATAGGAGCTACTGGATGTATATCCTCGGTGGCTTCACTGACTGTCCTGATATCCTTTACCAAGTCTCCAGCAGCCCATGGGGCTCTCGTGGTCAGGCCAATCCCAGGATATGGAGCTCACCTGGGCTGCACCCCTACCCCACAGCGCACGGGGCTCTCGTGGTCAAGTCCCTCCCAGGGTATGGAGCTCACCTCTGCAGCTACCCAGCAGCCCATGGGGCTCTCCTACTCAGGCCCTTCCCAGGATACGGAGCTCCCCTGGGCAGGTACCCCAGCAGGGCTGGACACACAGGAACTGTGCACATAGCCCACCTTGCAGAGAACCCCCAGCTCACCTGTCGCTCACAGCTGACACAGAATACCTCAGAGCAGGACTTGAACTAACAAACAGCAGCTCTGACAGGTCTGTGACCATGGCTATCACTCTCTGCAGGCTCTTTCTGCCTTGTCTTCCAGACACTTCCACTGCAGCCAGGGCACCAGGCCTCTGTCTCCACCCACCATCACTCCTCTCCCTGACTCCTGGGTTCCTCTCATTAGGATAGTGTCTTCTTGAAGTTGTTTTCCACTCATGGACCAGATAAAATGATAAGAAAACAAGCCGCAGCTGCAGCCCCTTGTCTATCCTGACTCTCAAGAGCCCACACCTGTTCCTAGGGCCTGGCCCGTTTAGCAAGTTTCATTTTCTGCAACTGTGAGCCCCTGAGGGGTGAGGATTGGCTGATTTTGGTAGCCTGAAACTGCCTGCCAGCCCTCCACAGGTGTGCCTGGGTTGAGGGCAATATAAACAGCTCTCCAGTGAGCGACAGCCCTTGTAGCTGTGACTGACGCCATATTCTCTGCCCCGTAGGCAGTGCCGGGGCTGTGCTGGTGGGAGGGAGTGAGGGGCCGTGGCTTTGTGGGTGGCCCAGAGTGAGTGGGGCTCTGCTGGACTTTCTGCAGGAGTTGCCTGGCTGCCACCAGCTAAAGAAGAGGATGTGTCACCGATACCTGCCGCTGGAATTTCTCCCCAGGCAGAGGTGAGGAAATAAAAAAGCAGTGGGGGCCGTGGCAGGAGGGGTATCTCAGGGGAAATGGAAAGCTTCCAGAAGAGCATCTGGGGCCAGGACCATCCTGACTGGCCTGCAGGCACCAAGTCGGCCTGTGTGCTGTCGCTGGTGTGGCTCCACAGCCCCTCCTCTAAGCTTGCAAGTTCTTGTACATATTCAGGTGTTTTACCTGGAAAGGGTGGGAAGAGTTCAGCTGCAGCAGGACTGGGGCTCAGCTCACGTTTACTCACAGATGCCTTGGAACTGTTCCCCAGCTTTACAATGAGGACCCTCCTTGCTTGGGGGGTGGGCTGCTGGCTGTATGGGAGATGATTCCCACCACTGACCAATTTCAGAATTGTTTACCGCTGGAGCAAGTGCCCTGATAGGGTTTTCCTCTGTATAACTGGTGGGTTCAGATTTTTTTTCCGTTTTTGGTTCAAGTTAGATTTTATTCCTCTTATATGTATTTATTGATATAAGCATGGAAATAATTCATTCATATAAATACATCTGTGTGAAGGGAAGAACTTTTTTCTGTTTTATTTTTAAATTTTATTTTTTTAAATTTTAAAATTTAATTTTATTTATATTTTTATACAGCAGGTTATTATTAGTTATGTATTTTATGCATATAAATGTATACAGGGCAATCCCAGTCTCCCAACTCATCCCAACACCATCTCCCCATGGCTTCCCACACTTGGTGTCCATACGTGTGTTCTCTACCTCTGTGTCTCTATTTCTTCCATGCAAACCAGTTCATCTGTACCATTTTTCTAGGTTCCACATATATGCATTAATATACAATATTTGTTTTTCTCTTTCTGACTTACTTCATTCTGTATGACAGTCTCTAGATCCATCGATGTCTCTACAAATGACCCAGTTGCATTCCTTCTTATGGCTGAGTAATATTCCATTTTATATATGTACCACATCTTTATCCATTCGTCTGTCTGTGGGTATTTAGGTTGCTTCCATTACCTGGCTATCGTAAATAGTGCTGAAATGAGCATTGTGGTGAATGTGCCTTTTTGATTTATGGTTTTCTCTGGGTATATGCCCAGAAGTGGGATTGCTGGATCCTATGGTAATTCTATTTCTAGTTTTTTTAAGGAAACTCCATACTGTTCTCCATCGTGACTGTATCAATTTCCATTTCCACCACTAGTGGAAGAGGGATCCTTTTGTCCACACCCTCCCCAGAATTCGTTGTTTGTATATTTTCTGATGATGCCGATTCTAACAGGTGTGAGGTGATACCTCATTGTAGTTTTGATTTGCATTTCTCTAATAATTAGTGATGTTGAGCAGCTTTTCATGTGTGTCTTGGCCATCTCTGTGTCTTCTTTGAAGAAGCGTCTGTATAGATCTTCTGCCCATTTTTGTATTGGGTTGTTTGTTGTTTTAATATTAAGCTGCATGAGCTCTTTATATATATTGGAGATTAAACCTTTGTCCATTGATTCGTTTGCAAATATTGTCGCCCATTCTGAGGGATGCTTTTTGCCATTCCCGTTTTTTTAACAAAAAAAGAAAGAAAGAAAAAGAAGCAGAACACTAATGTGTGTAAAATATGCCTTTTGAAACTGTCGTTTTGAAATATGGACATCCTTTGAATTTTTTGGTCGCTATATGAACCCAGGATTTGTTTTCAGGGCAGGTGTCATTTACAGGCCTGCAATGATTTTGAATATCAACTGACCATTAGCGCTGGGCTTAAAGCTGCTGTTGTGTGAAACGGCCACAAGGTGGCAGCAGTTCTCCCTTACCAAATCTGGTTACTGGGGCAACAGAGCCTCAATGGAAGTCGTGTTCTAGATTGGAATGTAGAATGGAATGTACCAGGAGAAAGCCCCTCAAGTTTGTCTCACTATTTCTTGTTCGTGTTTTTAGTTTAATTTTTATTTTTTATTACAGCAAATTTGATTACAATGTTTGGCTTGTTGTAGGTGTGGAAGATGTGGTTCTTTTACACATATACATATGTCTGTACTTCCTGGGATCCTTTTCCCATGTACCTTATGACAGAATGTTGAGTAGTCTTCTGGTATTCTGTAGGTCTTTGGTGATTATATATGTCACCTGTGTTTGTATATGTCTGTTAACCCCAATATCATAATGAAACCAATCCCCACACCTTTCCATTGGTGAACCATAAGTTTGTTGAATGAATCTGTGATTGCCCTTCTCCGTGGAAATATCTGCCCTGGTATCCATTTTTCGGTCACACCTATAAGAGATATGATATGATATGTGTCTTTCACTTTCGGACTTACTACAAGTCACGTGATTACCTCTAGACACACCTACGGTGCTGAAAATGGCATTGTGTCCTTTTATTCCTTGGCTTCTATTCTGCGTTAGCGAGGTCCATTTTCAACAATGTGATTCCCTGAGGGCTGAGGATTAGCTGACCTGGGTAGCATGACCCTGCTGGCCGGCCCTCCCCAGGTGTGGCTGGGTTGAGGTCAATATAAACAGCGCTGCAGGCAGCAATAGCCCCTGAATCTGTGCCTGACTCCATATTCTCTGCCCCGTCAGCAGTCTCGGGGCTGTGCTGGTGGGAGGGAGTGAGGGGCCACGGCTTTGTGGGTGGCCCGGTGTGAGTGGGTCTCTGCTGGACTTTCTGCAGGAGTTGCCAGGCTTCCACCTGTAAAGAAGAGGATGTGGCACCCATACCTTCTGCTGGAATTTCTCTCCGGACAGAGGTGAGGAAGGAAAAAAGCAGTGGGTGCCTGGACAGGAGGGGTATCTCAGGCAGAGCAATGGAAAGCTTCCAGAAGAGCGCCCAGGGCCAGGACCATCCTGGCTGGCCTGCAGGCACCAAGTTGGCCTGCGTGCTGTCGCTCATGTGGCTCCACGGCCCTTTCTCTAGGCTTTCAAGCCCTTGTACATATTCAGGTGTTTTACCTGGGAAGGGTGGGAAAAGTTCAACAGCAGCTGGCCTGGGGCTCAGCTCACCGTTACTCACAGATGCCTCGGCTTGGCCCCCAGCTTTGAAATGAGGACGCTCCTAGCGTAGGAGTGGGCTGCTGGCTCTATCGGTGATGATTCCCCACCTCTGACCAATTTCAGAATTGTTTACCACTGGAGCAAGTGCCCTGATAGGGTTTTCCTCTGTCTAACTCGTGGGTTCAGGTTTTTTTTTTTCTTTTTTGGTTCAAGTTAGATTTTATTCCTCTTTTATGTATTTATAGATATAAGCATGGAAATAATTCATTCATATAAATACACCTGTGTGAAGGGAAGAACTTTTTTCTGTTTTATTTTTAAATTTTATTTTTTAAAATTTTGGAATTTTATTTTATTTATTTTTTTATACAGCAGGTTATTATTAGTTATGTATTTTATGCATATACATGTATACAGGTCATTCCCAATCTCCCAACTCATCCCAACACCACCTCCCCATGGCTTCCCACACTTGGTGTCCATACGTGTGTTCTCTACCTCTGTGTCTCTATTTCTTCCCTGCAAACCAGTCCATCTGTTCCATTTTTCTAGGTTCCACGTATATGCATTAATATACAATATATGTTTGTCTCTTTCTGACTTACTTCATTCTGTATGACAGTCTCTAGATCCATCGACGTCTCTACAAAGGACCCAGTTTCATTCCTTCTTATGGCTGAGTAATACTCCATTTTATATATGTACCACATCTTTATCCATTTGTCTGTCTGTGGGTATTTAGGTTGCTTCCATTACCTGGCTATCGTAAATAGTGCTGAAATGAGCATTGTGGTGAATGTGCCTTTTTGATTTATGGTTTTCTCTGGGTATATGCCCAGAAGTGGGATTGCTGGATCCTATGGTAATTCTATTTCTAGTTTTTTTAAGGCAACTCCATACTGTTCTCCATCGTGACTGTATCAATTTACGTTTCCACCACTAGTGGAAGAGGGATCCTTTTGTCCACACCCTCCCCAGAATTCGTTGTTTGTAGATTTTCTGATGATGCCGATTCTAACAGGTGTGAGGTGATACCTCATTGTAGTTTTGATTTGCATTTCTCTAATAATTAGTGATGTTGAGCAGCTTTTCATGTGTGTCTTGGCCATCTCTGTGTCTTCTTTGAAGAAGCGTCTGTATAGATCTTCTGCCCATTTTTGTATTGGGTTGTTTGTTGTTTTAATATTAAGCTGCATGAGCTCTTTATATATATTGGAGATTAAACCTTTGTCCATTGATTCGTTTGCAAATATTTTCGCCCATTCTGAGGGATGCTTTTTGCCATTCCCGTTTTTTTAACAAAAAAAGAAAGAAAGAAAAAGAAGCAGAACACTAATGTGTGTAAAATATGCCTTTTGAAACTGTCGTTTTGAAATATGGACGTCCTTTGAATTTTTTGGTCGATATATGAACCCAGGATTTGTTTTCAGGGCAGGTGTCATTTACAGGCCTGCAATGATTTTGAATATCAACTGACCATTAGCGCTGGGCTTAAAGCTGCTGTTGTGTGAAACGGCCACAAGGTGGCAGCAGTTCTCCCTTACCAAATCTGGTTACTGGGGCAACAGAGCCTCAAAGGAAGTTGTGTTCTAGATTGGAATTTAGAATGCAATGTGCCAGGAGAAAGCCCCTCATGTTTGTCTCACTACTTCTTGTTCGTGTTTTTAATTTAATTTTTTATTTTTTATTACAGCAAATTTGATTACAATGTTTGGCTTGTTGTAAGTGTGGAAGATGTGGTTCTTTTACACATATACATATGTCTGTTCTTCCTGGGATCCTTTTCCCATGTACCTTATGACAGAATGTTGAGTAGTCTTCTCTTAGTATTCTATAGGTCTTTGGTGATTATATATGTCACCTGTGTTTGTATATGTCTGTTAACCCCAATATCATAATGAAACCAATCCTCACACCTTTCCTTTGGTGAACCATAAGTTTGTTGAATGAATCTGTGATTGCCCTTCTCCGTGGAAGTATCTGCCCTGGTATCCATTTTTCGGTCACACCTATAAGAGATATGATATGATATGTGTCTTTCACTTTCTGACTTACTACAATTCACGTGATTACCTCTAGACACACCTACGGTGGTGCAAATGGCATTGTGTCCTTTTATTCCTTGGCTTCTATTCTGCGTTAGCGAGGTCCATTTTCAACAATGTGGTTCCCTGAGGGCTGAGGAATAGCTGACCTGGGTAGCCTGACCCTGCCGGCCGGCCCTCCCCAGGTGTGCCTGGGTTGAGGTCAATATAAACAGCACTGCAGGCAGCAATAGCCCCAGATGCTGTGCCTGACTCCATATTCTCTGCCCCGTCAGCAGTCTCGGGGCTGTGCTGGTGGGAGGGAATGTGGGGCCACGGCTTTGTGGGTGGCCCGGTGTGAGTGGGTCTCTGCTGGACTTTCTGCAGGAGTTGCCAGGATGCCACGTGTAAAGAAGAGGATGTGGCACCCATACCTTCCGCTGGAATTTCTCTCCGGACAGAAGTGAAAGGAAAAAATCAGTGGGGGCCGGGACAGGAGGGGTATCTCAGGCAGGGCAATGGAAAGCTTTCAGAAGAGCGCCCAAGGCCAGGACCATCATGGCTGGCCTGCAGGCATCAAGTTGGCCTGCGTGCTGTCGCTGGTGTGGCTCCACGGCCCTTCCTCTAGGCTTTCAAGCCCTTGTACATATTCAGGTGTTTTACCTGGGAAGGGTGGGAAAAGTTCAACAGCAGCTGGCCTGGGGCTATGCTCACGGTTACTCACAGATGCCTCAAGTCCCTTTCACTGAGGAAGGTGTAGGTCTTGTCTATACCATAGTTTGTTTTTGGAACGGTACCTGTGCTTATATCAAACTCTGGTTTTATGCATCACCCCACCTCTCCTTCCCCCTTAAGCAGGCATAAGAGTGTTTTCCAAAGGTGAGACACTGATCTCTTTCCTAACTGATTTCAAGTGTAGCCATGTTTACAGGATCTTCATAAGTGATATCTTAATATAAGTTTCTTTTTCTGTGTGACTTATTTCACTTAGAAGCACCATACCTCCATCCACTCATTTTGCTGCTACTGGTCTTATGCCATTGATTGCATGGCTGAGGGATATTCCATCGTACGTAAGTACCACAATTTTTTGAACCATTTTTATATTTCCTCGGATATTTAAGGTGTACCCAAGTTGAGGTTTTTGTAAGCAGTGCAGCCCTAATTTTGGGGTGGCTCTGTCTTATTGAATTTCAGGTTTCCCAAGGTATATTCCCTAGACTGGAAGTGCCCTTGGCTCTGTAGCTCTGTTGTTTACTTGTTTTAGGGAACACAATGCACTCCTCCAGAGAGGCAGGTGGCAATTTACATCCCGCCCATCAGCATAACAAGACTCCCTGTTCTCCAGGGCCTGTTTTGCCTTTCTGGTTTTTACACATTTTGTGGATGTCCCTTTTAGACCTGTGGAAAGTGATACTTCTTTGTAGTGCAGATTTTCATTGCCCGCCTGCTAGCTTGGCCAAAAATGGTGTAAGCGTTTTCTCCTGAATATATTCATGAGAAAACACATACGCTCTATTTGGCCAAGTGCATCATTTTTGAAATTTTGCCCCTCTTTCTGTGCTTGAAACGCGATTCCAACGTACCTCTTGAAATCTATTTCCTGCTATTCTGCCTCACTTTCATGTCCGCCTCGTTGCCTTCCCTCACCAGATTTTTGGACGAGAGTTGTCCTTTATTACTCGGCCAGTTTGTGAATTGCTGTGCCCCTGAGCTCCATTTTTCAACTCGTTGTTTGTGGTCTGACCGCAAGTCCAAAATTTTGGTTCAGGACCTATACTGGTTTCCGATGGGGCGCTGAGACTTTGGTTAATTCTTCTTCTTGCTGGGAAATTAGATTGACATTTGCCCGTCCAGATGCCTAACAGCTACTCTCTCATTGGTTCTCCCTCTTCCCTTTCATCCTCTGCCAAATTGGCAACCTGTGAGAACCAGGAGGTTAAAGGAGCTGTCTCTCCAAGTTGGAAGATTGATAGAAAACCACTTGGAAAAACAAACCGGAGCACCAGGAGAGGGACTATTCGTTGAGTTTTAGAAACCTTTCATATTCACAGTGTGTCCATTCTCTATTTTTCCCTTACATGTTATATCTGTATTAATATTCCTTTCAAACTGGAGAGTTGGGACCCATGGAATGCGTGCCATTCAATATTGCTTTAAAGGGTCTGCATTTGCTCACCGAATCTCACCAATCCTCTCAGTCCCAAGTGTCCAGCCTTATGCCACATCCATCTCTCGTTGTAGATAGGGTCAGTTCAGGTTTCATCAGAGACTCTGAAGGAATTGTGAAGAATTTCCATTTTTCTTTTGTTTTGTTTTTGAAATTCCTTTTTATAGTGGGTTTGAGCTTGTTTTCGCTGCCATGTTTATGCAAGTTTAGACACACTTGATTCCCTTACGGAGACATATCAATACATAGGTTTTAAGATTCTTACTAGTCAGATATATTCCTCTGCATGAAATATGGGTTTTCAGTCCCTTTTACTGAGGAAGGTGTAGGTCTTGTCTAATCCATAGTTGGTTTTTGGAACGGTACCTGTGCTTATATCAAACTCTGGTTTTATGCATCACCCCACCTCTCCTTCCCCCTTAAGCAGGCATAAGAGTGTTATCTATATGTGAGACACTGTTCTATTTCCTAACTCAGTTCAAGTGTAGCCATGTTTACAGGATCTTCATAAGTGATATCTTATGATAAGTTTCTTTTTCTGTGTGACTTATTTCACTTAGAATCATCGTACCTGAATCCACCCATTTTGCTGCTACTGGTCTTATGACATTGATTTCATGGCTGAGGGATATTCCATCGTACGTAAGTACCACAATTTTTTGAACCATTTTTATATTTCCTGGGAAATTTAAGGTGTACCCAAGTTGAGGTCCTTGTAAGCAGTGCAGCCCTAAATTTTGGGGTGGCTCCCTCTTATTGATTTTCAGTTTTTCCAAGGTATATTCCCTAGACTGGACGTGCCCTTGGCTCTGTAGCTCTGTTCTTTACTTGATTTAGGGAACACAATGTACTCCTCCAGAGAGGCAGTTGGCAATTTACATCCCGCCCATTAGCATAACAAGCCTCCCTGTTCTCCAGGGCCTGTCTTACCTTTCTGGTTTTTACACATTTTGTGGATGTCCCTTTTGACCGGTGGCAAGTGATACTTCTTTGTAGTGCAGATTTGCATTGCCCGCTTGCTTGCTTGGCCAAAAAGGGCATATGCGTTTTCTCCTGAATATATTCAGGTGAAAACGCATACGCCCTTTTTGGCCAAGTGCATCATTGTCGAAGTTGTGCCCCTCTTCCTGTGCTTTAAAGGCGATTCCAACTTCCTCTTGAAATCTGTTTCCTGCTATTCTGCCTCGCTTTCAAGTCTGCCTCGTTGCCTTCCCTCAACAGATTTTTGGACGATAGTTGTCCTTTATTTCTCGGCCAGTTTGTGAATTGCTGTGCCCCTGAGCTCCATTTTTCAACTCGTTTTTGGTGAGCTGACCGCAACTCCAAAATTTTGGTTCAGGACCTATACTTGTTCCCAGTGGGTGGCTGAGACTTTGGTTAATTCTTCTTCCTGCCGGGAAATTACAGTGATATGTGCCCGTCCAAATGCGTAACAGCTACTCTCTCATTGGTTCTCCCTCTTCCCTTTCATCCTCTGCCAAATTGGCAACCTGTGCGAACCAGGAGGTTAAAGGGGCTGTCTCTCCAAGTTGGGAGGTTGATAGTAAAGCAGATGGAAAGTCAAACCGGAGCACCAGGAGAGGGACTATTCATTGAGTTTTAGAAACCTTTCGTATTCACAGTGTGTCCGTTCTCTAGGTTTCCCGTACATGTTATAGCTGTAGTAATATTCCCTTCAACCTCGAGAGTTGGTACCCATGGAATGGGTGCCAGGCATTTGTGCTTTAAAGGGTCTGCATTTGCTCACCCAATCTCACCAATCGTCTCAGTCCCAAGTGTCCCTCCTTATGCCACATCCAGCTGTCGTTGTAGATAGGGTCATTCCAGGTTTCAGCAGAGACCCTGAAGGAATTGTAAAGAATTTCCCAGTTTTTTTGTTTTGTTTTTGAAATTCCTTTTTATAGTGGGTTTGAGCTGATTCTCGCTGCCATGTTTATGCCAGTCTAGACACAATTGATTCCCTTACGGAGACATATGAATACATAGGTTTTAAGATCCTTACTAGTCAGAAATATTCCTCTGCGGGAAATATGGGGTTTTGAGTCCCTTTCACTGAGGAAGGTGTAGGTCTTGTCTATTCCATAGTTGGTTTTTGGAACGGTGCCTGTGATTATATCAAACTCTGGTTTTATGCATCACCCCACCTCTCCTTTCCCTTAAGCAGGAATAAGAGTGTTTTCTAAATATGAGACACTGTTCTATTTCCTAACTCAGTTCAAGTGTAGCCATGTTTACAGGATCTTCATAAGTGATATCTTATGATAAGTTTCTTTTTCTGTGTGACTTATTTCACTTAGAATCATCGTACCTGAATGCACCCATTTTGCTGCTACTGGTCTTATGACATTGATTTCATGGCTGAGGGATATTCCATCGTACGTAAGTACCACAATTTTTTGAACCATTTTTATATTTCCTGGGATATTTATGGTGTACCCAAGTTGAGGTCCTTGTAAGCAGTGCAGCCCTAAATTTTGGGGTGGCTCTGTCTTATTGATTTTCAGTTTTTCCAAGGTATATTCCCTAGACTGGAAGTGCCCTTGGCTCTGTAACTCTGTTCTTTACTTGTTTTAGGGAACACAATGTACTCCTCCAGAGAGGCAGTTGGCAATTTACATCCCGCCCATCAGCATAACAAGGCTCCCTGTTCTCCAGAGCCTGTCTTGCCTTTCTGGTTTTTACACATTTTGTGGATGTCCCTTTTGACCGGTGGGAACTGATACTTCTTTGTAGTGCAGATTTGCATTGCCCGCTTGCTTGCTTGGTCAAAAAGGGCGTATGCGTTTTCTCCTGAATATATTCAGGAGAAAACGCATACGCCCTTTTTGGCCAAGTGCATCATTGTCGAAGTTGTGCCCCTCTTCCTGTGCTTTAAAGGCGATTCCAACGTACCTCTTGATATCTGTTTCCTGCTATTCTGCCTCGCATTCAAGTCCGCCTCGTTGCCTTCCCTCAACAGATTTTTGGATGATAGTTGTCCTTTATTACTCGTCCGGTTTGTGAATTGCTGTGCCCCTGAGCTCCATTTTTCAACTCGTTTTTGGTGAGCCGACCGCAAGTCCAAAATTTTGGTTCAGGACCTATACTGGTTCCCAGTGGGGGGCTGAGACTTTGGTTAATTCTTCTTCCTGCCGGGAAATTACAGTGATATGTGCCCGTCCAAATGCCTAACAGCTACTCTCTCATTGGTTCTCCCTCTTCCCTTTCATCCTCTGACAAATTGGCAACCTGTGCAATCCAGGAGGTTAAAGGGTCTGTCTCTCCAAGTTGGGAGGTTGATAGTAAAGCAGATGGAAAGTCAAACCAGAGCACCAGGAGAGGGACTATTCGTTGAGTTTTAGAGATCTTTCATATTGACAGTGTGTCCGTTCTCTAGGTTTCCCGTACATGTTATAACTGTAGTAATATTCCCTTCAACCTGGAGAGTTGGGACCCATGGAATGGGTGCCATGCATTATTGCTTTAAAGGATCTGCATTTGCTCACCCAATCTCACCAATCCTCTCAGTCCCAAGTGTTCAGCCTTATGCCACATCCAGCTGTCGTTGTAGATAAGGTCATTCCAGGTTTCATCAGAGACACTGAAGGAATTGTAAAGAATTTCCCAGTTTTTTTGTTTTGTTTTTGAAATTCCTTTTTATAGTGGGTTTGAGCTGATTCTCGCTGCCATGTTTATGCCAGTCTAGACACACTTGATTCCCTTACGGAGACATATCAATACATAGGTTTTAAGATTCTTACTAGTCAGATATATTCCTATGCGGGAAATATGGGGTTTTGAGTCCCTTTCACTGAGGAAGGTGTAGGTCTTGTCTATTCCATAGTTGGTTTTTGGAACGGTACCTGTGCTTATATCAAACTCTGGTTTTATGCATCACCCCACCTCTCCTTCCCCCTTAAGCAGGCATAAGAGTGTTTTCTAAATGTGAGACACTGTTCTCTTTCCTAACTCAGTTCAAGTGTAGCCATGTTTACAGGATCTTCATAAGTGATATCTTATGATAAGTTTCTTTTTCTCTGTGACTTATTTCACTTAGAATCATCGTACCTGAATCCACCCATTTTGCTGCTACTGGTCTTATGACATTGATTTCATGGCTGAGGGATATTCCATCGTACGTAAGTACCACAATTTTTTGAACCAATTTTATATTTCCTGGGATATTTAAGGTGTACCCAAGTTGAGGTCCTTGTAAGCAGTGCAGCCCTAAATTTTGGGGTGGCTCTGTCTTATTGATTTTCAGTTTTCCAAAGGTATATTCCCTAGACTGCAACTGCCCTTTGGCTCTGTAGCTCTGTTCTTTACTTGTTTTAGGGAACACAATGCACTCCTCCAGAGAGGCAGTTGGCAATTTACATCCCGCCCATCAGCATAAGAAGGCTCCTTGTTCTCCAGGGCCTGTCTTGCCTTTCTGGATTTTACACATTTTGTGGATGTCCCTTTTGACCGGTGGGAAGTGATACGTCTTTGTAGTGCAGATTTGCATTGCCCGCTTGCTTGCTTGGCCAAAAAGGGCGTATGCGTTTTCTCCTGAATATATTCAGGAGAAAACACATACGCCCTTTTGGCCAAGTGCATCATTGTCGAAGTTGTGCCCCTCTTCCTGTGCTTTAAAGGCGATTCCAACGTACCTCTGAAATCTGTTTCCTCCTCTTCTGCCTCGCTTTCAAGTCCGCCTCTTTGCCTTCCCTCAACTGATTTTTGGACGATAGTTGTCCTTTATTACTCGGCCAGTTTGTGAATTGCTGTGCCCCTGAGCTCCATTTTTCAACTCGTTTTTGGTGAGCTGACAGAATGTCCAAAATTTTGGTTCAGGAGCTATACTGGTTCCCGGTGGGTGGCTGAGACTTTGGTTAATTCTTCTTCCTGCCGGGAAATTACAGTGATATGTGCCCGTTCAAAGGCCTAACAGCTACTCTCTCATTGGTTCTCCCTCTTCCCTTTCATCCTCAGCCAAATTGGAAACGTGTGGGAACCAGGAGGTTAAAGGGGCTGTCTCTCCAAGTTGGGAGGTTGATAGTAAAGCAGATGGAAAGTCAAACCGGAGCACCAGGAGAGGGACTATTCGTTGAGTTTTAGAAACCTTTCGTATTCACAGTGTGTCCGTTCTCTAGGTTTCCCGTACATGTTATACCTGTAGTAATATTCCCTTCAACCTGGAGAGTTGGGACCCATGGAATGGGTGCCATGCATTATTGCTTTAAAGGGTCTGCATTTGCTCACCCAAACTCACCAATCCTCTCAGTCCCAAGTGTCCAGCCTTATGCCACTTCCAGCTGCCGTTGTAGATAGGGTCATTCCAGGTTTCATCAGAGACCCTGAAGGAATTGTAAAGAATTTGCCAGTTTTTTTGTTTTGTTTTTGAAATTCCTTTTTATAGTGGGTTTGATCTGATTCTCGCTGCCATGTTTATGCCAGTCTAGACAAACTTGATTCCCTTACGGAGACATATCAATACATAGGTTTTAAGATACTAACTTGTCAAATATATTCCTCTGCGGGAAATATGGGGTTTTGAGTCCCTTTCACTGAGGAAGGTGTAGGTCTTGTCTATTCAATAGTTGGTTTTTGGAACGGTACCTGTGCTTATATCAAACTCTGGTTTTATGCATCACCCCACCTCTCCTTCACCCTTAAGCAGGCATAAGAGTGTTTTCTAAATGTGAGACACTGTATCTCTTTCCTAACTCAGTTCAAGGGTAGCCATGTTTACAGAAACTTCATAAGTGATATCTTATGATAAGTTTCTTTTTCTGTGTGACTTATTTCACTTAGAATCATCGTACCTGAATCCACCCATTTTGCTGCTACTGGTCTTATGACATTGATTTCATGGCTGAGGGATTTTCCAACGTACGTAAGTACCTCAATTTCTGAACCATTTTTATATTTCCTGTTATATTCAAGGCGTACCCCAGTTGAGGTCCTTGTAAGCAGTGCAGCCCTAAATTTTGGCGTGGTTCTGTCTTATTCATTTTCAGTTTTCCCAAGGTATGTTCCCTAGATTGGAAGTGCCCTTGGCTCTGTAGCTCTGTTGTTTACTTGTTTTAGGGAACACAATGCACTCCTCCAGAGAGGCAGTTGGCAATTTACATCCCACCCATCAGCATAACAAGGCTCCCTGTTCTCCAGGGCCTGTCTTGCCTTTCTAGTTTTTACACATTTTGTGGATGTCCCTTTTGACCAGTGGGAATTGATACTTCTTTGTAGTGCAGATTTGCATTGCCCGCTTGCTTGCTTGGCCAAAAAGGGCGTATGCGTTTTTTCCTGAATATATTCAGGAGAAAACACATACGCCCTTTTTGGCCAAGTGCATCATTGTCGAAGTTGTGCCCCTCTTCCTGTGCTTTAAAGGCGATTCCAATGTACCTCTTGAAATCTGTTTCCTGCTATTCTGCCTCGCTTTCAAGTCCGCCTCGTTGCCTTCCCTCAACAGATTTTTGGACGATAGTTTTCCTTTATTACTCGGCCAGTTTGTGAATTGCTGTGCCCCTGAGCTCCATTGTTCAACTCGTTTTGGGTGAGCTGACCGCAAGTCCAAAATTTTGGTTCAGGACCTATACTGGTTCCCGGTGTGTGGCTGAGACTTTGGTTAATTCTTCTTTCTGCCGGGAAATTACAGTGATATGTGCCCGTCCAAAGGCCTAACAGCTACTCTCTCATTGGTTCTCCCTCTTCCCTTTCATCCTCTGCCAAATTGGAAACCTGTGCGAACCAGGAGGTTAAAGGGGCTGTCTCTCCAAGTTGGGAGGTTGATAGTAAAGCAGATGGAAAGTCAAACCGGAGCACCAGGAGAGGGACTATTCGTTGAGTTTTAGAAACCTTTCGTATTCACAGTGTGTCCGTTCTCTAGGTTTCCCGTACATGTTATAACTGTAGTAATATTCCCTTCAACCTGGAGAGTTGGGACCCATGGAATTGGTGCCATGCATTATTGCTTTAAAGGGTCTGCATTTGCTCACCCAATCTCACCAATCCTCTCAGTCCCAGGTGTCCAGCCTTATGCCACATCCAGCTGTCGTTGTACATAGGGTCATTCCAGGTTTCATCAGAGACCCTGAAGTTATTGTAAAGAATTTCCCAGTTTTTTTTGCTTTGTATTTGAAATTCCTTTTTATAATGGGTTTGAGCTGATTCTCGCTGCCATGTTTATGCCAGTCTAGACACACTTGATTCCCTTACGGAGACATATCAATACATAGGTTTTAAGATTCTTACTAGTCAGATATATTCCTCTGTGGGAAATATGGGGTTTTGAGTCCCTTTCACTGAGAAAGGTGTAGGTCTTGACTATTCCATAGTTGGTTTTTGGAACGGTACCTGTGCTTATATCAAACTCTGGTTTTATGCATCACCCCACCTCTCCTTCCCCCTTAAGCAGGCATAAGAGTGTTTTCTAAATGTGAGACACTGTTCTCTTTCCTAACTCAGTTCAAGTGTAGCCATGTTTACAGGATATTCTTAAGTGATATCTTATGATAAGTTTCTTTTTCTGTGTGACTCATTTCACTTAGAATCATCGTACCTGAATCCACCCATTTTGCTGCTACTGGTCTTATGACATTGATTTCATGGCTGAGGGATATTCCATTGTACGTAAGTACGACAATTTATTGAACCATTTTTATATTTCCTGGGATATTTAAGGTGTACCCAAGTTGAGGTCCTTGTAAGCAGTGCAGCCCTAAATTTTGGGGTGGCTCTGTCTTATTGATTTTCAGTTTTCCCAAGGTATATTCCCTAGACTGGAAGTGCCCTTGGCTCTGTAGCTCTGTTCTTTACTTGTTTTAGGGAACACAATGCACTCCTCCAGAGAGGCAGTTGGCAATTTACATCCCGCCCATCAGCATAACAAGGCTCCCTGTTCTCCAGGGCCTGTCTTGCCTTTCTGGTTTTTACAGGTTTTGTGGATGCCCCTTTTGACCGGTGGGAAGTGATACTTCATTGTAGTGCAGATTTGCTTTGCCCGCTTGCTTGCTTGGCCAAAAAGGGCGTATGCGTTTTCTCCTGAATATATTCAGGAGAAAACGCATACGCCCTTTTTGGCCAAGTGCATCATTGTCGAAGTTGTGCCCCTCTTCCTGAGCTTTAAAGGCGATTCCAACGTACCTCTTGAAATCTGTTTCCTGCTATTCTGCCTCGCTTTCAAGTCCAACTCGGTGCCTTCCCTCAACAGATTTTTGGACGATAGTTGTCCTTTATTACTCGGCCAGTTTGTGAATTGCGGTGCCCCTGAGCTCCATTTTCAACTCGTTTTTGGTGAGCTGACCGCAAGTCCAAAATTTTGGTTCAGGACTTATACTGGTTCCCGGTGGGTGGCTGAGATTTTGGTTAATTCTTCTTCCTGCCGGGAAATTACAATGATATGTGCCTGTCCTAGTGCCTAACTGCTAATCTCTCATTGGTTCTCCCTCTTCCCTTTAATCCTGTGCCAAATTGGCAACCTGTGCGAACCAGGAGGTTAAAGGGGCTGTCTCTCCAAGTTGGGAGTTTGATAGTAAAGCAAATGGAATGTCAAACCTGAGCACCAGGAGAGGGACTATTCGTTGAGTTTTAGAAACCTTTCGTATTCACAGTGTGTCCGTTCCCTAGGTTTCCCGTACATGTTATAACTGTAGTAATATTCCCTTCAACCTGGAGAGTTGGAAAGCATGGAATGGGTGCTATGCATTATTGCTTTAAAGGGTCTGCATTTGCTCACCCAATCTCACCAATCCTCTCAGTCCCAAGTGTCCAGCCTTATGCCACATCCAGCTGTCGTTGTAGATAGGGTCATTCCAGGTTTCATCAGAGACCCTGAAGGAATTGTAAAGAATTTCCCAGTTGTTTTGTTTTGTTTTTGAAATTCATTTTTATACTGGGTTTGAGCTGATTCTCGCTACCGTGTTTATTCCAGTCTACACACACTTGATTCCCTTACGGAGACATATCAATACATAGGTTTTAAGATTCTTACTAGTCAGATATATTCCTCTGCGGGAAATATGGGGTTTTGAGTCCCTTTCACTGAGAAAGGTGTAGGTCTTGTCTATTCCATAGTTTGTTTTTGGAACGGTACCTGTGCTTATATGAAACTCTGGTTTTATGCATCACACCACCTCTCCTTCCCCCTTAAGCAGGCATAATAGTGTTTTCTAAGTGTGAGACACTGTTCTCTTTCCTAACTCTGTTCAAGTGTAGCCATGTTTACAGGATCTTCATAAGTGATATCTTATGATAAGTTTCTTTTTCTGTGTGACTTATTTCACTTAGAATCATCGTACCTGAATCCACACATTTTGCTGCTACTGGTCTTATGACATTGGTTTCATGGCTGATATTCCATCGTACGTAAGTACCACAATTTTTTGAACCATTTTTATATTTCCTGGGATATTTAAGGTGTACCCAAATTGAAGTCCTTGTAAGCAGTGCAGCCCTAAATTTTGCGGTGGCTCTGTCTTATTGATTTTCAGTTTTCCCAAGGTATATTCCCTAGACTGGAAGTGCCCTTGGCTCTGTAGCTCTGTTGTTTACTTGTTTTAGGGAACACAATGCACTCCTCCAGAGAGGCAGTTGGCAAGTTACATCCCGCCCATTAGCATAACAAGGCTCCCTGTTCTCCAGGGCCTGTCTTGCCTTTCTGGTTTTTACACATTTTGTGGATGTCCCTTTGGACCGGTGGGAAGTGATACTTCTTTGTAGTGCAGATTTGCATTGCCCGCTTGCTTCCTTGGCCAAAAAGGGCGTATGCGTTTTCTCCTGAATATATTCAGGAGAAAACGCATACGCCCTTTGTGGCCAAGTGCATCATTGTTGAAGTTGTGCCCCTCTTCCTGTGCTTTAAAGGCGATTCCAACATACCTCTTGAAATCTGTTTCCTGCTATTCTGCCTCGCTTTCAAGTCCGACTCGTTGCCTTCCCTCAACAGATTTTTGGACGATAGTTGTCCTTTATTACTCGGCCAGTTTGTGAATTGCTGTGCCCCTGAGCTCCATTATTCAACTCTTATTTGGTGAGCTGACCGCAAGTCCAAAATTTTGGTTCAGGACCTTTACTGGTTCCCGGTTGTTGGCTGAGACTTTGGTTAATTCTTCTTACTGCCGGGAAGTTATAGTGATATGTGCCCGTCCAAATGCCCAACAGCTACTCTCTCATTGGTTCTCCCTCTTCCCTTTCATCCTCTGCCAAATTGGCAACCTGTGCGAACCAGGAGGTTAAAGGGGCTGTCTCTCCAAGTTGGGAGGTTGATAGTAAAGCAGATGGAAAGTCAAAGCGGAGCACCAGTAGAGGGACTATTCGTTGAGTTTTAGAAACCTTTCGTATTCACAGTGTGTCCGTTCTCTAGGTTTCCCGTACATGTTATAACTGTAGTAATATTCCCTTCAACCTGGAGGGTTGGGACCCATGGAATGGGTGCCATGCATTACTGATTTAAAGGGTCTGCATTTGCTCACCCAATCTCACCAATCCTCTCTGTCCCAAGTGTCCAGCCTTATGTCACATCCAGCTGTCGTTGTAGATAGGGTCATTCCAGGTTTCATCAGAGACCCTGAAGGAATTGTAAAGAATTTCCCAGTTTTTTTTGTTTTGTTTTTGAAATTCCTTTTTATAGTGGGTTTGAGCTGATTCTCGCTGCCATGTTTATGCAAGTCTAGACACACTTGATTCCCTTACAGAGACATATCAATACATAGGTTTTAAGATTATTACTAGTCAGATATATTTCTCTCCGGGAAATATGGGGTTTTGAGTCCCTTTCACTGAGGAAGGTGTAGGTCTTGTCTATTCCATAGTTGGTTTTGGAACGGTATCTGTGCTTATATCAAACTCTGGTTTTATGCATCACCCCACCTCTCCTTCCCCCTTAAGCAGGCATGAGAGTGTTTTCTAAATGTGAGACACTGTTCTCTTTCCTAACTCAGTTCAAGTGTAGCCATGTTTACAGGATCTTCATAAGTGATATCTTATGATAAGTTTCTTTTTCTGTGTGACTTATTTCACTTAGAATCATCATACCTGAATCCACCCATTTTGCTGCTACTGGTCTTATGACATTGATTTCATGGCTGAGGGATATTCCATCGTACGTAAGTACCACAATTTTTTGAACCATTTTTATATTTCCTGGGATATTTAAGGTGTACCAAACTTGAGGTCCTTGTAAGCAGTGCAGCCCTAAATTTTGGGGTGGCTCTGACTTATTGATTTTCAGTTTTCCCAAGGTATATTCCCTAGACTGGAAGTGCCCTTGGCTCTGTAGCTCTGTTGTTTACTTGTTTTAGGGAACACAATGCACTCCTCCAGAGAGGCAGTTGGCAATTTACATCCCGCCCATCAGCATAACAAGGCTCCCTGTTCTCCAGGGCCTGTCTTGCCTTTCTGGTTTTTACACATTTTGTGGATGTCCCTTTTGACCGGTGGGAAGCGATACTTCTTTGTAGTCCAGATTTGCATTGCCCGCTTGCTTGCTTGGCCAAAAAGGGCGTATGCGTTTTCTCCTGAATATATTCAGGAGAAAACGCATACGCCCTTTTTGGCCAAGTGCATCATTGTCGAATTTGTGTCCCTCTTCCTGTCCTTTAAAGGCAATTCCTACGTACCTCTTGAAATCTGTTTCCTGCTATTCTGCCTCGTTTTCAAGTCCGCCTCGTTGCCTTCCCTCAACAGATTTTTGGACGATAGTTGTCCTTTATTACTCGGCCAGTTTGTGAATTGCTGTGCCCCTGAGCTCCATTTTTCAACTCGATTTTGGTGAGCTTATCGCAAGTCCAAAGTTTTGGTTCAGGACCTATACTGGTTCCCGGTGGGTGGCTGAGACTTTGGTTAATTCTTCTTCCTGCCGGGAAATTACAGTGATATATGCCCGTCCAAATGCCTAACAGCTACTCTCTCATTGGTTCTCCTTCTTCCCTTTCATCCTCTGCCAAATTGGCAACCTGTGCGAACCAGGAGTTTAAAGGGGCTGTCTCTCCAAGTTGGGAGGTTGATAGTAAAGCAGATGGAAAGTCAAACTGGAGCACCTGGAGAGGGACTATTCGTTGAGTTTTAGAAACTTTTCGTATTCACAGTGTGTCCGTTCTCTAGGTTTCCCGTACATGTTATAACTGTAGTAATATTCCCTTCAACCTGGAGAGTTGGGACCCATGGAATGGGTGCCATGCATTATTGCTTTAAAGGGTCTGCATTTGCTCACCCAATCTCACCAATCCTCTCAGTCCCTAGTGTGCAGCCTTATGCCACATCCAGCTGTCGTTGTAGATAGGGTCATTCCAGGTTTCATCAGTTACCCTGAAGGAATTGTAAAGAATTTCCCAGTTTTTTTGTTTTGTTTTTGAAATTACTTTTTATAGTGGGTTTGAGCTGATTCTCGCTGCCATGTTTATGCCAGTCTAGACACACTTGATTCCCTTACGGAGACATATCAATACATAGGTTTTAAGATTCTTACTAGTCAGATATATTCCTCTGCGGGAAATATGGGGTTTTGAGCCCTTTCACTGAGGAAGGTGTTGGTCTTGTCTATTCCATAGTTGCTTTTTGGAACAGTACCTGTGCTTATATCAAACTCTGGTTTTATGCATCACCCCACCTCTCCTTCCCCCTTAAGCAGGCATAAGAATGTTTTCTAAATGTGAGACACTGTTCTCTTTCCTAACTCAGTTCAAGTGTAGCCATGTTTACAGGAACTTCATAAGTGATATCTTATGATAAGTTTCTTTTTCTCTGTGACGTATTTCTCTTAGAGTCATCGTACCTGAATCCACCCATTTTGCTGCTACTGGTCTTATGACATGGATTTCATGGCTGAGGGATATTCCATCGTACGTAAGTACCACAATTTCTTGAATCATTTTTATATTTCCTGGGATATTTAAGGTGTAACCAAGTTGAGGTCCTTGTAAGCAGTGCAGTCCTAAATTTTGGGGTGGCTCTGTCTTATTGATTTTAAGTTTTCCCAAGGTATATTCCCTAGACTGGAAGTGCCCTTGGCTCTGTAGTTCTGTTGTTTACTTGTTTTAGGGAACACAATGTACTCTTCCAGAGAGGCAGTTGGCAATTTATATCCCACCCATCAGCATAAGAAGGCTCCCTGTTCTCCAGGGCCTGTCTTGCCTTTCCGGTTTTTACACATTTTTGTGGATGTCCCTTTTGACCGTTGGGAAGTGATACTTCTTTGTAGTGCAGATTTGCATTGCCCGCTTGCTTGCTTGACCAAAAAGAGCATATGCGTTTTCTCCTGAATATATTCAGGAGAAAACGCATACACCCTTTTTGGCCAAGTGCATCATTGTCGAAGTTGTGCCCCTCTTCCTGTGCTTTAAAGGCGATTCCAACGTACCTCTTGAAATCTGTTTCCTGCTATTCTGCCTCGCTTTCAAGTCCGCCTCGTTTTCTTCCCTCAACAGATTTTTGGACGATAGTTGTCCTTTATTACTCGGCCAGTTTGTGAATTGCTGTGCCCCTGAGCTCCATTGTTCAACTCGTTTTGGGTGAGCTGACCGTAAGTCCAAAATTTTCGTTCAGGACCTATACTGGTTCCCGGTGGGTGGCTGAGACTTTGGTTAATTCTTCTTTCGGCCGGGAAATTACAGTGATATATGCCCGTCCAAAGGCCTAACAGCTACTCTCTCATTGGTTCTCCCTCTTCCCTTTCATCCTCTGCCAAATTGGAAACCTGTGCGAACCAGGAGGTTAAAGGGGCTGTCTCTCCAAGTTGGGAGGTTGATAGTAAACAGATGGAAAGTCAAAACGGACCACAGGAGAGGGACTATTCGTTGAGTTTTAGAAACCTTTCGTATTCACAGTGTGTCCGTTCTCTAGGTTTCCCGTACATGTTATAACTGTAGTAATATTCCCTTCAACCTGGAGAGTTGGGACCCATGGAATGGGTGCCATGCATTACTGCTTTAAAGGGTCTGCATTTGCTCACCCAATCTCACCAATCCTCCCAGTCCCAGGTGTCCAGCCTTATGCCACATCCAGCTGTCGTTGTACATAGGGTCATTCCAGATTTCATCAGAGACCCTGAAGGAATTGTAAAGAATTTCTCAATTTTTTTTTGTTTTGTTTTTGAAATTCCTTTTTATAATGGGT
The DNA here is from genome assembly GCF_949752795.1 of Hyperoodon ampullatus. Classification (NCBI taxonomy): domain Eukaryota; kingdom Metazoa; phylum Chordata; class Mammalia; order Artiodactyla; family Ziphiidae; genus Hyperoodon; species Hyperoodon ampullatus. Next base: position 882,470 of record NW_027641081.1, read on the forward strand.
TTGAGCTGATTCTCGCTGCCATGTTTATGCCAGTCTAGACACACTTGATTCCCTTACGGAGACATATCAATACATAGGTTTTAAGATTCTTACTAGTCAGATATATTCCTCTGTGGGAAATATGGGGTTTTGAGTCCCTCTCACTGAGGACGGTGTTGGTCTTGTCTATTCCATAGTTGGTTTTTGGAACGGTACCTGTGCTTATATCAAACTCTGGTTTTATGCATCACCCCACCTCTCCTTCCCCCTTAAGCAGGCATAAGAGTGTTTTCTAAATGTGAGACACTGTTCTCTTTCCTAACTCAGTTCAAGTGTAGCCATGTTTACAGGAACTTCATTAGTGATATCTTATGATAAGTTTCTTTTTCTGTGTGACTTATTTCACTTAGAATCATCGTACCTGAATCCACCCATTTTGCTGCTACTGGTCTTATGACATTGATTTCATGGCTGAGGGATATTCCATCGTACGTAAGTGCCACAATTTTTTGAACCATTTTTATATTTCCTGGGATATTTAAGGTGTACCGAAGTTGAGGTCCTTGTAAGCAGTGCAACCCTAAATATTGGGGTGGCTCTGTCTTATTGATTTTCAGTTTTCCCAAGGTATATTCCCTAGACTGGAAGTGCCCTTGGCTCTGTAGCTCTGTTCTTTACTTGTTTTAGGGAACACAATGCACTCCTCCAGAGAGGCAGTTGGCAATTTACATCCCGCCCATCAGCATAACAAGGCTCCCTGTTCTCCAGGGCCTGTCTTGCCTTTCTGCTTTTTACACATTTTGTGGATGTCCCTTTTGACCGGTGGGAAGTGATACTTCTTTGTAGTGCAGATTTGCATTGCCCGCTTGCTTGCTTGGCCAAAAAGGGCGTATGTGTTTTCTCCTGAATATATTCAGGAGAAAACGCATACGCCCTTTTTGGCCAAGTGCATCATTGTCGAAGTTGTGCCCCACTTCCTGTGCTTTAAAGGTGATTCAAACGTATCTCTTGAAATCTGTTTCCTGCTATTCTGCCTCGCTTTCAAGTCCGCCTCACAGCCTTCCCTCAACAGATTTTTGGAGGATAGTTGTCCTTTATTACTCGGCCAGTTTGTGAATTGCTGTGCCCCTGAGCTCCATTTTTCAACTCGTTTTTGGTGAGCTGACCGCAAGTCCAAAATTTTGGTTCAGGACCTATACTGGTTCCCGGTGTGTGGCTGAGACTTTGGTTAATTCTTCTTCCTGCCGGGAAATTACAGTGATATATGCCCGTCCAAATGCCTAACAGCTACTCTCTCATTGGTTCTCCTTCTTCCCTTTCATCCTCTGCCAAATTGGCAACCTGTGCAAACCAGGAGGTTAAAGGGGCTGTCTCTCCAAGTTGGGCGGTTGATAGTAAAGCAGATGGAAAGTCAAACCGGAGCACCAGGAGAGGGACTATTCGTTGAGTTTTAGAAACCTTTCGTATTCACAGTGTGTCCGTTCTCTAGGTTTCCCGTACATGTTATAGCTGTAGTAATATTCCCTTCAAACTGGAGAGTTGAGACCCATGGAATGGGTGCCATGCATTATTGCTTTAAAGGGTCTGCATTTGCTCACCCAATCTCACCAATCTTCTCAGTCCCAAGTGTCCCTCCTTATGCCACATCCAGCTGTTGTTGTAGATAGGGTCATTCCAGGTTTCATCAGAGACTCTGAAGGAATTGTAAAGAATTTCCCAGTTTATTTGTTTTTTTTTTGAAATTCCTTTTTATAGTGGGTTTGAGCTGATTCTCGCTGCCATCTTTATGCCAGTCTAGACACACTTGATTCCCTTACGGAGACATATCAATACATAGGTTTTAAGATTCTTACTAGTCAGATATATTCCTCTGCGGGAAATATGGGGCTTTGAGTCCCTTTCTCTGAGGAAGGTGTAGGTCTTGTCTATTCCATAGTTGGTTTTTGGAACGGTACCTGTGCTTATATCAAACTCTGGTTTTATGCATCACCCCACCTCTCCTTCCCCCTTAAGCAGGCATAAGAGTGTTTTCTAAATGTGAGACACTGTTCTCTTTCCTAACTCAGTTCAAGTGTATCCATGTTTATAGGACCTTCATAAGTGATATCCTATGATATGTTTCATTTTCTGTGTGACTTATTTCACTTAGAATCATTGTACCTGAATCAACCCATTTTGCTGCTACTGGTCTTATGACATTGATTTCATGGCTGAGGGATATTCCATCATACGTAAGTACCACAATTTTTTGAACCATTTTTATATTTCCTGGGATAATTTAGGTGTATCCAAGTTGAGGTCCTTGTAAGCAGTTCAGCCCTAAATTTTGGGGTGGCTCTGTCTCATTGATTTTCAGTTTTCCCAAGGTATATTCCCTAGACTGGAATTGCCCTTGGCTCTGTTGCTCTGTTGTTTACTTGTTTTAGGGAACACAATGCACTCCTCCAGAGAGGCAGTTGGCAATTTACATCCCGCCCATCAGCATAACAAGGCTCCCTGTTCTCCAGGGCCTGTCTTGCCTTTCTGGTTTTTACACATTTTGTGGATGTCCCTTTTGACCGGTGGGAATTGATACTTCTTTGTAGTGCAGATTTGCATTGCCCGCTTGCTTGCTTGGCCAAAAAGGGCGTATGCGTTTTCTCCTGAATATATTCAGGAGAAAACACATACGCCCTTTTTGGCCAAGTGCATCATTGTCGAAGTTGTGCCCCTCTTCCTGTGCTTTAAAGGCGATTCAAACGTACCTCTTGAAATCTGTTTCCTGCTATTCTGCCTCGCTTTCAAGTCCGCCTCGTTGCCTTCCCTCAACAGATTTTTGGACGATAGTTGTCCTTTATTACTCGGCCAGTTTGTGAATTGCTGTGCCCCTGAGCTCCATTTTTCAACTCGTTTTTGGTGAGCTGACCGCAAGTCCAAAATTTTGGTTCAGGACCTATACTGGTTCCCGGTGGGTGGCTGAGACTTTGGTTAATTCTTCTTCCTGCCGGGAAATTACAGTGATATGTGCCCCTCCAAATGCCTAATAGCTACTCTCTCATTGGTTCTCCCTCTTCCCTTTCATCCTCTGCCAAATTGGCAACCTGTGCGAACCAGGAGGATAAAGGGTCTGTCTCTCCAAGTAGGGAGGTTGATAGTAAAGCAGATGGAAAGTCAAACCAGAGCACCAGGAGAGGGGCTATTCGTTGAGTTTTAGAAACCTTTCGTATTCACAGTGTGTCCGTTCCCTAGGTTTCCCGTACATGTTATAGCTGTAGTAATATTCCCTTCAACCTGGAGAGCTGGGTCCCATGGAATGGGTGCCAGGCATTTGTGCTTTAAAAGGTCTGCATTTCCTCAACCAATCTCACCAATCGTCTCAGTCCCAAGTGTCCGTCCTTATGCCACATCCAGCTGTCGTTGTAGATAGGGTCATTCCAGGTTTCATCAGAGACCCTGAAGGAATTGTAAAGAATTTCCCAGTTTTTTTGTTTTGTTTTTGAAATTCCTTTTTATAGTGGGTTTGAGCTGATTCTCGCTGCCATGTTTATGCCAGTCTAGACACACTTGATTCCCTTACGGAGACATATCAATACATAGGTTTTAAGATTCTTACTAGTCAGATATATTCCTCTGCGGGAAATATGGGGTTTTGAGTCCCTTTCACTGAGGAAGGTGTAGGTCTTGTCTATTTCATAGTTGGATTTTGGAACGGTACCTGTGCTTATATCAAACTCTGGTTTTATGCATCACCCCACCTCTCCTTCCCCCTTAAGCAGGCATAAGAGTGTTTTCTAAATGTAAGACACTGTCCTCTCTCCTAACTCAGTTCAAGTGTAGCCATGTTTACAGGATCTTCATAAGTGATATCTTATGATAAGTTTCTTTTTCTGTGTGACTTATTTCACTTAGAATCATCGTACCTGAATCCACCCATTTTGCTGCTACTGGTCTTATGACATTGATTTCATGGCTGAGGGATATTCCATCGTACGTAAGTACCACAATTTTTTGAACCATTTTTATATTTCCTGGTTTATTTAAGGTGTACCCAAGTTGAGGTCCTTGTAAGCAGTGCAGCCCTAAATTTTGGGGTGGCTCTGTCTTATTGATTTTCAGTTTTCCCAAGGTATATTCCCTAGCCTGGAAGTGCCCTTGGCTCTGTAGCTCTGTTCTTTACTTGTTTTAGGGAACACAATGTACTCTTCCAGAGAGGCAGTTGGCAATTTACATCCCGCCCATCACCATAACAAGGCTCCCTGTTCTCCAGGGTCTGTCTTGCCTTTCTGGTTTTTACACATTTTGTGGATGTCCCTTTGACTGGTGGGAAGTGCAGATTTGCATTGCCCGCTTGCTTGCTTGGCCAAAAAGGGCGTATGCGTTTTCTCCTGAATATATTCAGGAGAAAACGCATACGCCCTTTTTGGCCAAGTGCATCATTGTCGAAGTTGTGCCCCTCTTCCTGTGCTTTAAAGGCGATTCCAACGTACCTCTTGAAATCTGTTTCCTGCTATTCTGCCTCGCTTTCAAGTCCGCCTCGTTGCCTTCCCTCAACTGATTTTTGGACGAGAGTTGTCCTTTATTACTCGGCCAGTTTGTGAATTGCTGTGCCCCTGAGCTCCATTTTTCAACTCAATTTTTTGTGAGCTGACCGCAAGTCCAAAATTTTGGTTCAGGAACTATGCTGGTTCCCAGTGGGGGGCTGAGACTTTGGTTAATTCTTCTTTCTGCCGGGAAGTTAGAGTGATATGTGCCCGTCCAAATGCCTAACAGCTACTCTCTCATTGGTTCTCCCTCTTCCCTTTCAACCTCTGCCAAATTGTAAACCTGTGCGAACCAGGAGGTTAAAGGGGCTGTCTCTCCAAGTAGGGAGGTTGATAGTAAAGCAGATGGAAAGTCAAACCAGAGCACCAGGAGAGGGGCTATTCGTTGAGTTTTAGAAACCTTTCGTATTCACAGTGTGTCCGTTCTCTAGGTTTCCCGTACATGTTATAGCTGTAGTAATATTCCCTTCAACCTGGAGAGTTGGGACCCATGGAATGGGTGCCAGGCATTATTGCTTTAAAGGGTCTGCATTTGCTCACCCAATCTCACCAATCCTCTCAGTCCTGATTTTTGGACGATAGTTGTCCTTTATTACTCGGCCAGTTTGTGAATTGCTGTGCCCCTGAGCTCCATTTTTCAACTCAATTATTTGTGAGCTGACCGCAAGTCCAAAATTTTGGTTCAGGACCTATACTGGTTCCCGGTGGGTGGCTGAGACTGTGGTTAATTCTTCTTCCTGCCGGGAAGTTAGAGTGATATGTGCCCGTCCAAATGCCTAACAGCTACTCTCTCATTGGTTCTCCCTCTTCCCTTTCATCCTCTGCCAAATTGGAAACCTGTGCGAACCAGGAGGTTAAAGGGTCTATCTCTCCAAGTTGGGAGGTTGATAGTAAAGCAGATGGAATGTCAAACGGGAGCACCAGGAGAGGGACTATTCGTTGAGTTTTAGAAACCTTTCGTATTCACAGTGTGTCCGTTCTCTAGGTTTCCGGTACATGTTATAGCTGTAGTAATATTCCCTTCAACCTGGAGAGTTGGGACCCATGGAATGGGTGCCAGGCATTATTGCTTTAAAGGGTCTGCATTTGCTCACCCAATCTCACCAATCCTCTCAGTCCCAAGTGTCCCTCCTTATGCCACATCCAGCTGTCGTTGTAGATAGGGTCATTCCAGGTTTCATCAGAGACCATGAAGGAATTGTAAAGAATTTCCCAGTTTTTTTGTTTTGTTTATGAAATTCCTTTTTATAGTGGGTTTGAGCTTATTCTCGCTGTCATTTTTATGCTAGTCTAGACACACTTGATTCCCTTACGGAGACATATCAATACATAGGTTTTAAGATTCTTACTTGTCAGATATATTCCTCTGCGGGAAATATTGGGTTTTGAGTCCCTTTCACTGAGGAAGTTGTAGGTCTTGTCTATTCCATAGTTGGTTTTTGGAACGGTACCTGTGCTTATATCAAACTCTGGTTTTATGCATCACCCCACCTCTCCTTCCCCCTTAAGCAGGCATAAGAGTGTTTTCTAAATGTAAGACACTGTCCTCTCTCCTAACTCAGTTCAAGTGTAGCCATGTTTACAGGATCTTCATAAGTGATATCTTATGATAAGTTTCTTTTTCTGTGTGACTTATTTCACTTAGAATCATTGTACCTGAATCCACACATTTTGCTGCTACTGGTCTTATGACATTGATTTCATGGCTGAGGGATATTCCATCGTACGTAAGTACCACAATTTTTTGAACCATTTTTATATTTCCTGGGATATTTAAGGTGTACCCAAGTTGAGGTCCTTGTAAGCAGTGCAGCCCTAAATTTTGGGGTGGCTTTGTCTTATTGATTTTCAGTTTTCCAACGGTATATTCCCTAGACTGGAAGTGCCCTTGGCTCTGTTGCTCTGTTGTTTACTTGTTTTAGGGAACACAATGCACTCCTCCAGAGAGGCAGTTGGCAATTTACATCCTGCCCATCAGCATAACAAGGCTCCCTGTTCTCCAGGGCCTGTCTTGCCTTTCTGGTTTTTACACATTTTGTGGATGTCCCTTTTGACCGGTGGGAAGTGATACTTCTTTGTAGTGCAGATTTGCATTGCCCGCTTGCTTGCTTGGCCAAAAAGGGCGTATGCGTTTTCTCCTGAATATATTCAGGAGAAAACGCATACGCCCTTTTTGGCCAAGTGCATCATTGTCGAAGTTGTGCCCCTCTTCCTGTGCTTTAAAGGCGATTCCAACGTACCTCTTGAAATCTGTTTCCTGCTATTCTGCCTCGCTTTCAAGTCCGCCTCGTTGCCTTTCCTCAACAGATTTTTGGAGGATAATTGTCCTTTATTACTCGGCCAGTTTGTGAATTGCTGTGCCCCTGAGCTCCATTTTTCAACTCGTTTTTGGTGAGCTGACCGCAAGTCCAAAATTTTGGTTCAGGACCTATACTGGTTCCCGGTGGGTGGCTGAGACTTTGGTTAATTCTTCTTCCTGCTGGGAAATTACAGAGATATGTGCCCGTCCAAATGCCTAACAGCTACTCTCTCATTGGTTCTCCCTCTTCCCTTTCATTCTCTGCCAAATTGGCAACCTGGGCGAACCAGGAGGTTAAAGGGGCTGTCTCTCCATGTTGGGAGATTGATAGTAAAGCAGATGGAAAGTCAAACCGGAGCACCAAGAGAGGGACTATTCGTTGAGTTTTAGAAACCTTTCATATTCACAGTGTGTCCGTTCTCTAGGTTTCCCGTACATGTTATAGCTGTAGTAATATTCCCTTCAACCTGTAGAGTTGGGACCCATGGAATGGGTGCCATGCATTATTGCTTTAAAGGGTCTGCATTTGCTCACCCAATCTCAACAATCCTCTCAGTCCCAAGTGTCCAGCCTTATGCCACATCCAGCTGTCGTTGTAGATAGGTTCATTCCAGGTTTCATCAGAGACCCTGAAGGAATTGTAAAGAATTTCCCAGTTTTTTTGTTTTGTTTTTGAAATTCCTTTTTATAGTGGGTTTGAGCTGATTCTCGCTGCCATGTTTATGCCAGTCTAGACACACTTGATTCCCTTACGGAGACATATCAATACATAGGTTTTAAGATTCTTACTAGTCAGATATATTCCTCTGTGGGAAATATGGGGTTTTGAGTCCCTTTCACTGAGGAAGGTGTAGGTCTTGTCTATTACATAGTTGGTTTTTGGAACGGTACCTGTGCTTATATCAAACTCTGGTTTTATGCATCACCCCACCTCTCCTTCCCCCTTAAGCAGGCATAAGAGTGTTTTCTAAATATGAGACACTGTTCTCTTTCCTAACTCAGTTCAAGTGTAGCCATGTTTACAGGATCTTCATAAGTGATATCTTATGATAAGTTTCTTTTTGTCTGTGACTTATTTCACTTAGAATCATCGTACCTGAATCCACCCATTTTGCTGCTACTGGTCTTATGACATTGATTTCATGGCTGAGGGATATTCCATCGTACGTAAGTACCACAATTTTTTGAACCATTTTTATATTTCCTGGGATATTTAAGGTGTACCCAAGTTGAGGTCCTTGTAAGCAGTGCAGCCCTAAATTTTGGGGTGGCTCTGTCTTATTGATTTTCAGATTTCCCAAGGTATATTCCCTAGACTGGAAGTGCCCTTGGCTCTGTAACTCTGTTCTTTACTTGTTTTAGGGAACACAATGTACTCCTCCAGAGAGGCAGTTGGCAATTTACATCCCGCCCATCAGCATAACAAGGCTCCCTGTTCTCCAGGGCCTGTCTTGCCTTTCTGGTTTTTACACATTTTGTGGATGTCCCTTTTGACCGGTGGGAACTGATACTTCTTTGTAGTGCAGATTTGCATTGCCCGCTTGCTTGCTTGGTCAAAAAGGGCGTATGCGTTTTCTCCTGAATATATTCAGGAGAAAACGCATACGCCCTTTTTGGCCAAGTGCATCATTGTCGAAGTTGTGCCCCTCTTCCTGTGCTTTAAAGGCGATTCCAACGTACCTCTTGAAATAAGTTTCCTGCTATTCTGCCACGCTTTCAAGTCCGCCTCGTTGCCTTCCCTCAACAGATTTCTGGACGATAGTTGTCCTTTATTACTCGGCCAGTTTGTGAATTGCTGTGCCCCTGAGCTCCATTTTTCAACTCGTTTTTGTTGAGCAGACCGCAAGTTCAAAATTTTGGTTCAGGAACTATGCTGGTTCCCGGTGGGGGGCTGAGACTTTGGTTAATTCTTCTTCCTGCCGGGAAGTTAGAGTGATATGTGCCCGTCCAAATGCCTAACAGCTACTCTCTCATTGGTTCTCCCTCTTCCCTTTCATCCTCTGCCAAATTGGAAATGTGTGCGAACCAGGAGGTTAAAGGGGCTGTCTCTCCAATTTGGGAGGTTGATAGTAAAGCTGATGGAAAGTCAAATCAGAGCACCAGGAGAGGGACTATTCGTTGAGTTTTAGAATCCTTTCGTATTCACAGTGTGTCCGTACTCTAGGTTTCCGTACATGTTATAACTGTAGTAATATTCCCTTCATCCTTGAGAGTTGGGACCCATGGAGTGGGTGCCATGCATTATTGCTTTAAAGGGTCTGCATTTGCTCACCCACTCTCACCAATCCTCTCAGTCCCAAGTGTCCAGCCTTATGCCACATCCAGCTGTCGTTGTAGATAGGGTCATTCCAGGTTTCATCAGAGACCCTGAAGGAATTGTAAAGAATTTCCCAGTTTTTTTGTTTTGTTTTTGAAATTCCTTTTTATAGTGGGTTTGAGCTGATTCTCGCTGCCATGTTTATGCCAGTCTAGACACACTTGATTCCCTTACGGAGACATATCAATACATAGGTTTTAAGATTCTTACTAGTCAGATATATTCCTCTGCGGGAAATATGGGGTTTTGAGTCCCTTTCACTGAGGAAGGTGTAGGTCTTGTCTATTACATAGTTGGTTTTTGGAACGGTACCTGTACTTATATCAAACTCTGGTTTTATGCATCACCCCACCTCTCCTTCCCCCTTAAGCACGCATCAGGGTGTTTTCTAAATGTGAGACACTGTTCTCATTCCTTACTCAGTTCAAGTGTAGCCATGTTTACAGGATCTTCATAAGTGATATCTTATGATACCTCTCTTTTTCTGTGTGACTTATTTCACTTAGAATCATCGTACCTGAATCCACCCGTTTTGCTGTTCTTGGTCTTATGACATTGATTTCATGGCAGGGATATTCCATCGTACGTTAGTACCACAATTTTTCGAACCATTTTTATATTTCCTAGGATATTTAAGGTGTACCCAAGTTGAGGTCCTTGTAAGCAGTGCAGCCCTAAATTTTGGGGTGGCTCTGTGTTATTGATTTTCAGCTTTCCCAAGGTATATTCCCTAGACTGGAAGTGCCCTTGGCTCTGTAGCTCTGTTGTTTACTTGTTTTAGGGAACACAATGCACTCCTCCAGAGAGGCAGTTGGCAATTTACATCCCGCCCATCAGCATAACAAGGCTCCCTGTTCTCCAGGGCCTGTCTTGCCTTTCTGGTTTTTACACATTTTGTGGATGTCCCTTTTGACCCGTGGGAAGGGATACTTCTTTGTAGTGCAGATTTGCATTGCCCGCTTGCTTGCTTGGCCAAAAAGGGCGTATGCATTTTCTCCTGAATATATTCAGGAGAAAACGCATACGCCCTTTTTGGCCAAGTGCATCATTGTCGAAGTTGTGCCCCTCTTCCTGTGCTTTAAAGGCGATTCCAACGTACCTCTTGATATCTGTTTCCTGCTATTCTGCCTCGCATTCAAGTCCGCCTCGTTGCCTTCCCTCAACAGATTTTTGGATGATAGTTGTCCTTTATTACTCGGCCGGTTTGTGAATTGCTGTGCCCCTGAGCTCCATTTTTCAACTCGTTTTTGGTGAGCCGACCGCAAGTCCAAAATTTTGGTTCAGGACCTATACTGGTTCCCAGTGGGGGGCTGTGACTTTGGTTAATTCTTCTTCCTGCCGGGAAATTACAGTGATATGTGCCCGTCCAAATGCCTAACAGCTACTCTCTCATTGGTTCTCCCTCTTCCCTTTCATCCTCTGACAAATTGGCAACCTGTGCAATCCAGGAGGTTAAAGGGTCTGTCTCTCCAAGTTGGGAGGTTGATAGTAAAGCAGATGGAAAGTCAAACCAGAGCACCAGGAGAGGGACTATTCGTTGAGTTTTAGAGATCTTTCATATTGACAGTGTGTCCGTTCTCTAGGTTTCCCGTACATGTTATAACTGTAGTAATATTCCCTTCAACCTGGAGAGTTGGGACCCATGGAATGGGTGCCATGCATTATTGCTTTAAAGGATCTGCATTTGCTCACCCAATCTCACCAATCCTCTCAGTCCCAGGTGTCCAGCCTTATGCCACATCCAGCTGTCGTTGTACATAGGGTCATTCCAGGTTTCATCAGAGACACTGAAGGAATTGTAAAGAATTTGCCAGTTTTTTTGTTTTGTTTTTGAAATTCCTTTTTATAGTGGGTTTGATCTGATTCTCGCTGCCATGCTTATGCCAGTCTAGACAAACTTGATTCCCTTACGGAGACATATCAATACATAGGTTTTAAGATACTAACTTGTCAAATATATTCCTCTGCGGGAAATATGGGGTTTTGAGTCCCTTTCACTGAGGAAGGTGTAGGTCTTGTCTATTCAATAGTTGGTTTTTGGAACGGTACCTGTGCTTATATCAAACTCTGGTTTTATGCATCACCCCACCTCTCCTTCACCCTTAAGCAGGCATAAGAGTGTTTTCTAAATGTGAGACACTGTATCTCTTTCCTAACTCAGTTCAAGGGTAGCCATGTTTACAGAAACTTCATAAGTGATATCTTATGATAAGTTTCTTTTTCTGTGTGACTTATTTCACTTAGAATCATCATACCTGAATCCACCCATTTTGCTGCTACTGGTCTTATGACATTGATTTCATGGCTGAGGGATTTTCCAACGTACGTAAGTACCTCAATTTTCTGAACCATTTTTATATTTCCTGTTATATTCAAGGCGTACCCCAGTTGAGGTCCTTGTAAGCAGTGCAGCCCTAAATTTTGGCGTGGTTCTGTCTTATTCATTTTCAGTTTTCCCAAGGTATGTTCCCTAGATTGGAAGTGCCCTTGGCTCTGTAGCTCTGTTGTTTACTTGTTTTAGGGAACACAATGCACTCCTCCAGAGAGGCAGTTGGCAATTTACATCCCGCCCATCAGCATAACAAGGCTCCCTGTTCTCCAGGGCCTGTCTTGCCTTTCTGGTTTTTACACATTTTGTGGATGTCCCTTTTGACCAGTGGGAATTGATACTTCTTTGTAGTGCAGATTTGCATTGCCCGCTTGCTTGCTTGGCCAAAAAGGGCGTATGCGTTTTCTCCTGAATATATTCAGGAGAAAACACATACGCCCTTTTTGGCCAAGTGCATCATTGTCGAAGTTGTGCCCCTCTTCCTGTGCTTTAAAGGCGATTCCAATGTACCTCTTGAAATCTGTTTCCTGCTATTCTGCCTCGCTTTCAAGTCCGCCTCGTTGCCTTCCCTCAACAGATTTTTGGACGATAGTTTTCCTTTATTACTCGGCCAGTTTGTGAATTGCTGTGCCCCTGAGCTCCATTGTTCAACTCGTTTTGGGTGAGCTGACCGCAAGTCCAAAATTTTGGTTCAGGACCTATACTGGTTCCCGGTGTGTGGCTGAGACTTTGGTTAATTCTTCTTTCTGCCGGGAAATTACAGTGATATGTGCCCGTCCAAAGGCCTAACAGCTACTCTCTCATTGGTTCTCCCTCTTCCCTTTCATCCTCTGCCAAATTGGAAACCTGTGCGAACCAGGAGGTTAAAGGGGCTGTCTCTCCAAGTTGGGAGGTTGATAGTAAAGCAGATGGAAAGTCAAACCGGAGCACCAGGAGAGGGACTATTCGTTGAGTTTTAGAAACCTTTCGTATTCACAGTGTGTCCGTTCTCTAGGTTTCCCGTACATGTTATAACTGTAGTAATATTCCCTTCAACCTGGAGAGTTGGGACCCATGGAATTGGTGCCATGCATTATTGCTTTAAAGGGTCTGCATTTGCTCACCCAATCTCACCAATCCTCTCAGTCCCAGGTGTCCAGCCTTATGCCACATCCAGCTGTCGTTGTACATAGGGTCATTCCAGGTTTCATCAGAGACCCTGAAGTTATTGTAAAGAATTTCCCAGTTTTTTTTGCTTTGTATTTGAAATTCCTTTTTATAATGGGTTTGAGCTGATTCTCGCTGCCATGTTTATGCCAGTCTAGACACACTTGATTCCCTTACGGAGACATATCAATACATAGGTTTTAAGATTCTTACTAGTCAGATATATTCCTCTGTGGGAAATATGGGGTTTTGAGTCCCTTTCACTGAGAAAGGTGTAGGTCTTGACTATTCCATAGTTGGTTTTTGGAACGGTACCTGTGCTTATATCAAACTCTGGTTTTATGCATCACCCCACCTCTCCTTCCCCCTTAAGCAGGCATAAGAGTGTTTTCTAAATGTGAGACACTGTTCTCTTTCCTAACTCAGTTCAAGTGTAGCCATGTTTACAGGATATTCTTAAGTGATATCTTATGATAAGTTTCTTTTTCTGTGTGACTCATTTCACTTAGAATCATCGTACCTGAATCCACCCATTTTGCTGCTACTGGTCTTATGACATTGATTTCATGGCTGAGGGATATTCCATTGTACGTAAGTACGACAATTTATTGAACCATTTTTATATTTCCTGGGATATTTAAGGTGTACCCAAGTTGAGGTCCTTGTAAGCAGTGCAGCCCTAAATTTTGGGGTGGCTCTGTCTTATTGATTTTCAGTTTTCCCAAGGTATATTCCCTAGACTGGAAGTGCCCTTGGCTCTGTAGCTCTGTTCTTTACTTGTTTTAGGGAACACAATGCACTCCTCCAGAGAGGCAGTTGGCAATTTACATCCCGCCCATCAGCATAACAAGGCTCCCTGTTCTCCAGGGCCTGTCTTGCCTTTCTGGTTTTTACAGGTTTTGTGGATGTCCCTTTTGACCGGTGGGAAGTGATACTTCATTGTAGTGCAGATTTGCTTTGCCCGCTTGCTTGCTTGGCCAAAAAGGGCGTATGCGTTTTCTCCTGAATATATTCAGGAGAAAACGCATACGCCCTTTTTGGCCAAGTGCATCATTGTCGAAGTTGTGCCCCTCTTCCTGAGCTTTAAAGGCGATTCCAACGTACCTCTTGAAATCTGTTTCCTGCTATTCTGCCTCGCTTTCAAGTCCAACTCGGTGCCTTCCCTCAACAGATTTTTGGACGATAGTTGTCCTTTATTACTCGGCCAGTTTGTGAATTGCGGTGCCCCTGAGCTCCATTTTCAACTCGTTTTTGGTGAGCTGACCGCAAGTCCAAAATTTTGGTTCAGGACTTATACTGGTTCCCGGTGGGTGGCTGAGATTTTGGTTAATTCTTCTTCCTGCCGGGAAATTACAATGATATGTGCCTGTCCTAGTGCCTAACTGCTAATCTCTCATTGGTTCTCCCTCTTCCCTTTAATCCTGTGCCAAACTGGCAACCTGTGCGAACCAGGAGGTTAAAGGGGCTGTCTCTCCAAGTTGGGAGTTTGATAGTAAAGCAAATGGAATGTCAAACCTGAGCACCAGGAGAGGGACTATTCGTTGAGTTTTAGAAACCTTTCGTATTCACAGTGTGTCCGTTCCCTAGGTTTCCCGTACATGTTATAACTGTAGTAATATTCCCTTCAACCTGGAGAGTTGGAAAGCATGGAATGGGTGCTATGCATTATTGCTTTAAAGGGTCTGCATTTGCTCACCCAATCTCACCAATCCTCTCAGTCCCAAGTGTCCAGCCTTATGCCACATCCAGCTGTCGTTGTAGATAGGGTCATTCCAGGTTTCATCAGAGACCCTGAAGGAATTGTAAAGAATTTCCCAGTTGTTTTGTTTTGTTTTTGAAATTCATTTTTATACTGGGTTTGAGCTGATTCTCGCTACCGTGTTTATTCCAGTCTACACACACTTGATTCCCTTACGGAGACATATCAATACATAGGTTTTAAGATTCTTACTAGTCAGATATATTCCTCTGCGGGAAATATGGGGTTTTGAGTCCCTTTCACTGAGAAAGGTGTAGGTCTTGTCTATTCCATAGTTTGTTTTTGGAACGGTACCTGTGCTTATATGAAACTCTGGTTTTATGCATCACACCACCTCTCCTTCCCCCTTAAGCAGGCATAATAGTGTTTTCTAAGTGTGAGACACTGTTCTCTTTCCTAACTCTGTTCAAGTGTAGCCATGTTTACAGGATCTTCATAAGTGATATCTTATGATAAGTTTCTTTTTCTGTGTGACTTATTTCACTTAGAATCATCGTACCTGAATCCACACATTTTGCTGCTACTGGTCTTATGACATTGGTTTCATGGCTGATATTCCATCGTACGTAAGTACCACAATTTTTTGAACCATTTTTATATTTCCTGGGATATTTAAGGTGTACCCAAGTTGAAGTCCTTGTAAGCAGTGCAGCCCTAAATTTTGCGGTGGCTCTGTCTTATTGATTTTCAGTTTTCCCAAGGTATATTCCCTAGACTGGAAGTGCCCTTGGCTCTGTAGCTCTGTTGTTTACTTGTTTTAGGGAAACCAATGCACTCCTCCAGAGAGGCAGTTGGCAAGTTACATCCCGCCCATTAGCATAACAAGGCTCCCTGTTCTCCAGGGCCTGTCTTGCCTTTCTGGTTTTTACACATTTTGTGGATGTCCCTTTGGACCGGTGGGAAGTGATACTTCTTTGTAGTGCAGATTTGCATTGCCCGCTTGCTTCCTTGGCCAAAAAGGGCGTATGCGTTTTCTCCTGAATATATTCAGGAGAAAACGCATACGCCCTTTGTGGCCAAGTGCATCATTGTTGAAGTTGTGCCCCTCTTCCTGTGCTTTAAAGGCGATTCCAACATACCTCTTGAAATCTGTTTCCTGCTATTCTGCCTCGCTTTCAAGTCCGACTCGTTGCCTTCCCTCAACAGATTTTTGGACGATAGTTGTCCTTTATTACTCGGCCAGTTTGTGAATTGCTGTGCCCCTGAGCTCCATTATTCAACTCGTATTTGGTGAGCTGACCGCAAGTCCAAAATTTTGGTTCAGGACCTTTACTGGTTCCCGGTTGTTGGCTGAGACTTTGGTTAATTCTTCTTACTGCCGGGAAGTTATAGTGATATGTGCCCGTCCAAATGCCCAACAGCTACTCTCTCATTGGTTCTCCCTCTTCCCTTTCATCCTCTGCCAAATTGGCAACCTGTGCGAACCAGGAGGTTAAAGGGGCTGTCTCTCCAAGTTGGGAGGTTGATAGTAAAGCAGATGGAAAGTCAAAGCGGAGCACCAGTAGAGGGACTATTCGTTGAGTTTTAGAAACCTTTCGTATTCACAGTGTGTCCGTTCTCTAGGTTTCCCGTACATGTTATAACTGTAGTAATATTCCCTTCAACCTGGAGGGTTGGGACCCATGGAATGGGTGCCATGCATTACTGATTTAAAGGGTCTGCATTTGCTCACCGAATCTCACCAATCCTCTCTGTCCCAAGTGTCCAGCCTTATGTCACATCCAGCTGTCGTTGTAGATAGGGTCATTCCAGGTTTCATCAGAGACCCTGAAGGAATTGTAAAGAATTTCCCAGTTTTTTTTGTTTTGTTTTTGAAATTCCTTTTTATAGTGGGTTTGAGCTGATTCTCGCTGCCATGTTTATGCAAGTCTAGACACACTTGATTCCCTTACAGAGACATATCAATACATAGGTTTTAAGATTATTACTAGTCAGATATATTTCTCTCCGGGAAATATGGGGTTTTGAGTCCCTTTCACTGAGGAAGGTGTAGGTCTTGTCTATTCCATAGTTGGTTTTGGAACGGTATCTGTGCTTATATCCAACTCTGGTTTTATGCATCACCCCACCTCTCCTTCCCCCTTAAGCAGGCATGAGAGTGTTTTCTAAATGTGAGACACTGTTCTCTTTCCTAACTCAGTTCAAGTGTAGCCATGTTTACAGGATCTTCATAAGTGATATCTTATGATAAGTTTCTTTTTCTGTGTGACTTATTTCACTTAGAATCATCATACCTGAATCCACCCATTTTGCTGCTACTGGTCTTATGACATTGATTTCATGGCTGAGGGATATTCCATCGTACGTAAGTACCACAATTTTTTGAACCATTTTTATATTTCCTGGGATATTTAAGGTGTACCCAACTTGAGGTCCTTGTAAGCAGTGCAGCCCTAAATTTTGGGGTGGCTCTGACTTATTGATTTTCAGTTTTCCCAAGGTATATTCCCTAGACTGGAAGTGCCCTTGGCTCTGTAGCTCTGTTGTTTACTTGTTTTAGGGAACACAATGCACTCCTCCAGAGAGGCAGTTGGCAATTTACATCCCGCCCATCAGCATAACAAGGCTCCCTGTTCTCCAGGGCCTGTCTTGCCTTTCTGGTTTTTACACATTTTGTGGATGTCCCTTTTGACCGGTGGGAAGCGATACTTCTTTTTAGTGCAGATTTGCATTGCCCGCTTGCTTGCTTGGCCAAAAAGGGTGTATGCGTTTTCTCCTGAATATATTCAGGAGAAAACGCATACGCCCTTTTTGGCCAAGTGCATCATTGTCGAATTTGTGTCCCTCTTCCTGTCCTTTAAAGGCAATTCCTACGTACCTCTTGAAATCTGTTTCCTGCTATTCTGCCTCGTTTTCAAGTCCGCCTCGTTGCCTTCCCTCAACAGATTTTTGGACGATAGTTGTCCTTTATTACTCGGCCAGTTTGTGAATTGCTGTGCCCCTGAGCTCCATTTTTCAACTCGTTTTTGGTGAGCTTATCGCAAGTCCAAAGTTTTGGTTCAGGACCTATACTGGTTCCCGGTGGGTGGCTGAGACTTTGGTTAATTCTTCTTCCTGCCGGGAAATTACAGTGATATATGCCCGTCCAAATGCCTAACAGCTACTCTCTCATTGGTTCTCCTTCTTCCCTTTCATCCTCTGCCAAATTGGCAACCTGTGCGAACCAGGAGTTTAAAGGGGCTGTCTCTCCAAGTTGGGAGGTTGATAGTAAAGCAGATGGAAAGTCAAACTGGAGCACCTGGAGAGGGACTATTCGTTGAGTTTTAGAAACCTTTCGTATTCACAGTGTGTCCGTTCTCTAGGTTTCCCGTACATGTTATAACTGTAGTAATATTCCCTTCAACCTGGAGAGTTGGGACCCATGGAATGGGTGCCATGCATTATTGCTTTAAAGGGTCTGCATTTGCTCACCCAATCTCACCAATCCTCTCAGTCCCTAGTGTGCAGCCTTATGCCACATCCAGCTGTCGTTGTAGATAGGGTCATTCCAGGTTTCATCAGTTACCCTGAAGGAATTGTAAAGAATTTCCCAGTTTTTTTGTTTTGTTTTTGAAATTACTTTTTATAGTGGGTTTGAGCTGATTCTCGCTGCCATGTTTATGCCAGTCTAGACACACTTGATTCCCTTACGGAGACATATCAATACATAGGTTTTAAGATTCTTACTAGTCAGATATATTCCTCTGCGGGAAATATGGGGTTTTGAGCCCTTTCACTGAGGAAGGTGTTGGTCTTGTCTATTCCATAGTTGCTTTTTGGAACAGTACCTGTGCTTATATCAAACTCTGGTTTTATGCATCACCCCACCTCTCCTTCCCCCTTAAGCAGGCATAAGAATGTTTTCTAAATGTGAGACACTGTTCTCTTTCCTAACTCAGTTCAAGTGTAGCCATGTTTACAGGAACTTCATAAGTGATATCTTATGATAAGTTTCTTTTTCTCTGTGACGTATTTCTCTTAGAGTCATCGTACCTGAATCCACCCATTTTGCTGCTACTGGTCTTATGACATGGATTTCATGGCTGAGGGATATTCCATCGTACGTAAGTACCACAATTTCTTGAATCATTTTTATATTTCCTGGGATATTTAAGGTGTAACCAAGTTGAGGTCCTTGTAAGCAGTGCAGTCCTAAATTT
Source organism: Hyperoodon ampullatus (assembly GCF_949752795.1). Classification (NCBI taxonomy): domain Eukaryota; kingdom Metazoa; phylum Chordata; class Mammalia; order Artiodactyla; family Ziphiidae; genus Hyperoodon; species Hyperoodon ampullatus. The sequence continues at coordinate 900,958 of NW_027641081.1, forward strand.
TGGGGTGGCTCTGTCTTATTGATTTTAAGTTTTCCCAAGGTATATTCCCTAGACTGGAAGTGCCCTTGGCTCTGTAGCTCTGTTGTTTACTTGTTTTAGGGAACACAATGTACTCTTCCAGAGAGGCAGTTGGCAATTTATATCCCACCCATCAGCATAAGAAGGCTCCCTGTTCTCCAGGGCCTGTCTTGCCTTTCCGGTTTTTACACATTTTTGTGGATGTCCCTTTTGACCGTTGGGAAGTGATACTTCTTTGTAGTGCAGATTTGCATTGCCCGCTTGCTTGCTTGACCAAAAAGAGCATATGCGTTTTCTCCTGAATATATTCAGGAGAAAACGCATACACCCTTTTTGGCCAAGTGCATCATTGTCGAAGTTGTGCCCCTCTTCCTGTGCTTTAAAGGCGATTCCAACGTACCTCTTGAAATCTGTTTCCTGCTATTCTGCCTCGCTTTCAAGTCCGCCTCGTTTTCTTCCCTCAACAGATTTTTGGACGATAGTTGTCCTTTATTACTCGGCCAGTTTGTGAATTGCTGTGCCCCTGAGCTTCATTGTTCAACTCGTTTTGGGTGAGCTGACCGCAAGTCCAAAATTTTCGTTCAGGACCTATACTGGTTCCCGGTGGGTGGCTGAGACTTTGGTTAATTCTTCTTTCGGCCGGGAAATTACAGTGATATATGCCCGTCCAAAGGCCTAACAGCTACTCTCTCATTGGTTCTCCCTCTTCCCTTTCATCCTCTGCCAAATTGGAAACCTGTGCGAACCAGGAGGTTAAAGGGGCTGTCTCTCCAAGTTGGGAGGTTGATAGTAAACAGATGGAAAGTCAAAACGGACCACAGGAGAGGGACTATTCGTTGAGTTTTAGAAACCTTTCGTATTCACAGTGTGTCCGTTCTCTAGGTTTCCCGTACATGTTATAACTGTAGTAATATTCCCTTCAACCTGGAGAGTTGGGACCCATGGAATGGGTGCCATGCATTACTGCTTTAAAGGGTCTGCATTTGCTCACCCAATCTCACCAATCCTCCCAGTCCCAGGTGTCCAGCCTTATGCCACATCCAGCTGTCGTTGTACATAGGGTCATTCCAGATTTCATCAGAGACCCTGAAGGAATTGTAAAGAATTTCCCAATTTTTTTTTGTTTTGTTTTTGAAATTCCTTTTTATAATGGGTTTGAGCTGATTCTCGCTGCCATGTTTATGCCAGTCTAGACACACTTGATTCCCTTACGGAGACATATCAATACATAGGTTTTAAGATTCTTACTAGTCAGATATATTCCTCTGTGGGAAATATGGGGTTTTGAGTCCCTCTCACTGAGGACGGTGTTGGTCTTGTCTATTCCATAGTTGGTTTTTGGAACGGTACCTGTGCTTATATCAAACTCTGGTTTTATGCATCACCCCACCTCTCCTTCCCCCTTAAGCAGGCATAAGAGTGTTTGCTAAATGTGAGACACTGTTCTCTTTCCTAACTCAGTTCAAGTGTAGCCATGTTTACAGGAACTTCATTAGTGATATCTTATGATAAGTTTCTTTTTCTGTGTGACTTATTTCACTTAGAATCATCGTACCTGAATCCACCCATTTTGCTGCTACTGGTCTTATGACATTGATTTCATGGCTGAGGGATATTCCATCGTACGTAAGTACCACAATTTTTTGAACCATTTTTATATTTCCTGGGATATTTAAGGTGTACCGAAGTTGAGGTCCTTGTAAGCAGTGCAACCCTAAATATTGGGGTGGCTCTGTCTTATTGATTTTCAGTTTTCCCAAGGTATATTCCCTAGACTGGAAGTGCCCTTGGCTCTGTAGCTCTGTTCTTTACTTGTTTTAGGGAACACAATGCACTCCTCCAGAGAGGCAGTTGGCAATTTACATCCCGCCCATCAGCATAACAAGGCTCCCTGTTCTCCAGGGCCTGTCTTGCCTTTCTGGTTTTTACACATTTTGTGGATGTCCCTTTTGACCGGTGGGAAGTGATACTTCTTTGTAGTGCAGATTTGCATTGCCCGCTTGCTTGCTTGGCCAAAAAGGGCGTATGCATTTTCTCCTGAATATATTCAGGAGAAAACGCATATGCCCTTTTTGGCCAAGTGCATCATTGTCGAAGTTGTGCCCCACTTCCTGTGCTTTAAAGGTGATTCAAACGTATCTCTTGAAATCTGTTTCCTGCTATTCTGCCTCGCTTTCAAGTCCGCCTCACAGCCTTCCCTCAACAGATTTTTGGAGGATAGTTGTCCTTTATTACTCGGCCAGTTTGTGAATTGCTGTGCCCCTGAGCTCCATTTTTCAACTCGTTTTTGGTGAGCTGACCGCAAGTCCAAAATTTTGGTTCAGGACCTATACTGGTTCCCGGTGTGTGGCTGAGACTTTGGTTAATTCTTCTTCCTGCCGGGAAATTACAGTGATATATGCCCGTCCAAATGCCTAACAGCTACTCTCTCATTGGTTCTCCTTCTTCCCTTTCATCCTCTGCCAAATTGGCAACCTGTGCAAACCAGGAGGTTAAAGGGGCTGTCTCTCCAAGTTGGGCGGTTGATAGTAAAGCAGATGGAAAGTCAAACCGGAGCACCAGGAGAGGGACTATTCGTTGAGTTTTAGAAACCTTTCGTATTCACAGTGTGTCCGTTCTCTAGGTTTCCCGTACATGTTATAGCTGTAGTAATATTCCCTTCAAACTGGAGAGTTGAGACCCATGGAATGGGTGCCATGCATTATTGCTTTAAAGGGTCTGCATTTGCTCACCCAATCTCACCAATCGTCTCAGTCCCAAGTGTCCCTCCTTATGCCACATCCAGCTGTTGTTGTAGATAGGGTCATTCCAGGTTTCATCAGAGACTCTGAAGGAATTGTAAAGAATTTCCCAGTTTATTTGTTTTTTTTTTGAAATTCCTTTTTATAGTGGGTTTGAGCTGATTCTCGCTGCCATCTTTATGCCAGTCTAGACACACTTGATTCCCTTACGGAGACATATCAATACATAGGTTTTAAGATTCTTACTAGTCAGATATATTCCTCTGCGGGAAATATTGTGCTTTGAGTCCCTTTCTCTGAGGAAGGTGTAGGTCTTGTCTATTCCATAGTTGGTTTTTGGAACGGTACCTGTGCTTATATCAAACTCTGGTTTTATGCATCACCCCACCTCTCCTTCCCCCTTAAGCAGGCATAAGAGTGTTTTCTAAATGTGAGACACTGTTCTCTTTCCTAACTCAGTTCAAGTGTATCCATGTTTATAGGACCTTCATAAGTGATATCCTATGATATGTTTCATTTTCTGTGTGACTTATTTCACTTAGAATCATTGTACCTGAATCAACCCATTTTGCTGCTACTGGTCTTATGACATTGATTTCATGGCTGAGGGATATTCCATCATACGTAAGTACCACAATTTTTTGAACCATTTTTATATTTCCTGGGATAATTTAGGTGTATCCAAGTTGAGGTCCTTGTAAGCAGTTCAGCCCTAAATTTTGGGGTGGCTCTGTCTCATTGATTTTCAGTTTTCCCAAGGTATATTCCCTAGACTGGAAGTGCCCTTGGCTCTGTTGCTCTGTTGTTTACTTGTTTTAGGGAACACAATGCACTCCTCCAGAGAGGCAGTTGGCAATTTACATCCCGCCCATCAGCATAACAAGGCTCCCTGTTCTCCAGGGCCTGTCTTGCCTTTCTGGTTTTTACACATTTTGTGGATGTCCCTTTTGACCGGTGGGAATTGATACTTCTTTGTAGTGCAGATTTGCATTGCCCGCTTGCTTGCTTGGCCAAAAAGGGCGTATGCGTTTTCTCCTGAATATATTCAGGAGAAAACACATACGCCCTTTTTGGCCAAGTGCATCATTGTCGAAGTTGTGCCCCTCTTCCTGTGCTTTAAAGGCGATTCAAACGTACCTCTTGAAATCTGTTTCCTGCTATTCTGCCTCGCTTTCAAGTCCGCCTCGTTGCCTTCCCTCAACAGATTTTTGGACGATAGTTGTCCTTTATTACTCGGCCAGTTTGTGAATTGCTGTGCCCCTGAGCTCCATTTTTCAACTCGTTTTTGGTGAGCTGACCGCAAGTCCAAAATTTTGGTTCAGGACCTATACTGGTTCCCGGTGGGTGGCTGAGACTTTGGTTAATTCTTCTTCCTGCCGGGAAATTACAGTGATATGTGCCCCTCCAAATGCCTAATAGCTACTCTCTCATTGGTTCTCCCTCTTCCCTTTCATCCTCTGCCATATTGGCAACCTGTGCGAACCAGGAGGATAAAGGGTCTGTCTCTCCAAGTAGGGAGGTTGATAGTAAAGCAGATGGAAAGTCAAACCAGAGCACCAGGAGAGGGGCTATTCGTTGAGTTTTAGAAACCTTTCGTATTCACAGTGTGTCCGTTCCCTAGGTTTCCCGTACATGTTATAGCTGTAGTAATATTCCCTTCAACCTGGAGAGCTGGGTCCCATGGAATGGGTGCCAGGCATTTGTGCTTTAAAAGGTCTGCATTTCCTCAACCAATCTCACCAATCGTCTCAGTCCCAAGTGTCCGTCCTTATGCCACATCCAGCTGTCGTTGTAGATAGGGTCATTCCAGGTTTCATCAGAGACCCTGAAGGAATTGTAAAGAATTTCCCAGTTTTTTTGTTTTGTTTTTGAAATTCCTTTTTATAGTGGGTTTGAGCTGATTCTCGCTGTCATTTTTATGCTAGTCTAGACACACTTGATTCCCTTACGGAGACATATCAATACATAGGTTTTAAGATTCTTACTAGTCAGATATATTCCTCTGCGGGAAATATGGGGTTTTGAGTCCCTTTCACTGAGGAAGGTGTAGGTCTTGTTTATTTCATAGTTGGATTTTGGAACGGTACCTGTGCTTATATCAAACTCTGGTTTTATGCATCACCCCACCTCTCCTTCCCCCTTAAGCAGGCATAAGAGTGTTTTCTAAATGTAAGACACTGTCCTCTCTCCTAACTCAGTTCAAGTGTAGCCATGTTTACAGGATCTTCATAAGTGATATCTTATGATAAGTTTCTTTTTCTGTGTGACTTATTTCACTTAGAATCATCGTACCTGAATCCACCCATTTTGCTGCTACTGGTCTTATGACATTGATTTCATGGCTGAGGGATATTCCATCGTACGTAAGTACCACAATTTTTTGAACCATTTTTATATTTCCTGGTTTATTTAAGGTGTACCCAAGTTGAGGTCCTTGTAAGCAGTGCAGCCCTAAATTTTGGGGTGGCTCTGTCTTATTGATTTTCAGTTTTCCCAAGGTATATTCCCTAGCCTGGAAGTGCCCTTGGCTCTGTAGCTCTGTTCTTTACTTGTTTTAGGGAACACAATGTACTCTTCCAGAGAGGCAGTTGGCAATTTACATCCCGCCCATCACCATAACAAGGCTCCCTGTTCTCCAGGGTCTGTCTTGCCTTTCTGGTTTTTACACATTTTGTGGATGTCCCTTTGACTGGTGGGAAGTGCAGATTTGCATTGCCCGCTTGCTTGCTTGGCCAAAAAGGGCGTATGCGTTTTCTCCTGAATATATTCAGGAGAAAACGCATACGCCCTTTTTGGCCAAGTGCATCATTGTCGAAGTTGTGCCCCTCTTCCTGTGCTTTAAAGGCGATTCCAACGTACCTCTTGAAATCTGTTTCCTGCTATTCTGCCTCGCTTTCAAGTCCGCCTCGTTGCCTTCCCTCAACTGATTTTTGGACGAGAGTTGTCCTTTATTACTCGGCCAGTTTGTGAATTGCTGTGCCCCTGAGCTCCATTTTTCAACTCAATTTTTTGTGAGCTGACCGCAAGTCCAAAATTTTGGTTCAGGACCTATGCTGGTTCCCAGTGGGGGGCTGAGACTTTGGTTAATTCTTCTTTCTGCCGGGAAGTTAGAGTGATATGTGCCCGTCCAAATGCCTAACAGCTACTCTCTCATTGGTTCTCCCTCTTCCCTTTCAACCTCTGCCAAATTGTAAACCTGTGCGAACCAGGAGGTTAAAGGGGCTGTCTCTCCAAGTAGGGAGGTTGATAGTAAAGCAGATGGAAAGTCAAACCAGAGCACCAGGAGAGGGGCTATTCGTTGAGTTTTAGAAACCTTTCGTATTCACAGTGTGTCCGTTCTCTAGGTTTCCCGTACATGTTATAGCTGTAGTAATATTCCCTTCAACCTGGAGATTGGGGACCCATGGAATGGGTGCCAGGCATTATTGCTTTAAAGGGTCTGCATTTGCTCACCCAATCTCACCAATCCTCTCAGTCCTGATTTTTGGACGATAGTTGTCCTTTATTACTCGGCCAGTTTGTGAATTGCTGTGCCCCTGAGCTCCATTTTTCAACTCAATTTTTTGTGAGCTGACCGCAAGTACAAAATTTTGGTTCAGGACCTATACTGGTTCCCGGTGGGTGGCTGAGACTGTGGTTAATTCTTCTTCCTGCCGGGAAGTTAGAGTGATATGTGCCCGTCCAAATGCCTAACAGCTACTCTCTCATTGGTTCTCCCTCTTCCCTTTCATCCTCTGCCAAATTGGAAACCTGTGCGAACCAGGAGGTTAAAGGGTCTATCTCTCCAAGTTGGGAGGTTGATAGTAAAGCAGATGGAATGTCAAACGGGAGCACCAGGAGAGGGACTATTCGTTGAGTTTTAGAAACCTTTCGTATTCACAGTGTGTCCGTTCTCTAGGTTTCCGGTACATGTTATAGCTGTAGTAATATTCCCTTCAACATGGAGAGTTGGGACCCATGGAATGGGTGCCAGGCATTATTGCTTTAAAGGGTCTGCATTTGCTCACCCAATCTCACCAATCCTCTCAGTCCCAAGTGTCCCTCCTTATGCCACATCCAGCTGTCGTTGTAGATAGGGTCATTCCAGGTTTCATCAGAGACCATGAAGGAATTGTAAAGAATTTCCCAGTTTTTTTGTTTTGTTTATGAAATTCCTTTTTATAGTGGGTTTGAGCTTATTCTCGCTGTCATTTTTATGCTAGTCTAGACACACTTGATTCCCTTACGGAGACATATCAATACATAGGTTTTAAGATTCTTACTTGTCAGATATATTCCTCTGCGGGAAATATTGGGTTTTGAGTCCCTTTCACTGAGGAAGTTGTAGGTCTTGTCTATTCCATAGTTGGTTTTTGGAACGGTACCTGTGCTTATATCAAACTCTGGTTTTATGCATCACCCCACCTCTCCTTCCCCCTTAAGCAGGCATAAGAGTGTTTTCTAAATGTAAGACACTGTCCTCTCTCCTAACTCAGTTCAAGTGTAGCCATGTTTACAGGATCTTCATAAGTGATATCTTATGATAAGTTTCTTTTTCTGTGTGACTTATTTCACTTAGAATCATTGTACCTGAATCCACACATTTTGCTGCTACTGGTCTTATGACATTGATTTCATGGCTGAGGGATATTCCATCGTACGTAAGTACCACAATTTTTTGAACCATTTTTATATTTCCTGGGATATTTAAGGTGTACCCAAGTTGAGGTCCTTGTAAGCAGTGCAGCCCTAAATTTTGGGGTGGCTTTGTCTTATTGATTTTCAGTTTTCCAACGGTATATTCCCTAGACTGGAAGTGCCCTTGGCTCTGTTGCTCTGTTGTTTACTTGTTTTAGGGAACACAATGCACTCCTCCAGAGAGGCAGTTGGCAATTTACATCCTGCCCATCAGCATAACAAGGCTCCCTGTTCTCCAGGGCCTGTCTTGCCTTTCTGGTTTTTACACATTTTGTGGATGTCCCTTTTGACCGGTGGGAAGTGATACTTCTTTGTAGTGCAGATTTGCATTGCCCGCTTGCTTGCTTGGCCAAAAAGGGCGTATGCGTTTTCTCCTGAATATATTCAGGAGAAAACGCATACGCCCTTTTTGGCCAAGTGCATCATTGTCGAAGTTGTGCCCCTCTTCCTGTGCTTTAAAGGCGATTCCAACGTACCTCTTGAAATCTGTTTCCTGCTATTCTGCCTCGCTTTCAAGTCCGCCTCGTTGCCTTTCCTCAACAGATTTTTGGAGGATAATTGTCCTTTATTACTCGGCCAGTTTGTGAATTGCTGTGCCCCTGAGCTCCATTTTTCAACTCGTTTTTGGTGAGCTGACCGCAAGTCCAAAATTTTGGTTCAGGACCTATACTGGTTCCCGGTGGGTGGCTGAGACTTTGGTTAATTCTTCTTCCTGCTGGGAAATTACAGAGATATGTGCCCGTCCAAATGCCTAACAGCTACTCTCTCATTGGTTCTCCCTCTTCCCTTTCATTCTCTGCCAAATTGGCAACCTGGGCGAACCAGGAGGTTAAAGGGGCTGTCTCTCCATGTTGGGAGATTGATAGTAAAGCAGATGGAAAGTCAAACCGGAGCACCAAGAGAGGGACTATTCGTTGAGTTTTAGAAACCTTTCGTATTCACAGTGTGTCCGTTCTCTAGGTTTCCCGTACATGTTATAGCTGTAGTAATATTCCCTTCAACCTGTAGAGTTGGGACCCATGGAATGGGTGCCATGCATCATTGCTTTAAAGGGTCTGCATTTGCTCACCCAATCTCACCAATCCTCTCAGTCCCAAGTGTCCAGCCTTATGCCACATCCAGCTGTCGTTGTAGATAGGTTCATTCCAGGTTTCATCAGAGACCCTGAAGGAATTGTAAAGAATTTCCCAGTTTTTTTGTTTTGTTTTTGAAATTCCTTTTTATAGTGGGTTTGAGCTGATTCTCGCTGCCATGTTTATGCCAGTCTAGACACACTTGATTCCCTTACGGAGACATATCAATACATAGGTTTTAAGATTCTTACTAGTCAGATATATTCCTCTGTGGGAAATATGGGGTTTTGAGTCCCTTTCACTGAGGAAGGTGTAGGTCTTGTCTATTACATAGTTGGTTTTTGGAACGGTACCTGTGCTTATATCAAACTCTGGTTTTATGCATCACCCCACCTCTCCTTCCCCCTTAAGCAGGCATAAGAGTGTTTTCTAAATATGAGACACTGTTCTCTTTCCTAACTCAGTTCAAGTGTAGCCATGTTTACAGGATCTTCATAAGTGATATCTTATGATAAGTTTCTTTTTGTCTGTGACTTATTTCACTTAGAATCATCGTACCTGAATCCACCCATTTTGCTGCTACTGGTCTTATGACATTGATTTCATGGCTGAGGGATATTCCATCGTACGTAAGTACCACAATTTTTTGAACCATTTTTATATTTCCTGGGATATTTAAGGTGTACCCAAGTTGAGGTCCTTGTAAGCAGTGCAGCCCTAAATTTTGGGGTGGCTCTGTCTTATTGATTTTCAGATTTCCCAAGGTATATTCCTTAGACTGGAAGTTCCCTTGGCTCTGTAGCTCTGTTGTTTACTTGTTTTAGGGAACACAATGCACTCCTCCAGAGAGGCAGTTGGCAATTTACATCCCGCCCATCAGCATAACAAGGCTCCCTGTTCTCCAGGGCCTGTCTTGCCTTTCTGGTTTTTACACATTTTGTGGATGTCCCTTTTGACCGGTGGGAAGTGATACTTCTTTGTAGTGCAGATTTGCATTGCCCGCTTGCTTGCTTGGCCAAAAAGGGCGTATTTGTTTTCTCCTGAATATATTCAGGAGAAAACGCATACGCCCTTTTCGGCCAAGTGCATCATTGTCGAAGTTGTGCCCCTCTTCCTGTGCTTTAAAGGTGATTCCAACGTACCTCTTGAAATCTGTTTCCTGCTATTCTACCTCGCTTTCAAGTCCGCCTCGTTGCCTTCCCTCAACAGATTTTTGCACGATAGTTGTCCTTTATTACTCGGCCAGTTTGTGAATTGCTGTGCCCCTGAGCTCCATTTTTCAACTTGTTTTTGTTGAGCTGACCGCAAGTCCAAAATTTTGGTTCAGAACCTATAATGGTTCCCGGTGGGTGTCTGAGGCTTTGGTTAATTCTTCTTCCTGCCGGAAAATTACAGTGATATGTGCCCGTCCAAATGCCTAACAGCTACTCTCTCATAGGTTCTTCTTCTTCCCTTTCATCCTCTGCCAAATTGGCAACCTGTGCGAACCAGGAGGTTAAAGGGGCTGTCTCTCCAAGTTGGGAGATTGATAGTAAAGCAGATGTAAAGTTAAACCGGAGCACCAGGAGAGGGACTATTCGTTGAGTTTTAGAAACCTTTCGTATTCACAGTGTGTCCTTTCTCTAGGTTTCCCGTACATGTTATAGCTGTAGTAATATTCCCTTCAACCTGGAGAGTTGGGACCCATGGAAAGGTTGCCAGGCATTTGTGCTTTAAATGGTCTGCATTTGCTCACCCAATCTCACCAATCCTCTCAGTCCCAAGTGTCCCTCATTATGCCACATGCAGCTGTCATTGTAGATAGGGTCATTCCAGGGTTCATCAGAGACCCTGAAGGAATTGTAAAGAATTTCCCAGTTTTTTTGTTTTGTTTTTGAAATTACTTTTTATAGTGGGTTTGAGCTGATTCTCGCTGCCATGTTTATGCCAGTCTAGACACACTTGATTCCCTTACGGAGACATATCAATACATAGGTTTTAAGATTCTTACTAGTCAGATATATTCCTCTGCGGGAAATATGGGGTTTTGAGCCCTTTCACTGAGGAAGGTGTTGGTCTTGTCTATTCCATAGTTGCTTTTTGGAACAGTACCTGTGCTTATATCAAACTCTGGTTTTATGCATCACCCCACCTCTCCTTCCCCCTTAAGCAGGCATAAGAATGTTTTCTAAATGTGAGACACTGTTCTCTTTCCTAACTCAGTTCAAGTGTAGCCATGTTTACAGGAACTTCATAAGTGATATCTTATGATAAGTTTCTTTTTCTCTGTGACGTATTTCTCTTAGAGTCATCGTACCTGAATCCACCCATTTTGCTGCTACTGGTCTTATGACATGGATTTCATGGCTGAGGGATATTCCATCGTACGTAAGTACCACAATTTCTTGAAACATTTTTATATTTCCTGGGATATTTAAGGTGTAACCAAGTTGAGGTCCTTGTAAGCAGTGCAGTCCTAAATTTTGGGGTGGCTCTGTCTTATTGATTTTAAGTTTTCCCAAGGTATATTCCCTAGACTGGAAGTGCCCTTGGCTCTGTAGCTCTGTTGTTTACTTGTTTTAGGGAACACAATGTACTCTTCCAGAGAGGCAGTTGGCAATTTATATCCCGCCCATCAGCATAAGAAGGCTCCCTGTTCTCCAGGGCCTGTCTTGCCTTTCCGGTTTTTACACATTTTTGTGGATGTCCCTTTTGACCGTTGGGAAGTGATACTTCTTTGTAGTGCAGATTTGCATTGCCCGCTTGCTTGCTTGACCAAAAAGAGCATATGCGTTTTCTCCTGAATATATTCAGGAGAAAACGCATACACCCTTTTTGGCCAAGTGCATCATTGTCGAAGTTGTGCCCCTCTTCCTGTGCTTTAAAGGCGATTCCAACGTACCTCTTGAAATCTGTTTCCTGCTATTCTGCCTCGCTTTCAAGTCCGCCTCGTTTTCTTCCCTCAACAGATTTTTGGACGATAGTTGTCCTTTATTACTCGGCCAGTTTGTGAATTGCTGTGCCCCTGAGCTCCATTTTTCAACTCGTTTTGGGTGAGCTGACCGCAAGTCCAAAATTTTCGTTCAGGACCTATACTGGTTCCCGGTGGGTGGCTGAGACTTTGGTTAATTCTTCTTTCGGCCGGGAAATTACAGTGATATATGCCCGTCCAAAGGCCTAACAGCTACTCTCTCATTGGTTCTCCCTCTTCCCTTTCATCCTCTGCCAAATTGGAAACCTGTGCGAACCAGGAGGTTAAAGGGGCTGTCTCTCCAAGTTGGGAGGTTGATAGTAAAGCAGATGGAAAGTCAAACCGGAGCACCAGGAGAGGGACTATTCGTTGAGTTTTAGAAACCTTTCGTATTCACAGTGTGTCCGTTCTCTAGGTTTCCCGTACATGTTATAACTGTAGTAATATTCCCTTCAACCTGGAGAGTTGGGACCCATGGAATGGGTGCCATGCATTACTGCTTTAAAGGGTCTGCATTTGCTCACACAATCTCACCAATCCTCCCAGTCCCAGGTGTCCAGCCTTATGCCACATCCAGCTGTCGTTGTACATAGGGTCATTCCAGATTTCATCAGAGACCCTGAAGGAATTGTAAAGAATTTCCCAATTTTTTTTTGTTTTGTTTTTGAAATTCCTTTTTATAATGGGTTTGAGCTGATTCTCGCTGCCATGTTTATGCCAGTCTAGACACACTTGATTCCCTTACGGAGACATATCAATACATAGGTTTTAAGATTCTTACTAGTCAGATATATTCCTCTGTGGGAAATATGTGGTTTTGAGTCCCTCTCACTGAGGACGGTGTAGGTCTTGTCTATTCCATAGTTGGTTTTTGGAACGGTACCTGTGCTTATATCAAACTCTGGTTTTATGCATCACCCCACCTCTCCTTCCCCCTTAAGCAGGCATAAGAGTGTTTTCTAAATGTGAGACACTGTTCTCTTTCCGAACTCAGTTCAAGTGTAGCCATGTTTACAGGAACTTCATAAGTGATATCTTATGATAAGTTTCTTTTTGTCTGTGACTTATTTCACTTAGAATCATCGTACCTGAATCCACCCATTTTGCTGCTACTGGTCTTATGACATTGATTTCATGGCTGAGGGATATTCCATCGTACGTAAGTGCCACAATTTTTTGAACCATTTTTATATTTCCTGGGATATTTAAGGTGTACCGAAGTTGAGGTCCTTGTAAGCAGTGCAACCCTAAATATTGGGGTGGCTCTGTCTTATTGATTTTCAGTTTTCCCAAGGTATATTCCCTAGACTGGAAGTGCCCTTGGCTCTGTAGCTCTGTTCTTTACTTGTTTTAGGGAACACAATGCACTCCTCCAGAGAGGCAGTTGGCAATTTACATCCCGCCCATCAGCATAACAAGGCTCCCTGTTCTCCAGGGCCTGTCTTGCCTTTCTGGTTTTTACACATTTTGTGGATGTCCCTTTTGACCGGTGGGAAGTGATACTTCTTTGTAGTGCAGATTTGCATTGCCCGCTTGCTTGCTTGGCCAAAAAGGGCGTATGCATTTTCTCCTGAATATATTCAGGAGAAAACGCATATGCCCTTTTTGGCCAAGTGCATCATTGTCGAAGTTGTGCCCCTCTTCCTGTGCTTTAAAGGCGATTCAAACGTATCTCTTGAAATCTGTTTCCTGCTATTCTGCCTCGCTTTCAAGTCCGCCTCACAGCCTTCCCTCAACAGATTTTTGGAGGATAGTTGTCCTTTATTACTCGGCCAGTTTGTGAATTGCTGTGCCCCTGAGCTCCATTTTTCAACTCGTTTTTGGTGAGCTGACCGCAAGTCCAAAATTTTGGTTCAGGACCTATACTGGTTCCCGGTGTGTGGCTGAGACTTTGGTTAATTCTTCTTCCTGCCGGGAAATTACAGTGATATATGCCCGTCCAAATGCCTAACAGCTACTCTCTCATTGGTTCTCCTTCTTCCCTTTCATCCTCTGCCAAATTGGCAACCTGTGCAAACCAGGAGGTTAAAGGGGCTGTCTCTCCAAGTTGGGCGGTTGATAGGAAAGCAGATGGAAAGTCAAACCGGAGCACCAGGAGAGGGACTATTCGTTGAGTTTTAGAAACCTTTCGTATTCACAGTGTGTCCGTTCTCTAGGTTTCCCGTACATGTTATAGCTGTAGTAATATTCCCTTCAAACTGGAGAGTTGAGACCCATGGAATGGGTGCCATGCATTATTGCTTTAAAGGGTCTGCATTTGCTCACCCAATCTCACCAATCGTCTCAGTCCCAAGTGTCCCTCCTTATGCCACATCCAGCTGTCGTTGTAGATAGGGTCATTCCAGGTTTCATCAGAGACCCTGAAGGAATTGCAAAGAATTTCCCAGTTTATTTGTTTTTTTTTTGAAATTCCTTTTTATAGTGGGTTTGAGCTGATTCTCGCTGCCATCTTTATGCCAGTCTAGACACACTTGATTCCCTTACGGAGACATATCAATACATAGGTTTTAAGATTCTTACTAGTCAGATATATTCCTCTGCGGGAAATATGGGGCTTTGAGTCCCTTTCTCTGAGGAAGGTGTAGGTCTTGTCTATTCCATAGTTGGTTTTTGGAACGGTACCTGTGCTTATATCAAACTCTGGTTTTATGCATCACCCCACCTCTCCTTCCCCCTTAAGCAGGCATAAGAGTGTTTTCTAAATGTGAGACACTGTTCTCTTTCCTAACTCAGTTCAAGTGTATCCATGTTTATAGGACCTTCATAAGTGATATCCTATGATATGTTTCATTTTCTGTGTGACTTATTTCACTTAGAATCATTGTACCTGAATCAACCCATTTTGCTGCTACTGGTCTTATGACATTGATTTCATGGCTGAGGGATATTCCATCATACGTAAGTACCACAATTTTTTGAACCATTTTTATATTTCCTGGGATAATTTAGGTGTATCCAAGTTGAGGTCCTTGTAAGCAGTTCAGCCCTAAATTTTGGAGTGGCTCTGTCTCATTGATTTTCAGTTTTCCCAAGGTATATTCCCTAGACTGGAAGTGCCCTTGGCTCTGTTGCTCTGTTGTTTACTTGTTTTAGGGAACACAATGCACTCCTCCAGAGAGGCAGTTGGCAATTTACATCCCGCCCATCAGCATAACAAGGCTCCCTGTTCTCCAGAGCCTGTCTTGCCTTTCTGGTTTTTACACATTTTGTGGATGTCCCTTTTGACCGGTGGGAATTGATACTTCTTTGTAGTGCAGATTTGCATTGCCCGCTTGCTTGCTTGGCCAAAAAGGGCGTATGCGTTTTCTCCTGAATATATTCAGGAGAAAACACATACGCCCTTTTTGGCCAAGTGCATCATTGTCGAAGTTGTGCCCCTCTTCCTGTGCTTTAAAGGCGATTCAAACGTACCTCTTGAAATCTGTTTCCTGCTATTCTGCCTCGCTTTCAAGTCCGCCTCGTTGCCTTCCCTCAACAGATTTTTGGACGATAGTTGTCCTTTATTACTCGGCCAGTTTGTGAATTGCTGTGCCCCTGAGCTCCATTTTTCAACTCGTTTTTGGTGAGCTGACCGCAAGTCCAAAATTTTGGTTCAGGACCTATACTGGTTCCCGGTGGGTGGCTGAGACTTTGGTTAATTCTTCTTCCTGCCGGGAAATTACAGTGATATGTGCCCCTCCAAATGCCTAATAGCTACTCTCTCATTGGTTCTCCCTCTTCCCTTTCATCCTCTGCCAAATTGGCAACCTGTGCGAACCAGGAGGATAAAGGGTCTGTCTCTCCAAGTAGGGAGGTTGATAGTAAAGCAGATGGAAAGTCAAACCAGAGCACCAGGAGAGGGGCTATTCGTTGAGTTTTAGAAACCTTTCGTATTCACAGTGTGTCTGTTCCCTAGGTTTCCCGTACATGTTATAGCTGTAGTAATATTCCCTTCAACCTGGAGAGCTGGGTCCCATGGAATGGGTGCCAGGCATTTGTGCTTTAAAAGGTCTGCATTTCCTCAACCAATCTCACCAATCGTCTCAGTCCCAAGTGTCCGTCCTTATGCCACATCCAGCTGTCGTTGTAGATAGGGTCATTCCAGGTTTCATCAGAGACCCTGAAGGAATTGTAAAGAATTTCCCAGTTTTTTTGTTTTGTTTTTGAAATTCCTTTTTATAGTGGGTTTGAGCTGATTCTCGCTGTCATTTTTATGCTAGTCTAGACACACTTGATTCCCTTACGGAGACATATCAATACATAGGTTTTAAGATTCTTACTAGTCAGATATATTCCTCTGCGGGAAATATGGGGTTTTGAGTCCCTTTCACTGAGGAAGGTGTAGGTCTTGTCTATTTCATAGTTGGATTTTGGAACGGTACCTGTGCTTATATCAAACTCTGGTTTTATGCATCACCCCACCTCTCCTTCCCCCTTAAGCAGGCATAAGAGTGTTTTCTAAATGTAAGACACTGTCCTCTCTCCTAACTCAGTTCAAGTGTAGCCATGTTTACAGGATCTTCATAAGTGATATCTTATGATAAGTTTCATTTTCTGTGTGACTTATTTCACTTAGAATCATCGTACCTGAATCCACCCATTTTGCTGCTACTGGTCTTATGACATTGATTTCATGGCTGAGGGATATTCCATCGTACGTAAGTACCACAATTTTTTGAACCATTTTTATATTTCCTGGTTTATTTAAGGTGTACCCAAGTTGAGGTCCTTGTAAGCAGTGCAGCCCTAAATTTTGGGGTGGATCTGTCTTATTGATTTTCAGTTTTCCCAAGGTATATTCCCTAGCCTGGAAGTGCCCTTGGCTCTGTAGCTCTGTTCTTTACTTGTTTTAGGGAACACAATGTACTCTTCCAGAGAGGCAGTTGGCAATTTACATCCCGCCCATCACCATAACAAGGCTCCCTGTTCTCCAGGGTCTGTCTTGCCTTTCTGGTTTTTACACATTTTGTGGATGTCCCTTTGACTGGTGGGAAGTGCAGATTTGCATTGCCCGCTTGCTTGCTTGGCCAAAAAGGGCGTATGCGTTTTCTCCTGAATATATTCAGGAGAAAACGCATACGCCCTTTTTGGCCAAGTGCATCATTGTCGAAGTTGTGCCCCTCTTCCTGTGCTTTAAAGGCGATTCCAACGTACCTCTTGAAATCTGTTTCCTGCTATTCTGCCTCGCTTTCAAGTCCGCCTCGTTGCCTTCCCTCAACTGATTTTTGGACGAGAGTTGTCCTTTATTACTCGGCCAGTTTGTGAATTGCTGTGCCCCTGAGCTCCATTTTTCAACTCAATTTTTTGTGAGCTGACCGCAAGTCCAAAATTTTGGTTCAGGACCTATGCTGGTTCCCAGTGGGGGGCTGAGACTTTGGTTAATTCTTCTTTCTGCCGGGAAGTTAGAGTGATATGTGCCCGTCCAAATGCCTAACAGCTACTCTCTCATTGGTTCTCCCTCTTCCCTTTCAACCTCTGCCAAATTGTAAACCTGTGCGAACCAGGAGGTTAAAGCGGCTGTCTCTCCAAGTAGGGAGGTTGATAGTAAAGCAGATGGAAAGTCAAACCAGAGCACCAGGAGAGGGGCTATTCGTTGAGTTTTAGAAACCTTTCGTATTCACAGTGTGTCCGTTCTCTAGGTTTCCCGTACATGTTATAGCTGTAGTAATATTCCCTTCAACCTGGAGAGTTGGGACCCATGGAATGGGTGCCAGGCATTATTGCTTTAAAGGGTCTGCATTTGCTCACCCAATCTCACCAATCCTCTCAGTCCTGATTTTTGGACGATAGTTGTCCTTTATTACTCGGCCAGTTTGTGAATTGCTGTGCCCCTGAGCTCCATTTTTCAACTCAATTTTTTGTGAGCTGACCGCAAGTCCAAAATTTTGGTTCAGGACCTATACTGGTTCCCGGTGGGTGGCTGAGACTGTGGTTAATTCTTCTTCCTGCCGGGAAGTTAGAGTGATATGTGCCCGTCCAAATGCCTAACAGCTACTCTCTCATTGGTTCTCCCTCTTCCCTTTCATCCTCTGCCAAATTGGAAACCTGTGCGAACCAGGAGGTTAAAGGGTCTGTCTCTCCAAGTTCGGAGGTTGATAGTAAAGCAGATGGAATGTCAAACGGGAGCACCAGGAGAGGGACTATTCGTTGAGTTTTAGAAACCTTTCGTATTCACAGTGTGTCCGTTCTCTAGGTTTCCGGTACATGTTATAGCTGTAGTAATATTCCCTTCAACCTGGAGAGTTGGGACCCATGGAATGGGTGCCAGGCATTATTGCTTTAAAGGGTCTGCATTTGCTCACCCAATCTCACCAATCCTCTCAGTCCCAAGTGTCCCTCCTTATGCCACATCCAGCTGTCGTTGTAGATAGGGTCATTCCAGGTTTCATCAGAGACCATGAAGGAATTGTAAAGAATTTCCCAGTTTTTTTGTTTTGTTTATGAAATTCCTTTTTATAGTGGGTTTGAGCTGATTCTCGCTGTCATTTTTATGCTAGTCTAGACACACTTGATTCCCTTACGGAGACATATCAATACATAGGTTTTAAGATTCTTACTTGTCAGATATATTCCTCTGCGGGAAATATTGGGTTTTGAGTCCCTTTCACTGAGGAAGGTGTAGGTCTTGTCTATTCCATAGTTGGTTTTTGGAACGGTACCTGTGCTTATATCAAACTCTGGTTTTATGCATCACCCCACCTCTCCTTCCCCCTTAAGCAGGCATAAGAGTGTTTTCTAAATGTAAGACACTGTCCTCTCTCCTAACTCAGTTCAAGTGTAGCCATGTTTACAGGATCTTCATAAGTGATATCTTATGATAAGTTTCTTTTTCTGTGTGACTTATTTCACTTAGAATCATTGTACCTGAATCCACACATTTTGCTGCTACTGGTCTTATGACATTGATTTCATGGCTGAGGGATATTCCATCGTACGTAAGTACCACAATTTTTTGAACCATTTTTATATTTCCTGGGATATTTAAGGTGTACCCAAGTTGAGGTCCTTGTAAGCAGTGCAGCCCTAAATATTGGGGTGGCTTTGTCTTATTGATTTTCAGTTTTCCAACGGTATATTCCCTAGACTGGAAGTGCCCTTGGCTCTGTTGCTCTGTTGTTTACTTGTTTTAGGGAACACAATGCACTCCTCCAGAGAGGCAGTTGGCAATTTACATCCCGCCCATCAGCATAACAAGGCTCCCTGTTCTCCAGGGCCTGTCTTGCCTTTCTGGTTTTTACACATTTTGTGGATGTCCCTTTTGACCGGTGGGAAGTGATACTTCTTTGTAGTGCAGATTTGCATTGCCCGCTTGCTTGCTTGGCCAAAAAGGGCGTATGCGTTTTCTCCTGAATATATTCAGGAGAAAACGCATACGCCCTTTTTGGCCAAGTGCATCATTGTCGAAGTTGTGCCCCTCTTCCTGTGCTTTAAAGGCGATTCCAACGTACCTCTTGAAATCTGTTTCCTGCTATTCTGCCTCGCTTTCAAGTCCGCCTCGTTGCCTTTCCTCAACAGATTTTTGGAGGATAATTGTCCTTTATTACTCGGCCAGTTTGTGAATTGCTGTGCCCCTGAGCTCCATTTTTCAACTCGTTTTTGGTGAGCTGACCGCAAGTCCAAAATTTTGGTTCAGGACCTATACTGTTTCCCGGTGGGTGGCTGAGACTTTTGTTAATTCTTCTTCCTGCTGGGAAATTACAGAGATATGTGCCCGTCCAAATGCCTAACAGCTACTCTCTCATTGGTTCTCCCTCTTCCCTTTCATTCTCTGCCAAATTGGCAACCTGGGCGAACCAGGAGGTTAAAGGGGCTCTCTCTCCAAGTTGGGAGATTGATAGTAAAGCAGATGGAAAGTCAAACCGGAGCACCAAGAGAGGGACTATTCGTTGAGTTTTAGAAACCTTTCGTATTCACAGTGTGTCCGTTCTCTAGGTTTCCCGTACATGTTATAGCTGTAGTAATATTCCCTTCAACCTGTAGAGTTGGGACCCATGGAATTGGTGCCATGCATTATTGCTTTAAAGGGTCTGCATTTGCTCACCCAATCTCACCAATCCTCTCAGTCCCAAGTGTCCAGCCTTATGCCACATCCAGCTGTCGTTGTAGATAGGGTCATTCCAGGTTTCATCAGAGACCCTGAAGGAATTGTAAAGAATTTCCCAGTTTTTTTGTTTTGTTTTTGAAATTCCTTTTTATAGTGGGTTTGAGCTGATTCTCGCTGCCATGTTTATGCCAGTCTAGACACACTTGATTCCCTTACGGAGACATATCAATACATAGGTTTTAAGATTCTTACTAGTCAGATATATTCCTCTGTGGGAAATATGGGGTTTTGAGTCCCTTTCACTGAGGAAGGTGTAGGTCTTGTCTATTACATAGTTGGTTTTTGGAACGGTACCTGTGCTTATATCAAACTCTGGTTTTATGCATCACCCCACCTCTCCTTCCCCCTTAAGCAGGCATAAGAGTGTTTTCTAAATATGAGACACTGTTCTCTTTCCTAACTCAGTTCAAGTGTAGCCATGTTTACAGGATCTTCATAAGTGATATCTTATGATAAGTTTCTTTTTGTCTGTGACTTATTTCACTTAGAATCATCGTACCTGAATCCACCCATTTTGCTGCTACTGGTCTTATGACATTGATTTCATGGCTGAGGGATATTCCATCGTACGTAAGTACCACAATTTTTTGAACCATTTTTATATTTCCTGGGATATTTAAGGTGTACCCAAGTTGAGGTCCTTGTAAGCAGTGCAGCCCTAAATTTTGGGGTGGCTCTGTCTTATTGATTTTCAGATTTCCCAAGGTATATTCCCTAGACTGGAAGTTCCCTTGGCTCTGTAGCTCTGTTGTTTACTTGTTTTAGGGAACACAATGCACTCCTCCAGAGAGGCAGTTGGCAATTTACATCCCGCCCATCAGCATAACAAGGCTCCCTGTTCTCCAGGGCCTGTCTTGCCTTTCTGGTTTTTACACATTTTGTGGATGTCCCTTTTGACCGGTGGGAAGTGATACTTCTTTGTAGTGCAGATTTGCATTGCCCGCTTGCTTGCTTGGCCAAAAAGGGCGTATGCGTTTTCTCCTGAATATATTCAGGAGAAAACGCATACGCCCTTTTCGGCCAAGTGCATCATTGTCGAAGTTGTGCCCCTCTTCCTGTGCTTTAAAGGTGATTCAAACGTACCTCTTGAAATCTGTTTCCTGCTATTCTACCTCGCTTTCAAGTCCGCCTCGTTGCCTTCCCTCAACAGATTTTTGCACGATAGTTGTCCTTTATTACTCGGCCAGTTTGTGAATTGCTGTGCCCCTGAGCTCCATTTTTCAACTTGTTTTTGTTGAGCTGACCGCAAGTCCAAAATTTTGGTTCAGAACCTATAATGGTTCCCGGTGGGTGTCTGAGGCTTTGGTTAATTCTTCTTCCTGCCGGAAAATTACAGTGATATGTGCCCGTCCAAATGCCTAACAGCTACTCTCTCATAGGTTCTTCTTCTTCCCTTTCATCCTCTGCCAAATTGGCAAACTGTGCGAACCAGGAGGTTAAAGGGGTTGTCTCTCCAAGTTGGGAGATTGATAGTAAAGCAGATGTAAAGTTAAACCGGATCACCAGGAGAGGGACTATTCGTTGAGTTTTAGAAACCTTTCGTATTCACAGTGTGTCCTTTCTCTAGGTTTCCCGTACATGTTATAGCTGTAGTAATATTCCCTTCAACCTGGAGAGTTGGGACCCATGGAAAGGTTGCCAGGCATTTGTGCTTTAAAGGGTCTGCATTTGCTCACCCAATCTCACCAATCCTCTCAGTCCCTAGTGTCCCTCATTATGCCACATGCAGCTGTCATTGTAGATAGGGTCATTCCAGGTTTCATCAGAGACCCTGAAGGAATTGTAAAGAATTTCCCAGTTTTTTTGTTTTGTTTTTGAAATTCCTTTTTATAGTGGGTTTGAGCTGATTCCCGCTGCCATGTTTATGCCAGTCTAGACACACTTGATTCCCTTACGGAGACATATCAGTACATAGGTTTTAAGATTCTTACTAGTCAGATATATTCCTCTGCAGGAAATAAGGTGTTTTGAGTCCCTTTCACTGAAGAAGGTGTAGGTCTTGTCTATTCCATAGTTGGTTTTTGGAACGGTACCTGTGCTTATATCAAACTCTGGTTTTATGCATCACCCCACCTCTCCTTCCCCCTTAAGCAGGCATAAGAGTGTTTTCTAAATATGAGACACTGTTCTCTTTCCTAACTCAGTTCAAGTGTAGCCATGTTTACAGGATCTTCATAAGTGATATCTTATGATAAGTTTCTTTTTCTGTGTGACTTATTTCACTTAGAATCATCGTACCTGAATCCACCCATTTTGCTGCTACTGGTCTTATGACATTGATTTCATGGCTGAGGGGTATTCCATCGTACGTAAGTACCACAATTTTTTGAACCATTTTTATATTTCCTGGGATATTTAAGGTGTACCCAAGTTGAGGTCCTTGTAAGCAATGCAGCCTTAATTTTGGGGTGGCTCTGTCTTATTGATTTTCAGTTTTCCCAAGGTATATTCCCTAGAATGGAAGTGCCCTTGGCTCTGCAGCTGTGTTCTTTACTTGTTTTAGGGAACACAATGAACTCCTCCAGATAGGCAGTTGGCAATTTACATCCCGCCCACCAGCATAACAAGACTCCCTGTTCTCCAGGGCCTGTCTTGCCTTTCTGGTTTTTACACCTTTTGTGGATGTCCCTTTGGACCGGTGGGAAGTGATACTTCTTTGTAGTGCAGATTTGCATTGCCCACTTGATTGCTTGGCCAAAAAGGGCGTATGCGTTTTCTCCTGAATATATTCAGGAGAAAACGCATACGCCCTTTTTGGCCAAGTGCATCATTGTCGATGTTGTGCCCCTCTTCCTGTGCTTTAAAGGGGATTCCAACGTACCTCTTGAAATCTGTTTCCTGCTATTCTGCCTCGCTATCAAGTCCGCCTCGTTGCCTTCCCTCAACAGATTTTTGGACGATAGTTGTCCTTTATTACTCGGCCAGTTTGTGAATTGCTGTGCCCCTGAGCTCCATTTTTCAACTCGTTTTTGGTGAGCTGACCACAAGTCCAAAATTTTGGTTCGGGAACTATACTGGTTCCCGGTGGGTGGCTGAGACTTTGGTTAATTCTTCTTCCTGCCGGGAAATTACAGTGATATGTGCCCGTCCAAATGCCTAACAGCTACTCTCTCATTGGTTCTCCCTCTTCCCTTTCATCCTCTGCCAAATTGGCAACCTGTGCGAACCAGGAAGTTAAAGGGTCTGTCTCTCCAAGTTGGGAGGTTGATAGTAAAGCAGATGTAAAGTCAAAGCGGAGCACCAGGAGAGGGACTATTCGTTGAGTTTTAGAAACCTTTTGTATTCACAGTGTGTCCATTCTCTAGGTTTCCCGTACATGTTATAACTCTAGTAATATTCCCTTCAACCTGGAGAGTTGGGACCCATGGAATGGGTGCCAGGCATTTGTGCTTTAAAGGGTCTGCCTTTGCTCACCCAATTTCACCAATCCTCTCAATCCCACGTGTCCCTCCTTATGCCACATCCAGCTGTCGTTGTAGATAGGGTCATTCCAGGTTTCATCAGAGACCCTGAAGGAATTGTAAAGAATTTCCCAGTTTTTTTGTTTTGTTTTCGAAATTCCTTTTTATAGTGGGCTTGAGCTGATTCCAGCTGCCATGTTTATGCCAGTCTAGACACACTTGATTCCCTTACGGAGACCTATCAATACGTAGGTTTTAAGATTCTTACTAGTCAGATATATTCCTCTGCGGGAAATATGGGGTTTTGAGTACCTTTCACTGAGGAATGTGTAGGTCTTGTCTATTCCATAGTTGGTTTTTGGAACGGTGCCTGAGCTTATATCAAACTCTGGTTTTATGCATCACCCAACCTCTCCTTCACCCTTAAGCAGGCATAATAGTGTTTTCTAAATATGAGACACTGTTCTCTTTCCTAACTCAGTTCAAGTGTAGCCATGTTTATAGGATCTTCATAAGTGATATCTTATGATAAGTTTCTTTTTCTGTGTGACTTATTTCACTTAGAATCATCGTAACTGAATCCACCCATTTTGCTGCTACTGGTCTTATGACATTGATTTCATGGCTGAGGGATATTCCATCGTACGTAAGTACCACAATTTTTTGAACCATTTTTATATTTCCTGGGATACTTAAGGTGTATCGAAATTGAGGTCCTTGTAAGCAGTGCAGCCCTAAATTTTGGGGTTGCTCTGTCTTATTGATTTTCACTTTTCCAAAGGTATATTCCCTAGACTGGAAGTGCCCTTGGCTCTGTAGCTCTGTTCTTTACTTGTTTTAGGGAACACAATGCACTCCTCCAGAGAGGCAGTTGGCAATTTACATCCCGCCCATCAGCATAAAAAGGCTCCCTGTTCTCCAGGGCCTGTCTTGCCTTTCTGGTTTTTACACATTTTGTGGATGTCCCTTTTGAGCGGTGGGAAGTGATACTTCTTTGTAGTGCACATTTGCATTGCCCGCTTGCTTGCTTGGCCAAAAAGGGCGTATGCGTTTTCTCCTGAATATATTCAGGAGAAAATGCATACGCCCTTTTTGGCCAAGTGCATCATTGTCGAAGTTGTGCCCCTCTTCCTGTGCTTTAAAGGCGATTCCAACGTACCTCTTGAAATCTGTTTCCTGCTATTCTGCCTCGCTTTCAAGTCCGCCTCGTTGCCTTCCCTCAACAGATTTTTGCACGATAGTTGTCCTTTATTACTCGGCCAGTTTGTGAATTGCTGTGCCCCTGAGCTCCATTATTCAACTCGTTTTTGGTGAGCTGACCACAAGTCCAAAATTTTGCTTCAGGACCTATACTGGTCCCGGTGGGTGGCTGAGACTTTGGTTTATTCTTCTTCCTGCCGGGAAATTACAGTGATATGTGCCCGTCCAAATGCCTAACAGCTACTCTCTCATTGGTTCTCCCTCTTCCCTTTCATCCTCTGCCAAATTGGCAACCTGTGCGAACCAGGAGGTTAAAGGGGCTGTCTCTCCAAGTTGGGAGGTTGATAGTATAGCAGATGTAAAGTCAAACCAGAGCACCAGGAGAGGGACTATTCGTTGAGTTTTACAATCCTTTCGTATTCACAGTGTGTCCTTTCTCTTGGTTTCCCGTACATGGTATAGCTGTAGTAATATTCCCTTCAACCTGGAGAGTTGGGACCCATGGAATGGGTGCCAGGCATTTGTGCTTTAAAGGGTCTGCATTTGCTCACCCAATTTCACCAATCCTCTCAGTCCCAAGTGTCCCTCCTTATGCCACATCCAGCTGTCATTGTAGATAGGGTCATTCCAGGTTTCATCAGAGACCCTGAAGGAATTGTAAAGAATTTCCCAGTTTTTTTGTTTTGTTTTTGAAATTCCTTTCTATAGTGGGCTTGAGCTGATTCCCGCTGCCATGTTTATGCCAGTCTAGACACACTTGATTCCCTTACGGAGACCTATCAATACATAGGTTTTATGATTCTTACTAGTCAGATATATTCCTCTGCGGGAAATATGGTGTTTTGAGTCCCTTTCACTGAGGAATGTGTAGGTCTTGTCTATTCCATAGTTGGTTTTTGGAACGGTGCCTGTGCTTATATCAAACTCTGGTTTTATGCATCACCCCACCTCTCCTTCCCCCTTAAGCAGGCATAATAGTGTTTTCTAAATATGAGACACTGTTCTCTTTCCTAACTCAGTTCAAGTGTAGCCATGTTTATAGGATCTTCATAAGTGATATCTTATGATAAGTTTCTTTTTCTGTGTGACTTATTTCACTTAGAATCATCGTACCTGAATCCACCCATTTTGCTGCTACTGGTCTTATGACATTCATTTCATGGCTGAGGGATATTCCATCGTACGTAAGTAGCACAATTTTTTGAACCATTTTTATATTTCCTGGGATACTTAAGGTGTATCCAAGTTGAGGTCCTTGTAAGCAGTGCAGCCCTAAATTATGGGGTTGCTCTGTCTTATTGATTTTCAGTTTTCCCAAGGTATATTCCCTAGACTGGAAGTGCCCTTGGCTCTGTAGCTCTGTTCTTTACTTCTTTTAGGGAACACAATGCACTCCTCCAGAGAGGCAGATGGCAATTTACATCCCGCCCATCAGCATAACAAGGCTCCCTGTTCTCCAGGGCCTGTCTTGCCTTTCTGGTTTTTACACATTTTGTGGATGTCCCTTTTGAGCGGTGGAAGTGATACTTCTTTGTAGTGCACATTTGCATTGCCCGCTTGCTTGCTTGGCCAAAAAGGGCGTATGCGTTTTCTCCTGAATATATTCAGGAGAAAATGCATACGCCCTTTTTTGCCAAGTGCATCATTGTCGAAGTTGTGCCCCTCTTCCTGTGCTTTAAAGGCGATTCCAACGTACCTCTTGAAATCTGTTTCCTGCTATTCTGCCTCGCTTTCAAGTCCGCCTCGTTGCCTTCCGTCAACAGATTTTTGGACGATAGTTGTCCTTTATTACTCGGCCAGTTTGTGAATTGCTGTGCCCCTGAGCTCCATTTTTCAACTCGTTTTTGGTGAGCTGACCACAAGTCCAAAATTATGGTTCAGGACCTATACAGGTTCCCGGTGGGTGGCTGAGACTTTGGTTAATTCTTCTTCCTTTGGGGAATTTAGAGTGATATGTGACCGTCCAAATGCCTAACAGCTACTCTCTCATGGGTTCTCCCTCTTCCTTTTCATCCTCTGCCAAATTGGCAACCTGTGTGAACCAGGATGTTAAAGGGGCTGTCTCTCCAAGTTGGGAGGTTGATAGTAAAGCAGATGTAAAGTCAAAGAGGAGAACCAGGAGAGGGATTATTCGTTGAATTTTAGAAAACTTTCGTTATCACAGTGTGTCCGTTCTCTAGGTATCCCGTACATGTTATTGCTGTAGTAATATTCCCTTCAACCTGGAGAGTTGGGACCCATGGAATGGGTGCCAGGCATTTGTGCTTTAAAGGGTCTGCATTTGCTCACCCAATCTCACCAATCCTCTCAGTCCCAAGTGTCCCTCCTTATGCCACATCCAGCTGCCATTGTAGATAGGGTCATTACAGGTTTCATGAAAGACCCAGAAGGAATTGTAAAGAATTTCCCAGTTTTTTTGTTTTGTTTTTGAAATTCCTTTTTATAGTGGGTTTGAGCTGATTCTCGCTGCCATGTTTATGCCAGTCTAGACACACTTGATTCCCTTACGGAGACATATCAATACATAGGTTTTAAGATTCTTACTAGTCAGATATATTCATCTGCGGGAAATATGGTGTTTTGAGTCCCTTTCACTGAGGAAAGTGTTGGACTTGTCTATTCCATAGTTGGTTTTTGGAACGGTACCTGTGCTTATATCAAACTCTGGTTTTATGCATCAGCCCACCTCTCCTTCCCCCTTAAGCAGGCATAAGTGTGTTTTCTAAATGTGAGACACTGTTCTCTTTCCTAAATCAGTTCAAGTGTAGCCATGTTTATAGGATCTTCATAAGTGATATCTCATGATAAGTTTCATTTTCTGTGTGACTTATTTCACTTAGAATCATCGTACCTGAATCCACCCATTTTGCTGCTACTGCTCTTATGACATTGATTTCATGGCTGAGGGATATTCCATCGTACGTATGTACCACAATTTTTTGAACCATTTTTATATTCCCTCAGATACTTAAGTTGTATCCAAGTTGAGGTCCTTGTAAGCAGTGCAGCCCTAAATTTTGGGGTGGCTCTGTCTCATTGATTTTCAATTTTCCCAATGTATATTCCCTAGACTGGAAGTGCCCTTGGCTCTGTTGCTCTGTTGATTACTTGTTTTAGGGAACACAATGCACTCCTCCAGAGAGGAAGTTGGCAATTTACATCCCGCCCATCAGCATAACAAGGCTCCCTGTTCTCCAGGGCCTGTCTTGCCTTTCTGGTTTTTACAGATTTTGTGGATGTCCCTTTTGACCGGTGGGAAGTGATACTTCTTTGTAGTGCAGATTTGCATTGCCCGTTTGCTTGATTGGCCAAAAGGGCGTATGCGTTTTCTCCTGAATATATTCAGGAGAAAACAAATACGCCCTTTTTGGCCAAGTGCATCATTGTCGAAGTTGTGCCCCTCTTCCTGTGCTTTAAAGGCGATTCCAACGTACCTCTTGAAATCTGTTTCCTGCTATTCTGCCTCGCTTTCAAGTCCGCCTCGTTGCCTTCCCTCAACAGATTTTTGGACGATAGTTGTCCTTTATTACTCGGCCAGGTTGTGAATTGCTGTGCCCCTGAGCTCCAATTTCAACTCGTTTTTGGTGAGCTGACCGCAAGTCCAAAATTTTGGTTCAGGACCTACACTGGTTCCCTGTGGGTGGCTGAGACTTTGGTTAATTCTTCTTCCTGCCAGGAAATTACAGTGATATGTGCCCGTCCAAATGCCTAATAGCTACTCTCTCATTGGTTCTCCCTCTTCCCTTTCATCCTCTGCCAAATTGGCAACCTGTGCTAACCAGGAGGTTAAAGGGGCTGTCTCTCCAAGTTGGGAGGTTGATAGTCAAGCAGATGGAAAGTCAAACCAGAGCACCAGGAGAGGGGCTATTCGTTGAGTTTTAGAAACCTTTCCTATTCACAATGTGTCCGTTTTCTAGGTTTCCCGTACATGTTATAGCTGTAGTAATATTCCCTGCAACCTGGAGAGTTGGGACCCATGGAATGGGTGCCAGGCATTTGTGCTTTAAAGGTTCTGCATTTGCTCACCGAATCTCACCAATCGTCTCAGTCCCAAGTGTCCCTCCTTATGCCACATCCAGCTGTCGTTCTAGATAGGGTCATTCCAGGTTTCATCAGAGACCCTGAAGGAATTGTAAAGAATTTCCCAGTTTTTTGTTTTGTTTTTGAAATTCCTTTTTATAGTGGGTTTGAGGTGATTCTCGCTGCCATGTATATGCCAGTCTAGACACACTTGATTCCCTTACGGAGACATATCAATACATAGGTTTTAAGATTCTTACTAGTCAGATATATTCCTCTGCGGGAAATATGGTGTTTTGAGTCCCTTTCACTGAGGAAGGTGTAGGTCTTGTCTATTCCATAGTTGGTTTTTGGAACGGTACCTGTGCTTATATCAAACTCTGGTTTTATGCATCACCCCACCTCTCCTTCCCCCTTAAGCAGGCATAAGAGTGTTTTCTAAATATGAGACACTGTTCTCTTTCCTAACTCAGTTCAAGTGTAGCCATGTTTATAGGATCTTCATAAGTGATATCTTATGATAAGTTTCTTTTTCTGTGTGACTTATTTCACTTAGAATCATCGTACCTGAATCCACCCATTTTGCTGCTACTGGTCTTATGACATTGATTTCATGGCTGAGGGATATTCCATCGAACATAAGTACCACAATTTTTTGAATCATTTTTATATTTCCTGGGATACTTAAGGTGTATCCAAGTTGAGGTCCTTGTAAGCAGTGCAGCCCTAAATTATGGGGTGTCTCTGTCTTATTGATTTTCAGTTTTCCCAAGGTATATTCCCTAGACTGGAAGTGCCCTTGGCTCTGTAGCTCTGTTCTTTACTTGTTTTAGGGAACACAATGTACTCCTCCAGAGAGGCAGTTGGCAATTTACATCCCGCCCATCAGCATAACAAGGCTCCCTGTTCTCCAGGGCGTGTCTTGCCTTTCTGGTTTTTACATATTTTGTGGATGTCCCTTTTAACTGGTGGGAAGTGATACTTCTTTGTAGTGCAGATTTGCATTGCCCGCTTGCTTGCTTGGCCAAAAAGGGGGTATGCGTTGTCTCCTGAATATATTCAGGAGAAAACGCATACGGCAGTTTTGGCCAAGTGCATCATTGTCGAAGTTCTGCCCCTCTTCCTGTGCTTTAAAGGCGATTCCAACGTACCTCTTGAAATCTGTTTCCTGCTATTCTGCCTCGCTTTCAAGTGCGCCTCGTTGCCTTTCCTCAACAGATTTTTGGAGGATAATTGTCCTTTATTACTCGGCCAGTTTGTGAATTGCTGTGCCCCTGAGCTCCATTTTTCAACTCCTTTTAGGTGAGCTGACCGCAAGTCCAAAATTTTGGTTCAGGACCTATACTGGTTCCCGGTGGGTGGCTGAGACTTTGGTTAATTCTTCTTCCTGCCGCGAAATTACAGTGATATATGCCCGTCCAAATGCCTAACAGCTACTCTCTCATTGGTTCTCCCTCTTCCATTTCATCCTCTGCCAAATTGGCAACCTGTGTGAACCAGGAGGTTAAAGGGGCTGTCTCTCCAAGTTGGGAGGTTGATAGTAAAGCAGATGTAAAGTCAAACCGGAGCACCAGGAGAGGGACTATTCGTTGAGTTTTAGAAACCTTTTGTATTCACAGTGTGTCCGTTCTCTAGGTTTCCCGTACATGTTATAGCTGTAGTAATATTCCCTTCAACCTGGAGAGTTGGGACCCATGGAATGGGTGCCAGGCATTTGTGCTTTAAAGGGTCTGCATTTGCTCACCCAATCTCACCAATCCTCTCAGTCCCAAGTGTCCCTCCTTATGCCACATCCAGCTGTCGTTGTAGATAGGGTCATTCCAGGTTTCATCAGATACCCTGAAGGAATTGTAAAGAATTTCCCTGTTTTTTTGTTTTGTTTTTGAAATTCCTTTTTATAGTGGGTTTGAGCTGATTCTCACTGCCATGTTTATGCCAGCCTAGACACACTTGATTCCCTTACGGAGACATATCAATACATAAGTTTTAAGATTCTTACTAGTCAGATATATTCCTCTGCGGGAAATATGGTGTTTTGAGTCCCTTTCATTGAGGAAGGTGTAGGTCTTGTCTATTCCATAGTTGGTTTTTGGAACGGTACCTGTGCTTATATCAAACTCTGGTTTTATGCATCACCCCACCTCTCCTTCCCCCTTAAGCAGGCATAAGAGTGTTTTCTAAATATGAGACACTGTTCTCTTTCCTAACTCAGTTCAAGTGTAGCCATGTTTACAGGATCTTCATAAGTGATATCTTATGATAAGTTTCTTTTTCTGTGTGACTTATATCACTTAGAATCATCGTACATGAATCCACCCATTCTGCTGCAACTGGTCTTATGACATTGATTTCATGGCTGAGGGATATTCCATCGTACGTAGGTACCACAATTTTTTTAACCATTTTTATATTTCCTGAGATATTTAAGGTGTACCCAAGTTGAGGTCCTTGTAAGCAGTGCAGCCCTAAATTTTGGGGTGGCTCTGTCTTATTGATTTTCAGTTTTCCCAAGGTATATTCCCTACACTGGAAGTGCCCATGGCTCTGTAGCTCTGTTCTTTACTTGTTTTAGGGAACACAATGTACTCCTCAAAAGAGGCAGTTGGCAATTTACATCCCGCCCATCAGCATAACAAGGCTCCCTGTTCTCCAGGGCCTGTCTTGCCTTTCTGGTTTTTACACATTTTGTGGATGTCCCTTTTGACCGGTGGGAAGTGATACTTCTTTGTAATGCAGATTTGCATTGCCCGCTTGATTGCTTGGCCAAAAAGGGCGTATGCGTTTTCTCCTGAATATATTCAGGATAAAACGCATACGCCCTTTTTGGCCAAGTGCATCATTGTCGAAGTTGTGCCCCTCTTCCTGTGCTTTAAAGGTGATTCCAACGTACCTCTTGAAATCTGTTTCCTGCTATTCTGCCTCGCTTTCAAGTCCGCCTCGTTGCCTTCCCTCAACAGATTTTTGGACGATAGTTGTCCTTTATTACTCGGCCAGTTTGTGAATTGCTGTGCCCCTGAGCTCCATTTTTCAACTCGTTTTTGGTGAGCTGACCGGAAGTCCAAAATTTTGGTTCAGGACCTATACTGGTTCCCGGTGGGTGGCTGAGACTTTGGTTAATTTTTCTTCCTGCCGGGAAATTACAGTGATATGTGCCCGTCCAAATGCCTAACAGCTACTCTCTCATTGGTTCTCCGTCTTCCCTTTCATCCTCTGCCAAATTGGCAACCTGTGTGAACCAGGAGTTTAAAGGGGCTGTCTCTCCAAGTTGGGGGGTTGATAGTAAAGCAGATGAAAAGTCAAACCGGAGCACCAGGAGAGGGACTATTCGTTGAGTTTTAGAAACCTTTCGTATTCACAGTGTGTCCGTTCTCTAGGTTTCCCGTACATGTCATAGCTGTAGTAATATTCGCTTCAACCTGGAGAGTTGGGGCCCATGGAAAGAGTGCCAGGCATTTGTGATATAAAGGGTCTGCATTTGCTCACCCAATCTCACCAATCCTCTCAGTCCCAAGTGTCCCTACTTATGCCACATCCAGCTGTCGTTGTAGATAGGGTCATTCCAGGTTTCATCAGGTACCCGGAAGAAATTGTAAAGAATTTCCCAGTTTCTTTGGTTTGTTTTTGAAATTCCTTTTTATACTGGGTTTGAGCTGATTCTCGCTGCCAAGTTTATGCCAGTCTAGACACACTTGATTACCTTACGGAGACAGATCAATACATAGGTTTTCAGATTTTTACTAGTCAGATATATTCCTCTGTGGGAAATATGGTGTTTTGAGTCCCTTTCACTGAGGAAGGTGTAGGTCTTGTCTATTCCATAGTTGGTTTTTGGAACGGTACCTGTCCTTATATCAAACTCTGGTTTTATGCATCACCCCACCTCTCCTTCCCCCTTAAGCAGGCATAAGAGTGTTTTCTTAATATGAGACACTGTTCTCTTTCCTAACTCAGTTCAAGTGTAGCCATGTTTACAGGATCTTCATAAGTGATATCTTATGATAAGTTTCTTTTTCTGTGTGACTTATTTCACTTAGAATCATCGTACCTGAATCCACCCATTTTGCTGCTACTGGTCTTATGACATTGATTTCACGGCTGAGGGATTTTCCAACGTACGTAAGTACCTCAATTTTCTGAACCATTTTTATATTTCCTGTTATATTCAAGGCGTACCCCAGTTGAGGTCCTTGTAAGCAGTGCAGCCCTAAATTTTGGCGTGGTTCTGTCTTATTCATTTTCAGTTTTCCCAAGGTATGTTCCCTAGATTGGAAGTGCCCTTGGCTCTGTAGCTCTGTTGTTTACTTGTTTTAGGGAACACAATGCACTCCTCCAGAGAGGCAGTTGGCAATTTACATCCCACCCATCAGCATAACAAGGCTCCCTGTTCTCCAGGGCCTGTCTTGCCTTTCTGGTTTTTACACATTTTGTGGATGTCCCTTTTGACCAGTGGGAATTGATACTTCTTTGTAGTGCAGATTTGCATTGCACGCTTGCTTGCTTGGGCAAAAAGGGCGTATGCGTTTTCTCCTGAATATATTCAGGAGAAAAAGCATACGCCCTTTTTGGCCAAGTGCATCATTGTCGAAGTTGTGCCCCTCTTCCTGTGCTTTAAAGGCGATTCCAATGTACCTCTTGAAATCTGTTTCCTGCTATTCTGCCTCGCTTTCAAGTCCGCCTCGTTGCCTTCCCTCAACAGATTTTTGGACGATAGTTTTCCTTTATTACTCGGCCAGTTTGTGAATTGCTGTGCCCCTGAGCTCCATTGTTCAACTCGTTTTGGGTGAGCTGACCGCAAGTCCAAAATTTTGGTTCAGGACCTATACTGGTTCCCGGTGTGTGGCTGAGACTTTGGTTAATTCTTCTTTCTGCCGGGAAATTACAGTGATATGTGCCCGTCCAAAGGCCTAACAGCTACTCTCTCATTGGTTCTCCCTCTTACCTTTCATCCTCTGCCAAATTGGAAACCTGTGCGAACCAGGAGGTTAAAGGGGCTGTCTCTCCAAGTTGGGAGGTTGATAGTAAAGCAGATGGAAAGTCAAACCGGAGCACCAGGAGAGGGACTATTCGTTGAGTTTTAGAAACCTTTCGTATTCACAGTGTGTCCGTTCTCTAGGTTTCCCGTACATGTTATAACTGTAGTAATATTCCCTTCAACCTAGAGAGTTGGGACCCATGGAATTGGTGCCATGCATTATTGCTTTAAAGGGTCTGCATTTGCTCACCCAATCTCACCAATCCTCTCAGTCCCAGGTGTCCAGCCTTATGCCACATCCAGCTGTCGTTGTACATAGGGTCATTCCAGGTTTCATCAGAGACCCTGAAGTTATTGTAAAGAATTTCCCAGTTTTTTTTGCTTTGTATTTGAAATTCCTTTTTATAATGGGTTTGAGCTGATTCTCGCTGCCATGTTTATGCCAGTCTAGACACACTTGATTCCCTTACGGAGACATATCAATACATAGGTTTTAAGATTCTTACTAGTCAGATATATTCCTCTGTGGGAAATATGGGGTTTTGAGTCCCTTTCACTGAGGAAGGTGTAGGTCTTGACTATTCCATAGTTGGTTTTTGGAACGGTACCTGTGCTTATATCAAACTCTGGTTTTATGCATCACCCCACCTCTCCTTCCCCCTTAAGCAGGCATAAGAGTGTTTTCTAAGTGTGAGACACTGTTCTCTTTCCTAACTCAGTTCAAGTGTAGCCATGTTTACAGGATATTCTTAAGTGATATCTTATGATAAGTTTCTTTTTCTGTGTGACTCATTTCACTTAGAATCATCGTACCTGAATCCACCCATTTTGCTGCTACTGGTCTTATGACATTGATTTCATGGCTGAGGGATATTCCATTGTACGTAAGTACGACAATTTATTGAACCATTTTTATATTTCCTGGGATATTTAAGGTGTACCCAAGTTGAGGTCCTTGTAAGCAGTGCAGCCCTAAATTTTGGGGTGGCTCTGTCTTATTGATTTTCAGTTTTCCCAAGGTATATTCCCTAGACTGGAAGTGCCCTTGGCTCTGTAGCTCTGTTCTTTACTTGTTTTAGGGAACACAATGCACTCCTCCAGAGAGGCAGTTGGCAATTTACATCCCGCCCATCAGCATAACAAGGCTCCCTGTTCTCCAGGGCCTGTCTTGCCTTTCTGGTTTTTACAGGTTTTGTGGATGTCCCTTTAGACCGGTGGGAAGTGATACTTCATTGTAGTGCAGATTTGCTTTGCCCGCTTGCTTGCTTGGCCAAAAAGGGCGTATGCGTTTTCTCCTGAATATATTCAGGAGAAAACGCATACGCCCTTTTTGGCCAAGTGCATCATTGTCGAAGTTGTGCCCCTCTTCCTGAGCTTTAAAGGCGATTCCAACGTACCTCTTGAAATCTGTTTCCTGCTATTCTGCCTCGCTTTCAAGTCCAACTTGGTGCCTTCCCTCAACAGATTTTTGGACGATAGTTGTCCTTTATTACTCGGCCAGTTTGTGAATTGCGGTGCCCCTGAGCTCCATTTTCAACTCGTTTTTGGTGAGCTGACCGCAAGTCCAAAATTTTGGTTCAGGACTTATACTGGTTCCCGGTGGGTGGCTGAGATTTTGGTTAATTCTTCTTCCTGCCGGGAAATTACAGTGATATGTGCCTGTCCTAGTGCCTAACTGCTAATCTCTCATTGGTTCTCCCTCTTCCCTTTAATCCTGTGCCAAATTGGCAACCTGTGCGAACCAGGAGGTTAAAGGGGCTGTCTCTCCAAGTTGGGAGTTTGATAGTAAAGCAAATGGAATGTCAAACCTGAGCACCAGGAGAGGGACTATTCGTTGAGTTTTAGAAACCTTTCGTATTCACAGTGTGTCCGTTCCCTAGGTTTCCCGTACATGTTATAACTGTAGTAATATTCCCTTCAACCTGGAGAGTTGGAAAGCATGGAATGGGTGCTATGCATTATTGCTTTAAAGGGTCTGCATTTGCTCACCCAATCTCAACAATCCTCTCAGTCCCAAGTGTCCAGCCTTATGCCACATCCAGCTGTCGTTGTAGATAGGGTCATTACAGGTTTCATCAGAGACCCTGAAGGAATTGTAAAGAATTTCCCAGTTGTTTTGTTTTGTTTTTGAAATTCATTTTTATACTGGGTTTGAGCTGATTCTCGCTACCGTGTTTATTCCAGTCTACACACACTTGATTCCCTTACGGAGACATATCAATACATAGGTTTTAAGATTCTTACTAGTCAGATATATTCCTCTGCGGGAAATATGGGGTTTTGAGTCCCTTTCACTGAGAAAGGTGTAGGTCTTGTCTATTCCATAGTTTGTTTTTGGAACGGTACCTGTGCTTATATGAAACTCTGGTTTTATGCATCACACCACCTCTCCTTCCCCCTTAAGCAGGCATAATAGTGTTTTCTAAGTGTGAGACACTGTTCTCTTTCCTAACTCTGTTCAAGTGTAGCCATGTTTACAGGATCTTCATAAGTGATATCTTATGATAAGTTTCTTTTTCTGTGTGACTTATTTCACTTAGAATCATCGTACCTGAATCCACACATTTTGCTGCTACTGGTCTTATGACATTGGTTTCATGGCTGATATTCCATCGTACGTAAGTACCACAATTTTTTGAACCATTTTTATATTTCCTGGGATATTTAAGGTGTACCCAAGTTGAAGTCCTTGTAAGCAGTGCAGCCCTAAATTTTGCGGTGGCTCTGTCTTATTGATTTTCAGTTTTCCCAAGGTATATTCCCTAGACTGGAAGTGCCCTTGGCTCTGTAGCTCTGTTGTTTACTTGTTTTAGGGAACACAATGCACTCCTCCAGAGAGGCAGTTGGCAAGTTACATCCCGCCCATTAGCATAACAAGGCTCCCTGTTCTCCAGGGCCTGTCTTGCCTTTCTGGTTTTTACACATTTTGTGGATGTCCCTTTGGACCGGTGGGAAGTGATACTTCTTTGTAGTGCAGATTTGCATTGCCCGCTTGCTTCCTTGGCCAAAAAGGGCGTATGCGTTTTCTCCTGAATATATTCAGGAGAAAACGCATACGCCCTTTGTGGCCAAGTGCATCATTGTCGAAGTTGTGCCCCTCTTCCTGTGCTTTAAAGGCGATTCCAACATACCTCTTGAAATCTGTTTCCTGCTATTCTGCCTCGCTTTCAAGTCCGACTCGTTGCCTTCCCTCAACAGATTTTTGGACGATAGTTGTCCTTTATTACTCGGCCAGTTTGTGAATTGCTGTGCCCCTGAGCTCCATTATTCAACTCGTATTTGGTGAGCTGACCGCAAGTCCAAAATTTTGGTTCAGGACCTTTAGTGGTTCCCGGTTGTTGGCTGAGACTTTGGTTAATTCTTCTTACTGCCGGGAAGTTATAGTGATATGTGCCCGTCCAAATGCCCAACAGCTACTCTCTCATTGGTTCTCCCTCTTCCCTTTCATCCTCTGCCAAATTGGAAACCTGTGCGAACCAGGAGGTTAAAGGGGCTGTCTCTCCAAGTTGGGAGGTTGATAGTAAAGCAGATGGAAAGTCAAAGCGGAGCACCAGTAGAGGGACTATTCGTTGAGTTTTAGAAACCTTTCGTATTCACAGTGTGTCCGTTCTCTAGGTTTCCCGTACATGTTATAACTGTAGTAATATTCCCTTCAACCTGGAGAGTTGGGACCCATGGAATGGGTGCCATGCATTACTGATTTAAAGGGTCTGCATTTGCTCACCCAATCTCACCAATCCTCTCTGTCCCAAGTGTCCAGCCTTATGTCACATCCAGCTGTCGTTGTAGATAGGGTCATTCCAGGTTTCATCAGAGACCCTGAAGGAATTGTAAAGAATTTCCCAGTTTTTTTTGTTTTGTTTTTGAAATTCCTTTTTATAGTGGGTTTGAGCTGATTCTCGCTGCCATGTTTATGCAAGTCTAGACACACTTGATTCCCTTACAGAGACATATCAATACATAGGTTTTAAGATTATTACTAGTCAGATATATTTCTCTCCGGGAAATATGGGGTTTTGAGTCCCTTTCACTGAGGAAGGTGTAGGTCTTGTCTATTCCATAGTTGGTTTTGGAACGGTATCTGTGCTTATATCAAACTCTGGTTTTATGCATCACCCCACCTCTCCTTCCCCCTTAAGCAGGCATGAGAGTGTTTTCTAAATGTGAGACACTGTTCTCTTTCCTAACTCAGTTCAAGTGTAGCCATGTTTACAGCATCTTCATAAGTGATATCTTATGATAAGTTTCTTTTTCTGTGTGACTTATTTCACTTAGAATCATCATACCTGAATCCACCCATTTTGCTGCTACTGGTCTTATGACATTGATTTCATGGCTGAGGGATATTCCATCGTACGTAAGTACCACAATTTTTTGAACCATTTTTATATTTCCTGGGATATTTAAGGTGTACCCAACTTGAGGTCCTTGTAAGCAGTGCAGCCCTAAATTTTGGGGTGGCTCTGACTTATTGATTTTCAGTTTTCCCAAGGTATATTCCCTAGACTGGAAGTGCCCTTGGCTCTGTAGCTCTGTTTTTTACTTGTTTTAGGGAACACAATGCACTCCTCCAGAGAGGCAGTTGGCAATTTACATCCCGCCCATCAGCATAACAAGGCTCCCTGTTCTCCAAGGCCTGTCTTGCCTTTCTGGTTTTTACACATTTTGTGGATGTCCCTTTTGACCGGTGGGAAGCGATACTTCTTTGTAGTGCAGATTTGCATTGCCCGCTTCCTTGCTTGGCCAAAAAGGGTGTATGCGTTTTCTCCTGAATATATTCAGGAGAAAACGCATACGCCCTTTTTGGCCAAGTGCATCATTGTCGAATTTGTGTCCCTCTTCCTGTGCTTTAAAGGCAATTCCTACGTACCTCTTGAAATCTGTTTCCTGCTATTCTGCCTCGTTTTCAAGTCCGCCTCGTTGCCTTCCCTCAACAGATTTTTGGACGATAGTTGTCCTTTATTACTCGGCCAGTTTGTGAATTGCTGTGCCCCTGAGCTCCATTTTTCAACTCGTTTTTGGTGAGCTTATCGCAAGTCCAAAATTTTGGTTCAGGACCTATACTGGTTCCCGGTGGGTGGCTGAGACTTTGGTTAATTCTTCTTCCTGCCGGGAAATTACAGTGATATATGCCCGTCCAAATGCCTAACAGCTACTCTCTCATTGGTTCTCCTTCTTCCCTTTCATCCTCTGCCAAATTGGCAACCTGTGCGAACCAGGAGTTTAAAGGGGCTGTCTCTCCAAGTTGGGAGGTTGATAGTAAAGCAGATGGAAAGTCAAACCGGAGCACCTGGAGAGGGACTATTCGTTGAGTTTTAGAAACCTTTCGTATTCACAGTGTGTCCGTTCTCTAGGTTTCCCGTACATGTTATAACTGTAGTAATATTCCCTTCAACCTGGAGAGTTGGGACCCATGGAATGGGTGCCATGCATTATTGCTTTAAAGGGTCTGCATTTGCTCACCCAATCTCACCAATCCTCTCAGTCCCTAGTGTGCAGCCTTATGCCACATCCAGCTGTCGTTGTAGATAGGGTCATTCCAGGTTTCATCAGTTACCCTGAAGGAATTGTAAAGAATTTCCCAGTTTTTTTGTTTTGTTTTTGAAATTACTTTTTATAGTGGGTTTGAGCTGATTCTCGCTGCCATGTTTATGCCAGTCTAGACACACTTGATTCCCTTACGGAGACATATCAATACATAGGTTTTAAGATTCTTACTAGTCAGATATATTCCTCTGCGGGAAATATGGGGTTTTGAGCCCTTTCACTGAGGAAGGTGTTGGTCTTGTCTATTCCATAGTTGCTTTTTGGAACAGTACCTGTGCTTATATCAAACTCTGGTTTTATGCATCACCCCACCTCTCCTTCCCCCTTAAGCAGGCATAAGAATGTTTTCTAAATGTGAGACACTGTTCTCTTTCCTAACTCAGTTCAAGTGTAGCCATGTTTACAGGAACTTCATAAGTGATATCTTATGATAAGTTTCTTTTTCTCTGTGACGTATTTCTCTTAGAGTCATCGTACCTGAATCCACCCATTTTGCTGCTACTGGTCTTATGACATGGATTTCATGGCTGAGGGATATTCCATCGTACGTAAGTACCACAATTTCTTGAAACATTTTTATATTTCCTGGGATATTTAAGGTGTAACCAAGTTGAGGTCCTTGTAAGCAGTGCAGTCCTAAATTTTGGGGTGGCTCTGTCTTATTGATTTTAAGTTTTCCCAAGGTATATTCCCTAGACTGGAAGTGCCCTTGGCTCTGTAGCTCTGTTGTTTACTTGTTTTAGGGAACACAATGTACTCTTCCAGAGAGGCAGTTGGCAATTTATATCCCGCCCATCAGCATAAGAAGGCTCCCTGTTCTCCAGGGCCTGTCTTGCCTTTCCGGTTTTTACACATTTTTGTGGATGTCCCTTTTGACCGTTGGGAAGTGATACTTCTTTGTAGTGCAGATTTGCATTGCCCGCTTGCTTGCTTGACCAAAAAGAGCATATGCGTTTTCTCCTGAATATATTAAGGAGAAAACGCATACACCCTTTTTGGCCAAGTGCATCATTGTCGAAGTTGTGCCCCTCTTCCTGTGCTTTAAAGGCGATTCCAACGTACCTCTTGAAATCTGTTTCCTGCTATTCTGCCTCGCTTTCAAGTCCGCCTCGTTTTCTTCCCTCAACAGATTTTTGGACGATAGTTGTCCTTTATTACTCGGCCAGTTTGTGAATTGCTGTGCCCCTGAGCTCCATTGTTCAACTCGTTTTGGGTGAGCTGACCGCAAGTCCAAAATTTTCGTTCAGGACCTATACTGGTTCCCGGTGGGTGGCTGAGACTTTGGTTAATTCTTCTTTCGGCCGGGAAATTACAGTGATATATGCCCGTCCAAAGGCCTAACAGCTACTCTCTCATTGGTTCTCCCTCTTCCCTTTCATCCTCTGCCAAATTGGAAACCTGTGCGAACCAGGAGGTTAAAGGGGCTGTCTCTCCAAGTTGGGAGGTTGATAGTAAACAGATGGAAAGTCAAAACGGACCACAGGAGAGGGACTATTCGTTGAGTTTTAGAAACCTTTCGTATTCACAGTGTGTCCGTTCTCTAGGTTTCCCGTACATGTTATAACTGTAGTAATATTCCCTTCAACCTGGAGAGTTGGGACCCATGGAATGGGTGCCATGCATTACTGCTTTAAAGGGTCTGCATTTGCTCACCCAATCTCACCAATCCTCCCAGTCCCAGGTGTCCAGCCTTATGCCACATCCAGCTGTCGTTGTACATAGGGTCATTCCAGATTTCATCAGAGACCCTGAAGGAATTGTAAAGAATTTCCCAATTTTTTTTTGTTTTGTTTTTGAAATTCCTTTTTATAATGGGTTTGAGCTGATTCTCGCTGCCATGTTTATGCCAGTCTAGACACACTTGATTCCCTTACGGAGACATATCAATACATAGGTTTTAAGATTCTTACTAGTCAGATATATTCCTCTGTGGGAAATATGGGGTTTTGAGTCCCTCTCACTGAGGACGGTGTTGGTCTTGTCTATTCCATAGTTGGTTTTTGGAACGGTACCTGTGCTTATATCAAACTCTGGTTTTATGCATCACCCCACCTCTCCTTCCCCCTTAAGCAGGCATAAGAGTGTTTTCTAAATGTGAGACACTGTTCTCTTTCCTAACTCAGTTCAAGTGTAGCCATGTTTACAGGAACTTCATTAGTGATATCTTATGATAAGTTTCTTTTTCTGTGTGACTTATTTCACTTAGAATCATCGTACCTGAATCCACCCATTTTGCTGCTACTGGTCTTATGACATTGATTTCATGGCTGAGGGATATTCCATCGTACGTAAGTGCCACAATTTTTTGAACCATTTTTATATTTCCTGGGATATTTAAGGTGTACC
Organism: Hyperoodon ampullatus; assembly: GCF_949752795.1. NCBI lineage: Eukaryota > Metazoa > Chordata > Mammalia > Artiodactyla > Ziphiidae > Hyperoodon > Hyperoodon ampullatus. The sequence continues at coordinate 941,986 of NW_027641081.1, forward strand.
GAAGTTGAGGTCCTTGTAAGCAGTGCAACCCTAAATATTGGGGTGGCTCTGTCTTATTGATTTTCAGTTTTCCCAAGGTATATTCCCTAGACTGGAAGTGCCCTTGGCTCTGTAGCTCTGTTCTTTACTTGTTTTAGGGAACACAATGCACTCCTCCAGAGAGGCAGTTGGCAATTTACATCCCGCCAATCAGCATAACAAGGCTCCCTGTTCTCCAGGGCCTGTCTTGCCTTTCTGGTTTTTACACATTTTGTGGATGTCCCTTTTGACCGGTGGGAAGTGATACTTCTTTGTAGTGCAGATTTGCATTGCCCGCTTGCTTGCTTGGCCAAAAAGGGCGTATGCATTTTCTCCTGAATATATTCAGGAGAAAACGCATATGCCCTTTTTGGCCAAGTGCATCATTGTCGAAGTTGTGCCCCTCTTCCTGTGCTTTAAAGGCGATTCAAACGTATCTCTTGAAATCTGTTTCCTGCTATTCTGCCTCGCTTTCAAGTCCGCCTCACAGCCTTCCCTCAACAGATTTTTGGAGGATAGTTGTCCTTTATTACTCGGCCAGTTTGTGAATTGCTGTGCCCCTGAGCTCCATTTTTCAACTCGTTTTTGGTGAGCTGACCGCAAGTCCAAAATTTTGGTTCAGGACCTATACTGGTTCCCGGTGTGTGGCTGAGACTTTGGTTAATTCTTCTTCCTGCCGGGAAATTACAGTGATATATGCCCGTCCAAATGCCTAACAGCTACTCTCTCATTGGTTCTCCTTCTTCCCTTTCATCCTCTGCCAAATTGGCAACCTGTGCAAACCAGGAGGTTAAAGGGGCTGTCTCTCCAAGTTGGGCGGTTGATAGTAAAGCAGATGGAAAGTCAAACCGGAGCACCAGGAGAGGGACTATTCGTTGAGTTTTAGAAACCTTTCGTATTCACAGTGTGTCCGTTCTCTAGGTTTCCCGTACATGTTATAGCTGTAGTAATATTCCCTTCAAACTGGAGAGTTGAGACCCATGGAATGGGTGCCATGCATTATTGCTTTAAAGGGTCTGCATTTGCTCACCCAATCTCACCAATCGTCTCAGTCCCAAGTGTCCCTCCTTATGCCACATCCAGCTGTTGTTGTAGATAGGGTCATTCCAGGTTTCATCAGAGACCCTGAAGGAATTGTAAAGAATTTCCCAGTTTATTTGTTTTTTTTTTGAAATTCCTTTTTATAGTGGGTTTGAGCTGATTCTCGCTGCCATCTTTATGCCAGTCTAGACACACTTGATTCCCTTACGGAGACATATCAATACATAGGTTTTAAGATTCTTACTAGTCAGATATATTCCTCTGCGGGAAATATGGGGCTTTGAGTCCCTTTCTCTGAGGAAGGTGTAGGTCTTGTCTATTCCATAGTTGGTTTTTGGAACGGTACCTGTGCTTATATCAAACTCTGGTTTTATGCATCACCCCACCTCTCCTTCCCCCTTAAGCAGGCATAAGAGTGTTTTCTAAATGTGAGACACTGTTCTCTTTCCTAACTCAGTTCAAGTGTATCCATGTTTATAGGACCTTCATAAGTGATATCCTATGATATGTTTCATTTTCTGTGTGACTTATTTCACTTAGAATCATTGTACCTGAATCAACCCATTTTGCTGCTACTGGTCTTATGACATTGATTTCATGGCTGAGGGATATTCCATCATACGTAAGTACCACAATTTTTTGAACCATTTTTATATTTCCTGGGATAATTTAGGTGTATCCAAGTTGAGGTCCTTGTAAGCAGTTCAGCCCTAAATTTTGGAGTGGCTCTGTCTCATTGATTTTCAGTTTTCCCAAGGTATATTCCCTAGACTGGAAGTGCCCTTGGCTCTGTTGCTCTGTTGTTTACTTGTTTTAGGGAACACAATGCACTCCTCCAGAGAGGCAGTTGGCAATTTACATCCCGCCCATCAGCATAACAAGGCTCCCTGTTCTCCAGGGCCTGTCTTGCCTTTCTGGTTTTTACACATTTTGTGGATGTCCCTTTTGACCGGTGGGAATTGATACTTCTTTGTAGTGCAGATTTGCATTGCCCGCTTGCTTGCTTGGCCAAAAAGGGCGTATGCGTTTTCTCCTGAATATATTCAGGAGAAAACGCATACGCCCTTTTTGGCCAAGTGCATCATTGTCGAAGTTGTGCCCCTCTTCCTGTGCTTTAAAGGCGATTCAAACGTACCTCTTGAAATCTGTTTCCTGCTATTCTGCCTCGCTTTCAAGTCCGCCTCGTTGCCTTCCCTCAACAGATTTTTGGACGATAGTTGTCCTTTATTACTCGGCCAGTTTGTGAATTGCTGTGCCCCTGAGCTCCATTTTTCAACTCGTTTTTGGTGAGCTGACCGCAAGTCCAAAATTTTGGTTCAGGACCTATACTGGTTCCCGGTGGGTGGCTGAGACTTTGGTTAATTCTTCTTCCTGCCGGGAAATTACAGTGATATGTGCCCCTCCAAATGCCTAATAGCTACTCTCTCATTGGTTCTCCCTCTTCCCTTTCATCCTCTGCCAAATTGGCAACCTGTGCGAACCAGGAGGATAAAGGGTCTGTCTCTCCAAGTAGGGAGGTTGATAGTAAAGCAGATGGAAAGTCAAACCAGAGCACCAGGAGAGGGGCTATTCGTTGAGTTTTAGAAACCTTTCGTATTCACAGTGTGTCCGTTCCCTAGGTTTCCCGTACATGTTATAGCTGTAGTAATATTCCCTTCAACCTGGAGAGCTGGGTCCCATGGAATGGGTGCCAGGCATTTGTGCTTTAAAAGGTCTGCATTTGCTCACCCAATCTCACCAATCGTCTCAGTCCCAAGTGTCCGTCCTTATGCCACATCCAGCTGTCGTTGTAGATAGGGTCATTCCAGGTTTCATCA